>NC_079257.1:0-600000 GCF_947241705.1 Saccharomyces mikatae IFO 1815 | reverse complement strand
TTTCTTTCTTGTTCTTCAAACCGAATTCACCGGCCAACTTCAATTCAGCGTCCAAACGAGAAGATTCATAAGGTCTCTTTGGGGTAGAGTAAGTCTTAGAGTAAGTTCTTGGAGCTCCTACAAAAAAAAAATGAAAATGAAATATAATCGTTAGTCAAAAGTTTCCGTAGAATTTTGCAGAGGCCCAAGAGAGTGCTCATAAATATATAGATATGATGACTAAAAACGCGTCTGGTATCCGCCTTGAGAAACGAAATACTTCCCCAATATCACGAAAGAAAAGGAGGCCTTCAGCTTGTGATTAGCTTATTCTTCGAATACATCCCTGTTTAACTGAAGTGTCGGGAGTTCAGTGTAAATAAGGATATAGATAAGGCAGGAAGTATTCCATGGTATCGGTGGTACTCGTAAATGTGTCTTTATCCCAGTTTTCATATGCTCATATTTATAAGGACCCGAACCTCGTTGTAAATTAGGAGCGAAATTAAAGAATTTCCCACTTCTCCTAATGGAGTTTAATACGTACTTGGCATTGTTGCTTAAACTTAGTTGTCTTGTTGCTTTACTCTTTCCTTGTTTAAAAAAATGTACACTTTAAACAAACTAGATGATATTTAAGCACTTTAGCTAGTGTGATTATATGTCAAACTACATGTTGGCGAAGTGCGTTTCTCTGAAGTGCGACTTCGGAGTATTATCAAGTACCGTGGATTAACAATATGTAGAATGTACAGATGTATAACGTGTACGGGTGTACATTCGGGATCGAGGAATCACTTTTCTTCGCTGCAACCAAAAGCCGCAGAATTTAGAAGATTATTATATAGCATATATACAGCTCAGCTTATAGATATTACTTCAGGAGAATCTGTTGAAGCGCTAACCTAAAATCTATTACATCTCATTTTATTTCTTTCACCTGCGTTTCGAAAAAGAATCATAACCTCTGTGCTGTTGAATACTATAAAAATCAATATGCCCTCTCTGCGAGATTTGGCATTAAAGAGAAATGAAAGATTAGATCAGTTACGAATCCGCTTCAATCAATCGAGCGTAACAGACAAAGGGGGGTCTAGTAATTTAAGTGAATCAGTAAACGATTCAGCAACAGTTCGGTTATCTGATTCATGCAACACTCTTGAACAAGAAACTATTGATGGGGAACATAATAAGGTCCAGCAGCAATCTTCCGATCTGAAGAAAAATAAACAACAGCCAAACACTGACAGGATCTGCGAAACTAGCGATCTCAAAGCCAAACTAGCGCCTGCTATAGAAGTGTTGGAAAAAAAAACAAATGAAAAGATTAAGGGCATAGTAAATAGAAGAATATTACAGGAGGCATCTTATGAAAGTGATAGCAGTCATTGATTGAGCAATTACATCAAACCGTATGTTCCAGGCGCCATTGAATTGACTGGAAAAGTTAGTGATGAACTTCTCTAATTGAAAGAACTAAATCAAATAAATTTCAGCCCTACAGTAGTTACATATATCTATAAATATTCTTTTCAAGGCTTATGATAAAACAATGAGGGAAGAAAGAAACGACATCCTAGTAACCATTCAGGTGACTTGTAGTGTAATTTCAATCCTGGGTTGTGAATGCTTGATATATATAGATAAGCGCGAAAATGAAAAACAATAACGAACTAGCAAGTGTGATGGTTCTTATACTGACCCTTGCAGCCAATAGCTTCCCACCGATCACAGCTAAACCAGAGCAAATGGCATGACCAACGACTGCACCTGCAATGACAATCCAATAATCCTTATCAGTGGCCATGGCAATGATACTTATCTGAGAGCGATCGCCTAATTCTCCTAAAAAGATCATCATAAAAATTTGAAACCAAACAGGTGAAAATAAGTAAAATGCTAACTCACGAAGCCTGTGTACAATAGGTTTACCACCCGAAGTGTTATTTAGTTTCTTTTCATGACCAGCTTCGTCACCTTTTTCAATGTCGCCCATGCTCTTGTTGATGTCGCTAACCGCGATTTCTTCCTCCACTTCTGCCATTTCTTCTTCAACACCTGCGTCCTTAGACATCTCCAAGCCTTCCATAGCCAACTTGTAACCAAATACGAGAAATAGAATACCTGCTAAGAACGCTGTATACCGTTCAGAAAGAAAGGACACGATTGAGTGACCCACCACACCAGATATGATAGTCATAATGGCAAGAGATGTGGCAGCTGCTGAAAACACCAAAAGTCTTGGATGGCGCATAGCCATCAAAGCTGCAATTAAAAAGGTTTTATCACCAATTTCAGAAAGCCCAATCATAGAAATTGACATCAAAAAATCTTTGAAATCCACACGTTCTCCCATATTTGTAGACTGCTCAGCGTCTGCAACTGACGCAGCTACAGGTACTACCATTAGTAGCAATGCGAGTAATATTGTCTTTTCTGTCTGGTGAGCCATTTTAAACCATTACAATGCTAAGTAAGAGCATACTTGACAAAAGCCCTTAATGTGACCAGGCTACATAATAAAGCTCCTTAGTGCTAACTTGAAAAACATTATTACAGCGAAACGGAAATGATACCACGACTACGGATCGAAAAGAAATGAAAATAAGGAAAATTCCCAAAAAAAAAAAAAAAAATAGCAAGAAAATGAGCCGACAACAACCTCTGCGGGGCGAACATACCTCAAGAATCTTACTCTTCTAGGCAATAATAAAAAGAGCAGAAGAAACAAGGAAATATCGCCTTTCTCATTTATGAGTACCGCGAAGTTTTCGTGCTGACATTGCTAACGCTGCAATAAACACATCCGCTTCCACAGGAAATGTCCGGAAATACTCAGAAAGGCATATTAAAGATAATTTTCTTGTTGTCCTGCCGCTAATATTTAGGGTCTGTTAATCAAAATACTGTTAGTAAAAAGAAGGTGGTGGAAAATAAAGTGACATCGCTGAATAAAAGTAACATACTGAGCACTTGACTGCAATCTTTTGCAAACTCATTTGATATTTCTCGAAAAAAGAGACTCCAGATGATACCGCATGAAAAGAAACTATACCCAAAGATATCATCTCTTCTATACAAACTCTTAGAATCTGAAGAATACCCTCTGCCGTTGGATTTCCAATATAGAATACTCCATCCGCACGATCAACAAAGGCGTCATCTAAAGAATCTAACAAATTGGATGTGGCTAGTGTCAAAAAATTATGGTATTTTTTCAATCTGTCAAGTTGAGTAAGCAAAGTATTCACTACACGAATGCCATCTGTTGATTCATTCCTATTTGACAAATTAGTCCTCGAGCTTGCTATTGCTTCAACCTCATCTATCAAAAGACATATAAAAATTCCGTTCTTTTCATTAACCTTTAAAAGTTCCTCGATGTCTTGGAATATTATAGATATATTTTTTGATGATTCCCCAAACCACTTGGAAAAAATGCGTGAACAAGACAATTCTATCATTATTCCCTTATAACTTGTATCGATGGTACCAAAATTGTCAGAGAATTCCCGTCTGACAGATAGTTTTTGACAAAGGGCTTTACATAAGGTTGTTTTACCTGTTCCTGGAGGGCCATGGACAAGGAGCAATTTGTTATTTGTTATCAACGTTTTACTATCCTGCTGATTTAAGTTCCCAGTTTCTTTGAACCTTGCTATTTTGAGAGAGATGGTTGCGTAGCTATAAAGTCTCTCTTTAATATTATCACCAAAATACAACGCTTCCCATTGTCCTTCCAAACTTGTAGCCGGAAGGAGAGACATGTTCACGAGATTTAGTGTTTGTTTAGCCAGTGGGATGTCAAAATTTCCATGTGGATTGAGGCAAGTGTTTAAAGTTTCTCCTTCAAGACTGTCATCTTCATCGAATTCTAAGTCAATCTTATCGAATTCTGTAGTCAAAATGTTACCACTTTTCAATCCTTTATTCTCTTCCAGGCAGCAAAAAGGATATATCATAAATTCATCGGGTGCTGACTCTTGATATGTCTTTAAGTCCTGAATTTCTTCAGAGTCCAAAATATAATCTATATGCTGGTCCAAATTTTTCTTCTCATAAAAGTTTAATTTAATGGGGACATAAGATGCTGACATTGTCTCTATAGAAATTTTCTTAACAAACAAAGATAGAAACAAATTATCTTGTCCTTCATTAACCGTCCTTGCAGTAGCGCTTATACTTGAAAACTGGTGCAACAAAACTTTTGCTAAGCTTCTAATTAAATGCTGCTGTGCCTCAGTTGGTGGATCCCTAATCTCAATGCTTCCTTGCCCTTCTCTCATTAGCTCTTCGCCTGTTATAATCGAATTCTTTAGGCGACATTTTGGGAAGCTTTCCAGCTTTCTTTTGACAACTGCCTTTAATAAATTTAAGAATTCCCCCAACTTTTCGTTGCTACCTTGTTTAGGGTCGAAACCAGATTGTAGAGAAGAACTTTGCTCTTCTTCCTTGAACATACATCTTATAATATGCAAAGATGATCCCCGTACTTGTAGATCAACGATGTACTTCATCCTTTTGTTGTATATATTCAGTTTGAGTTAAATTATTGTTATGGAAGTATTATTGTTCTCTATGTATTGCCTAACTTTTCGTAGATTTGCCGCTCACCTTTTTATTAATAGCAAGGAAATTTTTTTGTGCTGAAAAAAAGGACATACTTTTGCCAGGCAGAAGAACAGAATATACATATTAAGTACCTTACAGATTAAGTACTAAATCAGTTCATAAAATCATGGAGGAGAGTGGCTTTGGGAACTACTTGTAATTATAACCACAGTGAGTATATAACTTATTTGCTTAACCAGACTAAGTGTTGATAAAATAAAAAGGGGGTTTTCAAAAGGTTTGTTCAGCAAGGTATCAAGAGTGAAAGTCTGTTTGTTACGGACGGCCTTTCCGTATTTGAAGCGGATATTATGGTTCTTTACACATTCTAATATTCAATCAATCCTTCTCACTTATTTGTCCGTAAACTGTTCTACCGGCTTTCTCCCCATTATACAGAATGAAAAATTAAAAACTGAGAATTCTTAACTAATAAGTACAGCAAGAAATTTCACTCGTCAATTCAACTAAACTGTTTAAGTAAACTTATGAGATGAATGTACTAAGATCTACATACCTCTTCTCTCCTGCAAGGTCTTTATTGATATCATGTAGTAGAAAACAATTATTTTCAACTTCGAGATTGGTTTTGAATAAAGAAAGTGAAACTGCAAAAAAGAAAGATAAAAACAAGCAACAAGATTTTAACCCCCGGCACCTGGGTGTCACTGCTGAAATATTTATTCCTTCTGCTTACAAAAACCTTCCAAACGTGTTTTCCCACCCTTTTATCGTTGCAAATGCATTAATAAGAAGACTATACACGTTTGGTTTGAATTCCGTTCAAATCGCATTGTTTCGTTTCCAATCAGGCATTAAACCGTCTTTTTTGCTCTGGAAAAACAAAGCCATAGAGACATATATTAATGTAAACACGTCTTTTGCTCATAAAAATCTCTTAGACATTAAAGGAATGGTCTCTCTATGGGTTCAAGAGGCCCTAGAGGCTAGGTCCCGTCAACTACCAGGTAATGCTACTTTGGATTGGCAGTTGTTAAAGTTCAATGCGGTTCCCAAACTAGTTTCAGTACAGCCCATTATGATTCCTGGAATGCCTTTGGAGCACTTACAATTAGTATACAAATTCGACACCAAGCAAAGACTAATTAAAGTTAATCAACAAACTAAGAAGAGTGAGATATTAGATCGTGACGTTGTAGACTATATTGCCTTCTTATGTGATGCGACAACTAATGATATGGTTCTAATGGGATCTCTATTTGAAAGTAAGCCGAATGATAAATTACCAAAGAACTATGAAGATGATACTAAAACTGCCATACGTAGAATGAAGATGAATGGAGATATATATCGCTTGCCTCCAAACTAAAGCAAGATACAAGCCAGGGGAAACATTCCAGCAAATCTGTAAATAGTCATTTCTTTTGTTGAGTTTCTAATTCCATATACCACATATATATTCGGTGAAAACCATCAACTTGTTGCCATTTTAAAGTATATATTAAATGTTTCGAACTTTTTTCATGGGAAGTATAAAGATGTTCCCTACTTAGTGGTGCACCAATTCCCCCATTTTTACCCATTTTTCCGTGAAATCGTCATAGAATAATATTTTTGACAGATCAGTTTTCTTAGAGCAGCCATTACAGTAAAACTTTAGGAAAAAATTCCGTAAATCAGAAATAATATTTCTTTGACGGGTATCATTACCTTGCAGACTGTTCACATCCTTGTGGTTTTCCTTCTTTTCTGCAGGTTGAAACCTATGAGAACATCCTGCGCTATCCAAGCGGTGAACACAAACTTTCTTTGGTGTCAACCAGCTATTTGCGTGCGTCCTATTTCTAAAAATCGCATTCTTGTGAGGCTTTTTCTTTTCGTATTGTGTACTCGAATAATAATCCATTTCTATCGTTGTTGTGTGGTAAGCAATGCGATGATGTAGTTCATTTTTCTGATATGTTCCAAAAGCACAGGTCAGTGACCTCAACTCCTGTAAACTAAAACAGCAACCATCAATGAACTTTTTAGGATCAGTTAGATTTTTTGAGAGAAACACCGTGAAGTCACCGTATAAACCTTGTGGTACCGAAACGGGATGCAATATGTTCGTTGTATTTATTACCCCAGGTTCGAGAAGTTGGATAGGAGATTTCCTGAGTTTCCAGATATTATTTTCAACTTTAAATTGGAGAGCAGTATATGTATATACGATTATCTCGTGATGAAACGAATGATTTAATATCACCTTTTCCTGATTAAAAAACCTGTTGACAGGACAATTCAATTTAACTATCGATTCATTGTCAAGTTCTCTCATAATAAACTTTCCATGATGAGTCCCAGAGATGGTGACTAAACTTTTTCTTTTCCTTTGTAGGGTAGATCTTAACTGTTTTCTGTCCTTTTGGAAGGGAAGAGATATCGTGTTTGGTATAATACTTTTTGAATTAAAATCGCGCCTTCTACTGTTCTCACAGCTTCCTTCATCCTTAACAAGCAGCGTTTGCATACCTTCTACCTTACGCATACAATCTCCTGCCGCATCGATAGCGTCAGTAATTTCTTTAACTTGATAATCTGGATGATTCGTCCGTTTAAGGGGTTTACTGCGTCTACTAGCAATCCTTTCTATAAGTGCACATATATCTTCATTAGGAATCTGAGACCAATTTTGATTATTTTCCTTGATCTTTTGATTGCAAACTTTTTGGGGATATATTTTCTCCTGAAGCAAGCTGGACTGTACCCTTGTTCTATCCTTTTTACCTGATATATCTTCCAGAATTTTGCAGATATTGCTCGTACTGAGGCGAGACCAATCATGCCGTTCTTTATGGTGGTTGCTCTTCCGTTTGAGAAATTTAGTCTTTTTCATCAATGATTCTGCTTCGTCTTCAGGACTCAGAACCCCACTTTTGTATTCGGGATTGTTTTTTTTGCTTTTGCTTATTCTTGTATTAATCGTTCGGTTCATAACAGGTTGAAGGATCTCAATAAGAATGTCCCCTTTCTGGTAATTAGAACATGTTTTCATTGTGTTTAGAACTACCCTCTCTTCATAGCTTTCAAAGCTGTTGTAATTGCAAATTGTGTATTCAACATTGGCATTAAACGATTTTGTTGGCGTTTTATCGTTTTTCAACCTTCCGTTAATATTTTGCTCGTATTGAACGTTTATGTTTCCAGATGAAGAAATATTATTCAACATTTTACTACTAAACAGGACAAGTCAGTTATTAACTAATTTTTATAACATAACCCTTCTTTGGTCTTTGTGTTGGTGACAATAGAATACATCTTTTTTGTTTATTTTCATCAATTCCGATACTTTTGCCGCCGACAGTATTAACGCGCACACAAAGTGTTTGATCTATATTATATTAATAGGCACATTTATACATCATATTCAAACATTTTGTTTTGAAAACAACAGCTACAAAACGTTTTTTCAAGTACATTCTGTTAATAGTTGGTCATTAAATTAGACATGAAATAATATAGAATAAAATATAAATATGTCTATTCATTATGAATATATTACGTAAGAATTATTTTTTCTTCTTTTCAGCTTCAAATGCCAAATCATTTACGTATGACCCAAATAGTTCAAGGGAGTATCTTGTTGAGGGGTTGTGCCCTTTCCGTATCAATTCAGGAAAGACTTTCCATCTCCAAATAAACAGGTAATCGGTGCTAACGTCTAACGTGATGACTCTCAAATGTTCTAAAGAGACAATATAGAAGTATATTCCCACTCCAGTCAGTATATGCCACCATCCATGTAGCTCAAGCAGTACCCCCAGCGGCAAAGCCAATATGCTTCTTCTAATGTGTACCCAGAATGAGCAAAAATGGATATCCAATAGCCAGGAAAAGTAACCTGATAAGAAAAATAGTGCACCAAGCGCCATAGAAGCCTTGAGATTTCTTTTAGCGAGCGGATCATGGACATATCTGTACGTTAGGCTTCCTGCAGCAGCAGCAACAACTACAATCTGTACAGCAAACAATATTTGATGAATATCAACATTCTTATAGATAACATAGAGTATGCTAACCGTTGTGACGACCAGAGCAATAATGACGCCGATAAATATCTGTTCAAACAAAGGGACCTTCTTATGATTATCCCCATTAAACAACGCCTCTTTGGCCTCACACACTAAACTCCATGTTGGAATGCACATGGCATATATCATGGGTAGCTCATCCAGCAATTGAAACCTATACTTCAAGGTCATATGAAACAACCATGATCCCACCCCGACCAAACCGTAACCAAATCCAATGAATAAAAATCTTTTCTCTAATTTATTTTTGTGCGCAGAGTAGATTGAATAAATCGCGGTGAGTATGAATACGCTGTTGGTCAAAGTGTTCGACCATTCTGCAATATAAGGAGAAACCACATAGTTTTCTTCGCACCAGTCAATAGTCGATGTTGTTTCTCCCCAAAAACCCGGCACAGAACTCTCGGGATAGTTCCAACGAAATATTCCCATCGACTTATCTTTTCTGAAAAAAATTCTCTGTTCTTTTATGGAGTACTCTTTGCATATATCGGCCCGTATATAAAACCCATGTACTAAATTTCTATATATATATATATATATATATATGTATATGTATATGTATATACCTTTAAATTCAAGTACATGTTTTTTTTCCTATAAGCGATAAAAATAAAGTGCTATCCGAGTCCCCTTTAGGCATGTATAGAACAGGAAGCTAAGATTTCATGTCACGAGAATATACTATAGCAATGAAAGGATATAGCAAACAAAGAAGTTACAGGGGCAAAATTTCTTTCAGTCGGCATAGTTATTTTCCGATGCCTCGGATTTTAAAAAAACTTGCGTGATAATTTGTCCCAGGGAGACCGAAGAAGGGGCATGGAGATAGAGGAGTAAGATTGTGGTACTTGAATAACTCTAGCTTTGGTATTAAACTACCGCGGCCGAAACTTCCGTTTGAAAAAGGCATACGAAGGTACCGCCATGTACTCTAGCTTCTTTCGTTTAGTGTTAACACCGTTGAGACAGCTAGTTATTGGCAACACGACGAAATAAAAACTGATGGAGATAATAATATAGGTTCTGTTTTGTATTATCATATAACACTTTTTTTTTGTTATGATGATGGTTCTTGTAAAGAATACGAAGAATTGTTATTTTACTGTTATGTAAGAGAAATAAGTCGAAATTCTTGGAGCCTTCGGATGCTGATCCAAAACTTTGCTCTGCACCGTCAAAGAGAAAGTACTGTTTTTCATAATTTTTACCTCTACTAAGTCCTGCACATTATTGTTATTGTTCTTCTCTTGGCGCTTACGTAAAACCGTTTATCATTGTAACTGTGCCGTTTAGAATGATAGTGGCTTACAAAACGGCTTGGGACATTGTTGCTTCGATTTTTTTTATTACTATCACCTTCTTTTTTTAGCAGCAAGTGCGGCCTCTTTGTTCCTTTGGCGAAAATAATCCTCGCTGGAGTAATTGGAGGCTTGGCAAAACTTAAATCTCCATGCATACCCGGCTTCGTATGTTGGTGAGGAACTTAAAAACATGAACTTTTTATATCCACATTTCCTGCTCAAAAAACTTATTCAGCCAAGCTATAAAACACTGCATCATTCATTTGCATATTCACTTATCACACATTCGGCAGTGGAAAAAACGAATCGAAATTTGAGAGATAAGCTAGTTTTCGAGCGACCTATTTCGTCAGAAAAGAAAGAATTAAATAGCAGATAAGCAAAAACAGGTATTTTCAAAATCTTTCTGCTAAATGGGTAGAAGAAAAATCGAAATCGAGCCTATAAAGGATGACAGAAATCGTACAGTGACTTTTATAAAGCGAAAAGCCGGGCTGTTTAAAAAAGCTCATGAATTGTCAGTGCTTTGTCAAGTAGATATTGCAGTCATTATTTTGGGATCAAATAATACATTTTACGAGTACTCTTCTGTTGATATGAGCAACTTGATTACTGTTCATCAGAATAACAGCGAGCTCCCCCATAACATCATAGAACCTTCCGATTACGGCGACTATGTGAAAAAACCACGTATTGTCCTGAATGAAAGAAAACGTAGGAGAAAAAGAGGAACCGTGCTAAAACCGGATTCCCATTCTGAAGGTTGTGCAAGTTCCAATGTACAGAGCAATGGTTATTTGGGCGCTTCGTTGATGTCAAACGAGAACGAAGGCGCCCGTATACGTACTCCGTTGGTGCATTATCAGGGAAACACATCTCAAATTGGATCTAATAACTTTGAATTTACAAAAAAAAATGCCGATCATCCGATTTTGCAAGACGGTTTAAACTCAGGCGAGGGTTTTCATGCTGGTCATTATAAAGAAACTAACGGTCAACAAGTTCATGTAAACGATGCAGTTCATCCGGACGATATGAATAAGAGAATTGCCTTGAATTCACATTCGCTTCTTCTTGGAACTAAACAACGTAGTTATGATAACTTTTTCCCGTCACCTTATGAACACTTACCAAGGCCTCCATTACCTGTGAATTTGGTGAGCCATATTCCACCGATTCAATCACAGTTTGTACAAATTATTCCGGCTAATACAAACCCAATGGCGGGATCATTCAATGGTATAAGTGGTACTATGAAATTTGAAAAAAGACAAAATATACACCCACAAGTTTCAATTTCAAATGTTTCAGATGAAGGAGCTCCAACACAGACAACAGTTTACCATTTGAACGAGGTAAACAGAAATAGACCAAAACTTACAGAGAGGCCATCTTTGAAGTTAAACATCTCGAGGGCTACAAATGATATCTGCCAACAGTCACCAGTAGTTTATTCAAGAACAGCATCCCCGAACTTGAATGTACAGCACACTTCCGATCGACTTCTTAGCAGCGCCATGTCTTCACCGTTTGCTTGTTCGAACATTGTGAGATATAATAATAATGATACAAACGGCTCAAATCATAGTGGTCCGTATGGCAGCACATACATAAATGGCGAGACCTCCTTCCTTAAGCCGCCGATTGGTAGACCTCCAAAACTTCCAAAAAGCACATCTTCCTCTATCGTGGTATTTCCTTCCTCAGTAACCCGTCCAGATCGGAAATCGACAAGTCCGACAGAATCCTCCATTTGATGAATTCGCTTGATTGCCTGTTTCCTTTATAGGGGATTATTCACTAGATTATTTATGTTGATAAATCCTAGTAGATGTTTTTTTATTGAAAAATAAAAAACCAATCTCACTAGCAAACATTTTAGATATAAGTTTCCAATCATCAATCGGTTGTGCTGTTATGCGACCCATCGCCGATATTTGGGAACTCAAGCAATCAAAACAAAAGAAACTTCTTTCACCAACTCCTCAACAAAAAAGTGTAACAATCCTCTGAAGAAATTAGATAGCATATATACGACGTATTCCATTGATCTAAGATAATTTAAAGGCACCTTGCGGTCAGTGGAGAGTGCTTGTGGATAGCTTTCCTCCTCTTTTAATATAAACCGCCCAATTTATTCCAAATAATTACATCCGTACACCTGTAAAATCCATACCTCTTTTTTTTCTTTTTTAGTACCTCGGGGTATTGTCCCTTCAATTTTAACGCGGTCATTTGAGTATCTTCATTCAGCTTTTTCACCCGGAGGTGAGTGGATAACCCAAGTGAACTGAGCTGGCGCGACGTGGACTGACTTGGCTTGGACGGTACAGCGGCAGAATTTCTAACGGGAGGAAAAGTTCATCTTCGAATGAAAAAGTAGTCTTATATTGAATGTAACCTTTAAAACTCTAGGAGATAGCTAATTGAAACCATTTAGTGTGAATAGACGACTGAGCCATCATGAAGGTATGTAACATCACCCTATCATTTGAATTCTAATAAATCTGCAGGTGCTTAGTGGACTGCCCTCGGCAGTTAAAGAAACATCTACCAACGGATAAGGAAACCGCAACAGAAATTGTTAGAATAATACCTTTTACAAACGAGTAGTACGTTTTGTTATGCAACTGCTGACACTTCGAAGAGGTATTCTTTCACTAGTTTAAAGTAATGAATGGAAACATGAAATTTACGAATAGGCTTTAGTATTGTTCATGAAACTTGAAACCAACTTTTTAATGAAAACTGGGCAGGAATTTTGTTGGAATTCAATAGAAACTATATTGGCTTCTATAATTTTACTAACAGGCGTTTTTTTCAACAGTTGAACATTTCTTACCCAGTCAACGGGTCTCAAAAGACCTTCGAAATTGATGATGAACACCGTATCCGTGTTTTCTTCGACAAGAGAATCGGTCAAGAAGTCGATGGTGAAGCCGTTGGTGATGAATTCAAGGGCTACGTCTTCAAGATCTCTGGTGGTAACGACAAACAAGGTTTCCCAATGAAACAAGGTGTTTTGTTGCCAACCAGAATCAAGTTGTTGTTGACCAAGAACGTTTCTTGTTACAGACCAAGACGTGATGGTGAAAGAAAGAGAAAGTCCGTCAGAGGTGCCATTGTTGGCCCAGATTTGGCTGTTTTGGCTTTGGTCATTATCAAGAAGGGTGAGCAAGAATTGGAAGGTCTAACTGACACCACTGTTCCAAAAAGATTAGGTCCAAAGAGAGCTAACAACATCAGAAAGTTCTTCGGTTTGTCCAAGGAAGATGATGTTCGTGATTTTGTCATCAGAAGAGAAGTTACCAAGGGTGAAAAGACTTACACTAAGGCTCCAAAGATTCAAAGATTAGTCACTCCTCAAAGATTGCAAAGAAAGAGACATCAAAGAGCTTTGAAAGTCAGAAACGCTCAAGCTCAAAGAGAAGCTGCTGCTGAATACGCTCAATTGTTGGCTAAGAGATTGTCTGAAAGAAAAGCAGAAAAGGCTGAAATCAGAAAGAGAAGAGCTTCTTCTTTGAAGGCTTAAGTATGTCTTGGACCTGCATAATTTTTATACTTTTTCCTCTTAGATATATATACTTTTGGCTTAATTCAATACAATTAACTATAACTTCGATTTTATTCTTTGAAGTTTCAGATGCACCTAATTTGTAAACTACTTAAGATCCTTTTCTTTTTTCATGTTTTTCTCGCTGTGATGTGTGACAGCAATTTAACAGAAAAGTTTTCCTTAACGTTAAGAATTTCTACGAAAACTGAGTTCAATAGCTAAACATAAATTATTTCTTAAAAATCTTCCGGAGTATATTTTCTTTGAGAAATGATTAGATACAACATCCCAATCAAAGATATCAAGCTGCACATACCCAGCCCGGTAAAACACCACCCAACTCCCATTGCTCTACAAAGTTGTAAGATAATAGCAGAACTTACCGCTGCACCAATGTTTCTAAAGAAACTACTAACCGCGACAGTCCCAGCGGCTCTTTTAGGGAATAACTCAGTGAGATATGTCATTGAGGTGTTGCTACACCAGGTCATACCAAAAGCAGTGAGAGCAGAGAAAACCAAAAGAACTACAAAGTGATAATGAAAGAAGATCGACCAACCATATCCAACTGTACCGCATATCGTTAGTAAAATCCCAACTAGATTTAATAATAAACGACACTCTGCAGGAAACTTCTTTTCGGGATGACTTTTGATCCAGCGTGAGCGAAGATAATCTGAAAGGTGGCCACCAGATTGAGATCCTAGTAACATGGCTACACCTGGACAGACATAAGCAGCACCAATTTCTAACATAGTAAAATGGTAGTCATTTTCAAGATAATATGAAAATGTAACGCTAAAGGCATAGTAACTGGAAAATAAAAGTGCAGTGCTGATTGATGTAATTAAAATTGGGGGACATTTAATCATTTTCCAGTATAGAGTTATACCTGCTTTAGGTGGTTTTGGAAATTTTTGTCGAAAAAATTGATCATTAGTGACTGGTTTGCGAATACCCATGTCTGGGAATAGATGCCAACGTAATATTTCATTTCCTTTCACGGATGAATGTTCTTTATTCTTTGATTCATTCTTTTTTTCACTCCATCTAGGATCCCCATTGCCAACAATACAACGCAATGTTTCTGGAAGAAGCGCACTTACCAAGATTAACGCTATTCCTGCAATAATAGCAGTGAAACCAAAAAGCCATCTCCAGTAATCTCCTTTCATTAAAATTAGTCCAGCAACAATAGGTGCTATGATGGGACCCATATTTGGGCCCATCATGAAGTACGCTATTGCCTTTCCTCTGTGTTTGGGAGGAACAACGTCTGTTACGGTGCCGGCCCCCAAAGAAATTACAGAACTGGAAGCGAAAGCTTGGAAAACTCTCAATACGAAGAGCGCCGCAATATTCACCGGTACGGCAGCTAATAGTATATTAACAATTAACATTAGTGATAACGATGCCATATATAGGAATTTTCTTCCTCCAAAATCTGCAAGAGCGCCCCAAAAGAGTGGGCCTACTGAGAAAACGGCCATAAATACAGAAACTGTAGCATTTATCGTCGTTGCACTTACACCAAATTCTCTTTGTAACAGAGGTAACGCTGGAATGTATATATTTCCTGACATTGGGCCCAAAAACCCTATAAAAATGATAATACCAAAAATAATTAACCTTCGATCCTTGCTAAAATACGTGTATGGAATATTTTCTCGAGTGTCTGCAAGAGGGTCTGTTGATTGTGAGTTCGATGACTTGATAGCTACCTCTTCCTCTTTCGTATTCGCTTTCTGTGCCGATAAGGACGGGGAAGAATCTACCTGATCATGAAAAATCTGCTTGCCTGCATCATTATTCCCTTGATTTACACGATCCCAGCTTTCATTAATTACATCGTCTACTAAATCTTGAGTCGAGTGAAATGTTGTCTGGCTTGTTCCACTATCTTGCGAGTTTATTTGCAAACCTAATTTTCTTTTTTGAAACGGTTTGCCTTCCATCGCTCTTTATCTGTCCTCCGGTACTTGAAGGTCTTTCCTCTGATAGAATACCAAGATCAATCTTTCTAATTGAATTTTACTAGCCTAATCATACTGCTCATATATTTTCAGAATTGTAATTGTTTTTATTAAAGAGTTTGTGTCGTTTTTTTCCAGATGACAGATTGTCTGGGTTGAAAGTTTCCGAAAGAATATTTAACGTGAACACTCGCGAGAGAGCCCTTTTAAAAATATTGACGGCGTCGCAACAATTGAACATCACATTTCTCATCCCCTTCATGTCTAAAAATGAATGAGATACCAACCACTTTCTGCCTTTTATACTACATCTTAGTCCCATTATGATTAAATTATTCTTGTATTAGTAGCTCATGGCGCTAGTAAAAATACCTTGTGCTAACAACAAACGAACGCACGCTAATTTACATACAAAAAAAAGGAACTGGCCGGGTAAAGATAGTATTCCTGTGGATGAATAGGACCGGACAAATAATAATTGAGGCGAACGATGACATTATTGAAACAATGTAAATACAAGACTATTTAAGCCGTTGACAAACAAAGGAAAGTACACTAGAACACAGGGTGACTTCATATAACACATAGGAATAAAGTCAGATCGGTAGACTCTTTTTAACAACATGTCTGAAGAAAAGCGGCAGTTTGAAAATAGCAATAAACAGCGCAAACCCTCCACAGATCAAGATGATGATACTGTCACGGTGGTACCACCAACTCTTACATACTCACGCAACGAAGGTCAGTTTTTAAGTAATAACTTTCACAGACTGTCTGACGACCACACCACATTGTTTGATGGTGAAGAAGGTCACAGAGACGAGGATTTATTGCCCTCATTGCGTTCCTCCAGCTCAAAAGCGCATTTAATTTCCTCACAACTTAGTCAGTGGAACTACAACAACAATAGAGTACTTTTAAAAAGGTCTATTTTAAAGACACAGCATTTCATGGATCAGCTTCAGGAAGAAAATAATATCCGTCCTATCTTTATCGCTGCTAATGATGAGCGGGAGAAATTACACGTTTTACAGCTGAATATCAAGCTAGATGGTCATTATAATACGAAAGAAAAAAAAGATTTCAACATCGAAAAAGAAGCTCTGTCAAAATTATTTCAATCACAAATCGATTCAGTTACAAGTCACTTAAATGCGTTGAAAAAAAGAGTGGATGATGTCTCTTCCAAAGTATTCATCACAGGTGATGTAAATACTGGTAAATCGGCTCTATGCAACTCTCTACTGAAGCAGCGTTTACTGCCTGAAGATCAACTACCATGTACTAATGTGTTTTCCGAAATAATAGAAGCCCGCGAAAATGACGGCATTGAGGAAGTACATGCTATACCGCTGGGCATAGCTGCCACACTCAAGGAAGCCATTGATATGTACTCAATACAAAATCCAAAAACTTACGAAATCCATACATTGAAAGAACTTCCCGATTTAGTTCCCCAAAACGAAAAATACGCATTATTAAAGATTTATATAAAGGACGATAAAAGGCCTGCTTCTACTAGTTTACTAAGAAATGGTACTGTTGATATTTCATTGATTGACTCGCCCGGGCTGAATATGGACTCCTTACAAACCGCTGAGGTAATGTCCCGTCAAGAAGAAATCGATTTGGTAATTTTTGTTGTCAACGCAGAGAACCAACTTACACTATCAGCCAAGGAGTTTATTTCTTTGGCATCTCGTGAAAAAAAATTGATGTTTTTTGTTGTGAAAAAATTTGACAAAATCAGAGACAAACAACGTTGTAAAGACTTAATACTAAAGCAAATTCGTGACCTGTCGCCAGAAACACATAAACGTGCGGGTGATTTTGTCCATTTTGTTTCTAAGAATGGAGATGAAATGCCAAGGTATAATAACGATAATGGTAGTGAAGATGATGATGACGGAAGTCCTCACGACGATCCATATTCTAACAATGATCCAGATCCGGACTTTGACAGTCTAGAAGATTCATTGCGCAATTTCGTTCTGAAGAAAAGATCACTCTCTAAACTACTGCCTGCTAAAACATACTTATCGAAATTATTGAGCGATATAACAATGATTTCCAAATCTAACATGGAGATGTATACCAAAGAAGAAAAAAAAATCAACGAACAATTGGAAACATTGAGACCTGAAATATTAATTGTCAGGACAAAGTGTAATGATTTGACAACTTCTGTTGACCAAATGGCCGAGGAAACAATTGCGGCAACCTACATAAATACGAAAGAAGCGCTTCTCAATGCATTGGATGTTCCACTGCACGAGTATCCGAAGTACCAAGGGCTTGCTCAAATTTACGACTTCATTTTTTCAACGGAAGCTTTTATTGTAGATCAGATTGATGAATCAATAAGTTCAAGTGAATTGTTTGCTAAACAACAGACAGATGTGCTGGTAAAAAAAATTTATGAGATTGGTAAAAATGAACTTGGTGATGATTTTATGTGTGAACGTGTCTTCAAAAGTGAACTGATGTTTAAGAAAAGGAAACACTTGATAGGAAAGAGGTTAAGAGTATCCTTATCAGTAGCTGATTTGTTTGCACCAAGTTGGAAGGGGTTTTTGTCTTATCTAAGTTGGCAGAAACCCGTCACAGCGCCATTGCGGGATATAGAAAATCAATCGACCGAGGGTCAGAATGGTGTAATGAGGTCTTTGGGCTTGAAAAATTATCCTCTGACACAGTATTGGTCAAAACCATCATTACTTTTCACATCAAAGATTCCCACGCTAACATTATACTTCCTAGGGAGTACCAAAGTAGTAGGAAACATTATATTAAACGGTATTAAGTTGTCATCGTGGAGCTCACTCAAGAAGTTATCAGTCCCAATTATAGTCGTGGGTTCCTTACTAGGAATCACCTATTTAATCCATGACCTGCCTCGTGCCTTACCCATGAATCTTTCCAAGAAATACAAAAGAAAGCTACAGGAACTGGATTACATCCACCTCAACGCCCAAAGAGCTTCGAATGAAGTACGTGATGTTCTACGTGTGCCTACTCGTGAAATTTTAAGGTCGTGTGAAATAATCATGGATAAGAAGCAAATAACTAAGAAAGAATTGGAAAGGAAAAAAGAAAGTAACTTGCTATCAATCAAATTCTTCCAGTCCTTGTACGAGGGGACCTCGGCTCAAATAGCAACGGTGGAGGAAATTAATCTAGATATTGATTAGATGTCCTTGTAAATAGACAGCCTTTCTAAAACATATATATATATATATAATTATCATTCCAACTAACTATTCCCTTCACTACACGCGAAATTACATAAACATCAATTATGGGGACCCTGTGTCCGTGTATCTGTTAAATGATTTGCGCAATCCTGCGGTAACGGAACTAGAAAATGGGCAACCTCGTTCCGGTTCCGAGATTCTTTTTTTTTTTTTAATCTTCCGCATGTGCAAGATTAAAGAGGGCATAAGATATCGGATGTCCCTGAAAGTAATAGCTCTCGAGTATTTTTCCTGTTGATTATTAATACGCAATGTTTTTGAGAGTTCAATCACCAAATTAATAATAATTGTGCAAGTAAACAAGCAAAAAAAAATCAAACATGTCAGAAGTTTCGAAATGGCCAGCTATCAACCCATTCCATTGGGGATACAATGGTACTGTTTCGCATGTTGTCGGTGAAAATGGTTCCATGAAACTAGGTTTAAAAGATAACAAGGAACAGATTGAATTTGATCAGTTCGTTAACAAATATGTTCCAAGTTTGAAGAATGGTGCTCACTTCAAATTGAGTCCTTACTTGTTCACAGGTATTTTACAAACGTTGTACTTAAACGCTGCAGACTTCTCGAAGAAATTTCCTGTATTTTATGGCAGAGAAATTATCAAATTCTCCGATAATGGAGTTTGCACCGCTGATTGGGTTATGAGCTCCTGGAAGAGGGATTACAAACTCAATCAAAGTACCATGAGCTTTGATAAAAGCAAATTCGACGGAGACGAAAAAGCGACGCATCCAGAAGGATGGCCTCGTTTACAACCACGTACAAGATATTTGAAGGATAATGAGTTAAAGGAGCTCAGAGAAATTGAGCTCCCCTTAGTAGTCATTTTGCATGGACTTGCCGGTGGCAGTCATGAACCGATCATAAGATCTCTTGCTGAAAACCTGTCTCGCAGCGGGAAATTTCAAGTGGTGGTGCTAAATACCAGAGGTTGTGCACGCTCCAAAATTACAACCAGGAACTTATTCACGGCTTACCACACAATGGATATCCGTGAATTTTTGCAAAGAGAAAATCAAAGACATCCAAACAGAAAGTTATACGCTGTAGGATGTTCTTTTGGTGCCACCATGTTGGGGAATTATCTCGGTGAAGAAGGTGATAAATCACCTTTATCTGCAGCTGCTACCTTATGCAATCCTTGGGACCTTCTCCTTTCAGCGCTTAGAATGACCGAGGATTGGTGGTCAAAAACTTTATTTTCCAAAAATATTGCACAGTTTTTAACAAGAACCGTTCAAGTTAACATGGGTGAACTAGGAGTCCCAAACGGCTCTCATCCCGACCATCCTCCTACAGTAAAAAATCCATCCTACTATATGTTCACCCCTGAAAATTTAATAAAGGCAAAACACTTCAAATCGAGTCTGGAATTCGATGAATTGTATACTGCACCTGCTTTAGGCTTTCCAAATGCAATGGAGTATTATAAAGCAGCTAGCTCAATAAACAGAGTTGCTACAATTAAGGTTCCTACTTTAGTTATCAATTCTAGAGATGATCCTGTTGTCGGCCCAGATCAGCCTTATTCAATTGTAGAAAAAAACCCTCGTATTTTGTATTGCGGAACCGATTTAGGGGGCCATTTAGCCTACCTAGATAATGACAATAACTCGTGGGCAACTAAGGCGATTGCAGAATTCTTTACTAAATTTGATCAACTGGTTGTATGATATACATATTTCCTCTAGGTCACTTTCTTATGTGTTTATATAGTATGATCGGCGTTCCTTTATTGCACGTAATATATACATATGTATTTATTGTTTTGTGCCCTCAATATGTTTGAAATACAAGGGGGTTTTCTCTTTAAAAGTACCTATATGCGATAACGTTTATCTATTTATACTATTTTTCGTTAACTGAAGAAAGAAATTCACTCCACAATTCGTCTTTAACTTTAAAAGTGTGTGGGCCTTTTTCAGGAAATGTTCTATCTTCCACATTAGCAATATACTCTTTCAAGCCCTGAGTTGCAATATCTGCCATGTTTACAGTTTGCTTGACAAATTTTGGGACCGATTCACCTTGCATCCCCAAAAGGTCGGATATGACTAAAACTTGCCCACTAGTACCATTACCTGCACCAATACCTATTGTTGGTATGGAAAGTTTAGATGTCATGAATTGAGCCATTTTATGAGGAACGCATTCAATGAGGATAGACCAGCAGCCGATTTTTTGCAATTGCTTGGCCGTTTCGAACAACTCCTGCATTTGTAACAGACTCTTGTTTGCTTGCACCTTATAACCTCCAAGTGAATGTACTTTTTGCGGTGTTAATCCTATATGAGCCATAACAGGGATACCTCTGGAGCACAGTTCCTCGATATATTTCATGGTATATTTGTCCGTACTGTATAAACCTACTTCTACTTTGACAGAAGTGACTTTACTGTGCAATTTCATGATATCTATGGCATTTTTCAAGCCTTTAGACATGTCAGATTCAAATGTACCGAATGGCATATCTACAACCACCATGGAAGAACCTTCAGCTCTGCACACAGATGAAACATGATATTTGAATTCGTTCAACGAAAGTGTAATTGTGCTATCATAACCCAATGAAGTCATCGCTAAAGAATCTCCGACTAGAAGCAAATCACAATTAGCTTTGTTAACCCATGTAGCAGTGATGAAGTCATGTGCGGTGCACATGGACAAAGGTGTACCAGCAAGGTATTTGTTTCTGATGTCCTGGATTGTGTTGTATTTGGCGATGTTCTTTACTGTAGAGTAAAATCGCATAGGGAAAGCACACAAAGATCTTTTCGTTATATTCATACTGCCCATTAACTCCCCTTTCTTTTTTGACAAGTGAATCGGTTAACAGGATTCTGTTTGATAATTGATTTGTTAAGTGCCCTACGTCTAGCTTTATTGAAGTTAATTTAAAATGTGATTTCTTCGAGATGTAAAGTAAGAATAAAAGCTGCTCGATTTCCTCCGCATTGATAATTTTCAAGGCAATTTTGCTCATCACGTTAGAAACAGTTAGTGAAAAAAAAAAAAAAAAGAATAAAGTCAAGAGCAGCCTCATCGCAGTTCCAACCTCCCAAAAACTATTAACATCTATAATATATAATACATACGTGTTCGTTCGTCAAACCGTGAGAAAACATTTGTCATTTACATAATGCTGGTTCTTCACACCCATCTCCACAAACAGCAATCTCCGTTCAATGCAAGAGAACACATTATGTTACCGATGCAGTGTATGCTCATGACGGGACTATTGTGATGATGCAAAGAACCGTCAAGCAATTGCAGGAGACCTTTAGAATCAGAATTCCAACAGTATATATCGCCGTTTTCATAACCACTGATTACCAAAGGAGTTGTTCCATCTTCCGGATTTAGAAAATCCATACCGCACGAATGATGCAGCACGCCATTCTCGAGTGGTTGTACTTGAAAAGTACGGACTACGCAACCCCCAATACAATCCCATATTTTCACTACTCCATCCAGTGATTTCACCAAGAGATACCTTGCATTTTCGGAAAATTTGACTTGAGAGATAGGCACGACACCGTTTTCTCTTTTCCAGTCCTTGTCATAGGTCAGCGTCTTTAGACAGTGGCCAGTCTCTGCATCGAAGATCCGTATGAGCCCGTCATACGAACCTGAACTTAGAATGGAAGAATCATTCAAGGGTACATCCACAGAAACAACTGCTTCTGAGTGTGCAGATATTGTTTTCATCAAGGACCCGTTCAATGTGTCCCATATCTTGATACTTTCATCCATTGAGGACGTAAAAAGCAAGTTACCCTTTCTATTGAACGTCAGAGATATAACAGGCGCTGTATGACCCACAAAAGTATGCAACAGCCCATAAGATAAATGTATTATTTCCACAGAAAAATCATCTGATGCAGTAGCTAAGCAATGCCCATCGGGAGACCAGCACAACTCCGAAAAAGGCCTTGCATGTGATGTGACCAGTGTTTGTGATATGGCATGCTTCTTAATATCGTATACCAGGATGTTAAGGCCTTGCGTTATGGCAAGGAACTGCCCATCAGGTGATATTTTTGCAGAGGTAGCTTTCAATCCATTCTGTGTTGCCACAGAATCAATCAACTGAAACATATGAACATACAATGGCCACTCACAGTAATGATCTTGAAATTCTTAACCCTCGAGTGTCTACCACGGGCAATGCGTCAACTCTTATTAATAGCCTTGCTTTTTTTACCCTCTCCGGGTGACCATACGGTGGCAATTTTATCCACTGGGGTCTATTAAAATGAGTTGTGTAGTTTCGCAGTCGAGGGGATTGAACATTGTTAAGACAAGAATACGAATAGCCCGATCACTAATCATGAATATCGTTCCAGAAGGCAACTTTAAATCCCAAGTCTCCACAGATCAAGACAAAAGCGCTCTCTCGTCTGCGGTGCCCTCCTTGCCAGACACATTACGCCAGCAAGAAGGTGGTGCAGTGCCTCTTTCCACACAACTAAATGACAGACACCCTTTGGAGTCAAAGTTGAAGCATTGGGAAACTACACAACGTCAAAGACAAATGGAACAGTATCGACAGATATTCGGCATTGCCGAGCCTATGAAAAGGACGATGGAAATGGAAATTGTTAATCGCACCGACTTCAACCCTCTCTCAACGAGCGGTAGCATGCACCGTGACATATTACTGAACAAAGAGTGCAGCATTGACTGGGAGGACGTCTACCCTGGCACCGGTTTACAGTCCAGCACCATGGTAGGCGATGACATTCATAGCAAAATTGAGAAGCAATTAGGAATTTAGGTTGTTGCCGATTTAATTATACATCTATTAAGTAAACTTTTCAAAAGATTAGATTAGTACCGTATTACTTATGCTACATAGTCATGTTACTCATTTTTATTGTCCTATAGTAGTTTGCAATTACCCGATGCTTTTTTTCAGTCGCACTGAAAAAAAATTTTTCATTTTTTCACTTATAGATTGATTTGATTTGATAGACTTCATGAAAGTTTTCACAATATTACAAACTCTTTCACGCAGTACACCGACTTCTCCGAGTTCATCATTTCCATTCGTAAGCCTTGAGCTTTTATCTTCCTTTTGCCTTTATATAATCAAACTCTTACTCCACATCAATAATGACAGTACCAGATTCTCAAAGATTATTTGGCTCCTTTGATGAACAGTTTAAGGACTTGAAACTGGACTCTGCCGACACAGAGAATAACGGCACTGACTGTACATTTACCACTATGGAGTCCTTTCAACCTAGTGTTAATGGCAATACTAATGGTGCTATTGGTGCGGCGGTGAACGCTGTTCCTGGATCTACCTTTAGGTCGAATACACCTCTTCTAGGAAGCCGACATCCACTTAGTAGGACGTCCTCCTTAATAGATTCTATCGGAATACAGCGTGCGGCCTCGCCGTTTACTTCAGTCAAGGAGCCGTTCATTCCTCAAAGCTCAGGGGTTATAGGATCCTCGTTCTGGCATGGTGATCATCCGGAATCGCGGGTTAATACGCCTGTTCAGCAACATCCACTACTGCAAAGGAACGAGTCTACCTCCTCCTTCAGTTATGCTGCTAATCTTGGCATGAATCTGAGTACGCCTTCATTAGCGGCCGATATAACTCCATTGGGAACACCAACTCTTGTTCAATCTCACGCGAGCTTGTTCCCTTCGTGTGATATTCCCCCAGATTCAAGCGTGAATGGTATTTCACACCTTTTAGCGCCAGTTTCGGTGGAGTCCAGTTGGAGATACATAGACACCCAGGGGCAAATACATGGTCCTTTCCCTTCCCAACTGATGTCGCAGTGGTATATTGGTGGTTATTTTGCTTCAACTCTTCAGATTTCAAGATTGGGCAGTACTCCAGAGACACTGGGAATAAACGATGTGTTCATCACTTTGGGCGAATTGATGACAAAACTTCAGAAGTATGACACTGATCCATTCACTACTTTTGACAAAATGCACACTCAACCAGCCAGTTCCGACCCCATCAACCTAAATCTGACTCCAAATTCAAGCGATACTGTTATTAATACCACTGGTACTGTTCAGACCACTGAAAACGATATTTTTAAGCCATTAACACATGAAAATATTTGGGATATGAATGGAGGTGCTCCCTCGGAAGGAGCTGATATTAAATTAGGTCCAGTATCCTCAAGTGGTCAAACAAATGGAACCTCGACACTGGAGTACAGACCAGCCACTATTCTTGAGAGGAAGAAAAAGGAAAAGGCTGAATCCATGGCGAAAGCTTTATTAGAAGAGCAAGAAAAACGGAACCAGGAAAGTAAAAAGAAGGAAGAAGCTCGTTTGTTGAAAAAATTCAAGCAAGAAGAAGAGTTATTGAAAAGGCAAAAGGAATTATTGAAAAAACAAAAAGAAAGAGAAATTTTTGAAACAGAAAAGCAAAAAAAATCTGAAAAAACAGCAAAGGAGACACAAGTACAATCAGATAAATTTAGATCACCAAAGGATTTACCCTCGTTAAATAATTTAAACGCTACTTCAGTACCATGGGCCTTTAAAGTAAAAACCAGCACTCCAATCGAAAATTCATTAAAAAATGGTACGACTACCACTGATAAGAAGAAAGGAGATTCTTCGAGTCCATTACCAAGGACTATTACAGAAGAAAAGCAAAAGCAGCAACTAAAGTCCGTTTTAAACTGGGCCAATAAGTCCCGACCACTACCAGATCAAACTATTGATATTAAATCACAGTTTCAAAAAGATTCAAAGGATATGAAAGAGACATCTTCATTAAAGGAATTGGAAGATCCAAATTTCATAGAAGAGCAGAAGAAACTTTGGGAGAAAGTTCAGAACTCTTCCAAACATATGAAATCAACAACCTCTGCCTCCACTACCACATCTTCTTGGACCACGGTGACTTCTAGAGCGAAAGCTCCCATTAGCACTACTGTGCCTTCTTACTCAAAGGTCAATACCGTTTCAAACCCTTCAGCAACAGTAACAACTAACACAGCTTCTATGACAACTACCTTTGCCAGTATGAACTCTGTTTCCCCCCGCCAGGAATTCATCAAGTGGTGCAAATCACAAATGAAATTGAATTCCGGAATAACAAATAACAATGTTTTAGAGTTACTATTGAGTTTACCTACCGGACCAGAATCCAAAGAGCTGATTCAGGAAACGATTTATGCCAATAGTGACGTTATGGATGGTAGGAGATTTGCTACTGAATTCATTAGAAGACGTGCTGAATGTGAAAAACAAGGCAGTGATCCGTTAAGTTGGAGTGAAGCGTTAGCTCTTTCAGGTAATGATGACGATGACTGGGAGTTTCAAGTGGTTAGCAAGAAAAAGGGTAGGAAACACTGAAGGAGTAATTTTCTAGAGTCATTTCTTTCATGGCATATTGCTTCATCATTTATTGTTATTGTATATACTTTATAAATAATTTTTACAACGCAGATAATGACAAAATTTATACATATTTTTAAAAAAAGTACCCAGATTTGCATATATAAATCGCTGTACACATGCAAGCACTAGTTGATCAATCTTCCGTCGTTGTTTATTTTTAGCTCCCATTCCTCAATACAGACCTCTTTCCGTTTTAAGATTGATTGGTAACGTCTAGAGAGAGCTTGATTGAAGCAAATCTCTTTACAAACCATAACGAATAGTTGAACCCAACCTGGTTGGAGTCTTTCTGCTTCTTGTAAAGCATCTTTAAATTCCAGTTCAATCAATTTAACTTCAGTTTCAAATCTCTTCCAATAGTCCTCCCCAATCGAACCATTTTTATATAAAAGGTTGATTTGAGGAGCCAACTCTTTCAATTTTAAAGATCGTCTAACAGATTCTGCACCTCTGTTTAATAAGGCGGCTTTCATGACCTTCTCATGAATTTTTTCATTTTCGCTCATCTCCTTTATTTGAAAATACAGATCATGAGCATCATTTTCATCAAATATGGATGGTTGTTCGCTGATTTTTTTGGCTTGCTTCTTCCTATAGTTTGAAGCGAACATCACAAGGGACACTATCAGAATAAAGACATATATAAGTGGAGTGTAAACGGAGATTGATTTCGTTTCTACAATTGGTTCCTCCGTTTCAAAAAAAGTTCCATTTTTAGAGAATTTAGTATCATTATATTCTGACATATTAGCGGCCCAGTTTAGTTATGCGTATATCTTTTCTGTACTTGTGTTTGGCAAAATGAACCATTTCGTTAAAATTCCATCATTTTTTTCACATATAATCTCAACTTTAAGACGTGTTCCTAAAACTTTTGATGCATCAAGACGGGTAATGAGAGGCGTTTACCATTTTAAAGAACGCCCTTATAAAGCAAAACGAAGAGTGGCAAATTGAATAATAGGGTGAAAAAAGTTTCTAAAATTTCCGAAGGGTGTACAATATACACTCATATATACCTAAGTGAAGCATGCTTATTAGATTTAGATCTAAAAATGGTATTCACAGAGTCTCTTGCCAAGAAAACGATCTTTTTGGAACAGTTGTTCAAAAGTTGCTGGGTAATCTAGACTCCAATGCGGATGTCGATACATTCACAGTTTGTGAGAAACCCAACCAAGATATCCATACAGTTTCTGAACTAGCTAATCGGACAGTGGCAAATTTAGGGTTAAAACATGGTGACATGCTGTTACTTAACTATTCGAACAAGCCCATTAATGAGACGGATGATGTGGTTGTTGGAAGCGGATCCGTAGACATAGGAAGCAGGAGCAACAGGCAACACGGATGTGGCCCTCTAAAAGTCAAAGAACTTGATGTAGATGAGGAACTGGAGAAGGAGAATGGCCTAATTCCTCGCAAAAAATCCAAACTTTGCAAGCATGGTGATAGAGGTATGTGCGAATACTGTTCACCTTTACCTCCTTGGGATAAAGAATACCATGAAAAAAATAAAATCAAACATATATCATTTCACTCATATCTGAAGAAATTAAATGAGAATGCTAATAAGAAAGAGAACGGCAGTTCTTACATTGCCCCGCTCTCGGAACCAGATTTCAGAATTAATAAGCGCTGTCACAATGGCCATGAACCATGGCCTCGAGGAATATGTTCTAAATGCCAGCCATCAGCAATCACTTTACAGCAGCAAGAATTTAGAATGGTAGATCATGTCGAATTCCAAAAAAGTGATATCATCAATGAATTTATTCAGGCGTGGAGGTACACAGGCATGCAAAGATTTGGCTATATGTACGGATCTTATTCCAAATACGATAACACTCCACTAGGTATAAAGGCCGTTGTAGAGGCGATATATGAGCCCCCTCAACATGATGAGCAAGATGGGTTGACCATGGACGTTGAACAGGTTAAAAATGAGATGTTACAGATTGATACGCAAGCCCGAGAAATGGGGCTTTCGCGTATTGGGCTAATATTTACAGACCTATCTGACGCAGGAGCTGGAAATGGATCTGTTTTTTGTAAAAGACATAAGGATTCATTTTTCCTTTCATCACTAGAAGTTATCATGGCCGCTAGGCATCAATCCAGGCATCCTAATATAAGCAAGTATAGCGAACAAGGAGTTTTTTCTTCCAAGTTTGTCACTTGTGTCATATCTGGAAATTTGGAAGGGGAGATCGACATTTCGAGTTATCAGGTGTCCACAGATGCTGAGGCGTTGGTAACTGCGGATATGATCAGTGGATCCACATTTCCTTCAATGGCATATATCAATGACACTACCGATGAAAGGTATGTACCTGAAATATTTTATATGAAGTCAAACGAATATGGCATAACAGTAAAGGAGAATGCTAAACCTGCATTTCCGGTAGATTACCTCTTAGTGACACTGACTCATGGCTTTCCTAATGACGATGCGGAAAGCAATACCAAATTCATTACATCCACCGGATTTCCATGGAGCAATCGACAAGCTGTTGGACAATCGCAAGATTATCAAGAACTAAAGAAGTATCTATATCATGCAGCTTCAAGCGGGGATTTCAATCTTTTGCATGAAAAGATCTCGAACTTCCACTTGCTACTATATATAAACACCCTGCAAATACTTTCATCAGACGAATGGAAACTCTTGGTAGAGTCTGCTGTGAAAGCTGAATGGGAAGAATCGCTATTAAAACTTGTCTCCTCAGCCGGTTGGCAAACGTTAGTAATGATCCTTCAGGAAAGCGGCTAAGACAGTGTTCGCAAGATCTGAAGTTATAGATAGAAAAAAAAAATGCACGGAAGGCAAAATTGAGTTCTTTTATTTCAAGACACGTAAATCATCCTGAAAATTGTGGATGTTTCTAGAACTTTTCTGAAATCATTATATACGAACAGTTTAAGGAACAATAACTGGGAGTCACTTTAGGAATTGGTATATATTAGGGTACTTTTATGCACAGCAAATTTCCTTTACCCTTTAAAGATCTTGATTTTACGTAACATTTCAGTAAGTGTCGGAGATATTACTTAGAAAGTTATTTTTCCTTTCGCTTATAATAGACGTAAACAAAGAATTTGATAAAATGAGCACACCATTTGGCTTGGATTTAGGTAACAATAATTCGGTACTGGCTGTTGCTAGAAATAGGGGTATTGACGTGGTTGTTAATGAGGTATCTAACAGGTCAACACCATCCTTGGTTGGCTTTGGCCCTAGGAACAGGTATTTAGGTGAATCTGGGAAGACTAAACAAACGTCGAATGTTAAAAACACAGTTGAAAACCTAAAAAGAATCATTGGTCTGAAGTTCAAGGATCCTGAATTCGATATAGAGAGCAAGTTTTTCACTTCAAAGTTGGTGCAAATGAAAAATGGTAAAATTGGCGCTGAAGTCAAGTTCGGCGGTAAAACACATATATTTTCAGCTACCCAGTTAACTGCCATGCTCATCGATAAAGTTAAGCATACTGTCCAGCAGGAAACGAAATCATCAATTACCGATGTTTGTCTTGCGGTTCCTGTATGGTATTCTGAAGAACAACGTTATAACATTGCGGATGCTGCTAGAATTGCAGGATTAAATCCTGTAAGAATCGTTAATGATGTTACCGCAGCTGCAGTTTCGTATGGTGTTTTTAAGAATGATCTGCCTGGTCCTGAAGAGAAGCCAAGAATTGTTGGCTTCGTGGACATTGGGCACTCTACCTATACCTGCTCTATCATAGCATTCCTCAAAGGTGAAATGAAAGTACTGGGTACTGCTTATGACAAACACTTTGGGGGTAGGGATTTCGATCGTGCAATCACGGAACATTTTGCTGATCAATTTAAGGATAAGTACAAGATTGACATTAGGCAAAACCCAAAAGCTTACAACAGGATCTTGATTGCTGCTGAAAAATTGAAAAAAGTGCTTTCCGCTAACACTACTGCCCCTTTCTCCGTTGAATCTGTTATGGACGATATCGATGTTTCCTCTCAGTTGAGTCGTGAAGAACTGGAAGAATTAGTAAAGCCTTTGTTAGAACGTGTGACGGATCCGATATTCAATGCCTTATCTCAGGCTAAGTTGACCGTCAACGATATTGACTTCGTAGAAATAATTGGCGGCACGACACGTATTCCGATTTTGAAGAAGTCCATTTCTGATGCTTTTGGTAAACCTTTGTCGTCTACTCTAAACCAAGATGAAGCTGTTGCTAAAGGAGCCGCTTTCATATGTGCCATCCATTCACCTACTTTAAGGGTGAGACCATTCAAGTTTGAAGATATTGATCTGCATTCAGTGTCTTACACTTGGGATAAACAGGCTGAAGAAGAGGATCACTTGGAAGTGTTTCCTGCTAATTCTTCATATCCATCGACAAAATTAATCACTTTACATCGTACTGGCGACTTCCACATGGAAGCGAGATACACTGATCCTTCAAAACTACCAAAAGGTACATCTTCGACTATTGCCAAGTGGAAATTTACGGGAGTTAATGTTCCTAAAGGTCAAAATTTTGTTCCTGTGAAGGTGAAGTTGAGGTGTGACCCTTCCGGCTTGCATATTATCGAGAACGCTTACACACTAGAAGATATAACGGTTCAGGAGCCAGTACCTTTACCGGAGGATGCACCAGAAGACACTGAGCCCCAGTTTAAGGAAGTAACTAAAACAGTCAAGAAGGATATGCTAGGCATGACAGCGGAAACCTTTGCGCTAAATCCAGTTGAACTGAATGAATTAATTGAAAAAGAGAATGAATTAACAAACCAAGATAAATTGGTCGCAGAAACCGAGGAACGCAAGAATACTCTCGAAGAGTATATTTATACTCTTCGTGCCAAACTTGATGACGAATATTCTGATTTTGCATCTGATGCAGAAAAGAAAAAACTAAAGAAAATGTTAACTAACACTGAAGATTGGTTATACGAGGATGGTGAAGATTCCACTAAGGCAAAGTACATTGCCAAATATGAGGAATTGGCATCGTTAGGAAACGTTATCAGAGGCAGGTATTTAGCAAATGAGGAAGAGAAAAGACAGGCACTGAGAGCGAATCAAGAAATTTCCCAAATGAATGATCTCACTGAAAAATTGGCCGAACAAAGAAAAGCAGAAGCTGTGAGTGATGATGACGATGAAGACAATGATGAAAATATGGACCTTGATTAATAGAAATACTTATGTTTTGGATTGTTTTCTCCTTTAGCATCTGTAGACTGAACTACTACCGCTCCATTATATGCCTTTATACATTACTGCTCTATTTCAACTCTTTATAAAACGATAAATATTCTACATAAAAGTATTTAAGAAAATTCATGATTTATATGAACAAGCGTAACCAAATGTACGTAACTTTATTAGCTGTTTGTTTTGTGCTTTAACATATGAGGGCTCATCTAATATAGTGTCGGTTGAATCAATTACACATGTATGTTAGAGACTCATAGCTATATTGTCATAAATGAAAGAGGCGTCGTGTCCATCTCCTTGACCTGGTAAAACATTCTGAAGAGCTATATTGCCCGATTTCTTTCCATACTGAGTCAGAATATACCCAATCAGTTTCATCCCAGTCGTCGTTAATCCAACGCCAGTTATCGGGTAAATCTTCTTCACCAAGTTCCTTTGTTGACAAACAGCTTTTCATGATAAACGATCCATCAGTATCCTTGATTTCTATGGAAAAGTTTTGCCTTTCATAGGGTAGTAATTGCGTACTCCAGTTTTTACTTCGATGCCACTTTCTCTGATTTTCCTGTACCTCAATTTCCAATATTTTGAGGTCTTGATTGTCAAAGTTATCTTTTTGTTCATTAAGCAGAAGTTGTAAAATACGGATGTGATCCTCACCTTCTCTGTCTTGAAGTAATCTAGGTAATACGTCTACCAACGGTACTGTGATCGCTTCTTCTTGAGATAAAGAAATTATTTGTTCCATATTTAAGCGATTTGGTAACCAATTCGAAGTTGTAAAACTTTTAAACCCCAAGTGATAAAAATTTCTAACAGGGGTAAATCTCCAAAGTAACCTTAAAGTCGCTTGAACACTAGTCGAGTGGTATACCAACCCAGCAATAATGAAGAATCTAACATAGGCCCCCACTGATATGTATCTCATGATAAAAATTTGAGAAATTGTACCCAATAGAAATAATCTACAAAATAACCTCTTATTGGAACACTTTTCACTGACTCCATTAATAGAAAGCTTTAGTTTTTTCCAGACATTCAGTTCATTTTTTAGAACTTCTAATTTACCCAGTACAGACTCTAGTAGCACGACAATTTCATCCAACGTAGGAGGTTCGGTGTCTTCCAATGAGCTTATTAATGATACAATATAATACATGAATGACAAAAAAAGAAATGCCCCGCTAATAATACCTATCCATAATCTTAAAATCTTTGCATATGGTAGAATATGATTTACCTCCGTTTCATTTGGGATAAAAACATTTATGGTTAACCACACGCTCGCTAAATAGATAAATGTCAAACATTTATCGTCAGATAACCACATTATATTAGCCAGTAGATTATCGATTAGTAACAATAATGGATACGCATGAAATAGAGTACTAGAAATCATTGGAGATGTGACTTGAATAAGGGAGGGCTTTTGTCCATGATTATGAATAAATTTCGCCTGGATTTTTTTATGTTCACTCTGCACTTTGAATTTAGAATTTGTGTCCATTTCTTTCCTTGATGTTGACAAACGAGTTGAGCTAAACTAAACCAGAACAATAGAAACGAAACAGACGATGAGAAGCTGGTTCAAGTGACTGTGCTTGCTCCATCAATTTCTGTTTAATCTTTCAGTTAATATTCATCAAGTCTTAGAAATGGATATAAAAGGGTATGTTTCGGGGATAATTTCTTTACTTCCATTACCAAGCTGTTGAACAGGATATGAAAAGGGTGGTAATGGTGTTACAAGGTTTCAGATGGAATTTGTGAAAATCTTTTGATAGAATATAACGTGCTGGGTCATCATTGATATATGAAAATAGTACCTTCCATGACATTTCTAGAAAAAGTTTTTTTCTTCATTTTTTCTGCAATTAACTGTTGAGCTGATCATCCATTTTGAGTATCTACAGAATGCTATTTTACTGATCATAAAAAATAAGAATACTGAAGGGTAAGAAAGGGAAATTAGCATTCAAAATGGTACTTAAATCAAATACTAATAATCATCCTTGCAAGCGAGTTAAGAAACATCCATCGTTAAAGACCCTAACGCATAAGCAAATACATACAACGATCTTCGTTAAGTCGACAACACCATATGTAAGTGCGCTGAAAAGAATCAATAAGTTCCTCGATGGTGTCCATAAGCACGGATCATCGTATGTTGCGGTTTTAGGTATGGGTAAAGCTGTCGAAAAGACGCTGGCATTAGGATGTCATTTCCAAGATAACAAGAACAAGAGAATAGAAGTTTTCACTAAAACTATAGAGGTCCTCGATGAAGTAGTAATTCAAGACCATGTGGATATCGAAACTGAGAATGATGTTGAAGATGATGATAAGGAAACCCAGCTCAAGAAAAGGACAGTGAGCGGCGTAGAGTTGCGTATTTACGTATAACACATGTTTCACTTATTGATTTTTTTTTTGTTGTATACTGTTTATAGCCAATAGTTTATGAGATAGCAATCATCAGAAATTGTATTTTAGCGTTATACCATTTCATCAGAGATTTCATTTCAGCGACACATCATGTGTTTTATTTTTTTTGAGGCCTCTAACAAAAATGAACTGTGAAGTAGGTGGTGAGACTAAAATTCTTGACATTGCAAAAGTTCTTTCAAGTAATGAAAGCAATAAAGCAATTCAAGGAGGAAAGGCTCCATATCAATTTGAAAAATGGCGTCTCAGGAAAAGATCAAGCAATGGAAGGCCACTAAAGTTATAGGTATAATTGGTCTAGGAGATATGGGCTTATTATATGCCAATAAGTTTTCAGACGCTGGATGGAAAGTTATATGTTGTGATAGGGAAGAATTTTATGATGAATTGAAAGAAAAGCATGCTTCTGCCAAATTTGAACTTGTGAAAAATGGACATTTAGTATCTAGAAAGAGTGACTACATCATTTATAGTGTTGAAGCATCTAATATTAGTAAGATTGTCGCGATGTATGGCCCATCTTCGAAAGTTGGAACAATTGTAGGGGGACAAACAAGCTGTAAACTGCCTGAGATCGAGGCATTTGAACAGTATTTACCAAAAGATTGTGATATTATTACTGTACATTCTCTTCACGGACCTAAAGTCAATACTGAAGGTCAACCATTAGTTGTTATCAATCACAGATCACAGTATCCTGAGTCTTTTGAGTTCGTTAACTCTGTGATGTCATGTTTGAAGAGTAAGCAAGTTTATTTAACATATGAAGAGCATGACAAGATTACAGCAGACACACAAGCTGTGACACATGCCGCTTTTTTGAGTATGGGATCTGCCTGGGCAAAGATAAAGCTTTATCCTTGGACTCTTGGTATAAACAAATGGTACGGGGGTCTAGAAAACGTAAAAGTTAATATCTCTCTAAGAATATATTCCAATAAATGGCACGTTTACGCAGGATTGGCCATAACAAATCCAAGTGCGCATCAACAAATTCTTCAATATGCCACAAGTGCAACAGAACTATTTAGTTTAATGATAGATAACAGAGAACAAGAACTTACCGATAGATTATTGAAAGCTAAGCAATTTGTATTCGGAAAACATACCGGTCTCTTATTGCTGGATGATACAATTTTGGAGAAATATTCGCTATCCAAAAACAATATCGGTGACAACACCAATTCCAAGCCATTGCCAAATTCGCATTTATCATTGTTAGCGATTGTTGATTCGTGGTTTCAACTTGGCATTGATCCATATGATCATATGATTTGCTCCACGCCGCTGTTCAGAATTTTCCTGGGTGTATCAGAGTATCTTTTTTTAAAGCCTGGCCTATTAAAGCAGACAATAGATGCAGCCATTCATGACAAATCATTCATAAAAGACGATTTAGAATTTGTTATCTCAGCTAGGGAATGGAGTTCAGTTGTGTCATTTGCTAATTTTGAAATATACAAAAAGCAATTTCAGAGTGTTCAAAAATTTTTCGAACCAATGCTTCCAGAGGCCAACCGCATTGGTAATGAGATGATTAAGACCATTTTGAGCCATTCTAAAGAACGTTTACCTGTGGAAAAGTAGATGCAATATGTTCTCCTATAATACTTATACCTTTTTTATAAAAGAAATCAGTTTATATAACTGAATAAAAATATATACCGTGACAAATGTCCATGCAAAAACCATGATAAAAGGTAAAAATTCTACTTCTCTGTAGAAATGTTATACTTCTTAGGTTCTTTTTCTCTTTGTGTGATGCTCATTATTTCCATTATCATTCAATTCCTCCAAAAATGACGATGTTCTTGACTTTTTAGGACTAACGACTGAATGAATATCGTCGTCATCACATGCTAGTAGTTTTCTGGTCATGAAGTCGATGGTGCTGTAGGTATGTGCTTTTTTGCTATTGCTATTGTTACTAAAATTAGATGATATACTGGTATTGGCTATGCTGCTGTTACTGTGAGAATTCTTGTTGTTGTCCTGTGAGTGAAAGCTATGATTTTGAGCGTTGTAGAATGATATGAATTCATGAACAGTATTACTATTACTATTACTAATACTATGATTTTTAATATAGCTCTTCACTATAGAATAGTCACCCGATTGCAGAGTGCCTGTCAACTCTGGAAAATAAGACTTAAAATCCTTATAAATGATCCTATTCCACGCTTTATTAAATTTCACCACCGAAGGTGTATACTGCAAATCGCCTGTTAGTTGAATATGAAAAAGTGGTTGCCATATATGGGAAAGTAAATCTTGCAGTCCCAAGTCTTTCAATAAAAGATGGTTCAAATGCGTCATCGAAACTGTCCTATTCATCGGAAAGCAAGAATTTGGAGACAAACATTTCATGATGATATACGGATCCTGGTCAACTCCTCCGATATAGAGCAGTAGGTAAACTTCCAAAGAAGTCCTAGGTTCGTACAATACCACATGCCAAAGATGTAAGTCCGAATCATGTGGCCTTACATGAAATAGGCCTTGGGTCTTCTCGGGATGGCGCATAAGATACTTCCAGTCCTTTAGCAGCTTCCTGGTTAATGAGTAAGCCATGATGACTGGCTTTCTATTTGAAATCGAAAAAATACTATCTAGTTTCTATACCACCTTCTCCTGCTACGCTACAATAAATGCAACTTTGTTTAACACCTTTAACTCGAATTAGGAATTGCCCATTCGTGTATCTTTGGGAAGACCAGCTTAAATACTTCTTATGACAATAACAAAACCCATTTGTGCTTTGAAAGCCGGGTAACTTTGTCATTTTATTTTGAAATTTTAATTAAAACAGTTTTGCCTATAAATTATATTTACGACGAGTATTCTAGAACAGAATATTCCCTAAACCTTTCAGTAGCACAGGATTGTCTACTTCGTTTGTGTTTACATATCTGTAAACAGTAAGACCTTATAATCTAGAAAAAAATTAAGGAACTAGGAAGTAAGTTCCAGTAAAGTGAGTTATAAATCAAGATGGGTAACATTTTTAGTTCGATGTTCGACAAACTATGGGGTTCGAACAAAGAATTGCGTATTTTGATTTTGGGGTTGGATGGTGCCGGTAAAACCACCATTTTATATCGTTTACAAATTGGTGAAGTGGTCACTACAAAGCCAACCATTGGTTTTAATGTGGAGACGCTAAGCTATAAAAACTTGAAATTGAATGTTTGGGATCTTGGTGGTCAAACAAGTATCAGGCCCTACTGGAGATGTTACTATGCAGACACAGCTGCAGTTATATTTGTGGTTGATTCCACCGATAAAGATCGTATGTCTACGGCCTCTAAAGAGCTGCATTTAATGCTACAGGAAGAAGAACTACAAGATGCTGCACTATTAGTTTTCGCAAATAAACAAGATCAGCCAGGTGCATTAAGTGCAAGCGAAGTGTCTAAGGAATTAAATCTTGTAGAGTTAAAGGACAGGAGTTGGTCCATTGTAGCCTCAAGTGCGATTAAAGGTGAAGGTATTACAGAAGGTTTAGATTGGCTGATTGATGTTATAAAAGAGGAACAATTATAACAACAAACATTCGAGAAAAAAGTGTAGATGCACTTTCTTTAAATGGCATTGCATATACATATAACTTGTTTGTAATTGAATTTAAAAGAGCTTAATCCAAAGAAAGTGAAATGAAGTTATTGAATATATATATTAATATATTTATGTATATCTCTCTCTTTGGATGCCAATTGGACAGGAAATTGTATGGCTCTGATAGAGGAGAGGATGGCATTGAAATTTCTAACGACCTCTTAACAAAAGTAGCATGTATACATTTTTAAATTAATCTTTTGTTCTCAAATCTACCATATTGAAACAAAACGTTGAAATCGCCAAAGAAAGCGGTTAGAGAACATTGGGATGCAACTATGATGCTTGAATAAGCTAAAGATTCGTATGCTTAAAGCCAAATGACAGAGGCGTTCCGAACTCCTTGAAATACTATCAGACAGAGTCTTTCGCGAACCAGAATGCATATATTCAGTGTGGCTATATCAATTCTTACTCAATTCAAGAATTATCTTTTTCAATTCATTCCCTAGGTCATTGAGTTTCAATTCGTTTTTATTTTTCCAGGAGCAAACGTGTCTGTAATCACAAAATTTACAATAAGTGTTAAAATTTTTTTGAGTGGGTTCAGGTGGATTCATATCTCTATGGCCAAACCATACCATTGCAGAATCATGAGCATGTGTTTCTAATTTCAGTGAATCGTATGGGAAGAGGATGTTGTGAAAGTTATCGTTATGATAATAATATTCGATCATTAGGTCATTCGAAACGAGTTTACCAACAATATAATAAATCTGTGACAATCTTGCTGCGAAATACTTAAGAGTTAGAGGAGTCTTCCATTTCGTAAAAAAATCCTTATAGTCATGCAAAGATACACGTCCTACTGGCTCCAGGTCGTCTTCTTCCTGCTCTGTTGGCAAAATGAAAGATGTGGGTCCTCGGTCTAGCAAATCATTGAACGCTGTCATGTCGAATATACTGCAGTCTTTGATGCCAGTATCATTATCAAAGGAAACGTGGTTTATTGGTTGTCCATACAGGAGGCTCTTTACATCATTAGCAAAAAGCGGGTTTGTTAATATAAAAGTTAAGACTTTAGTGGAGTTTATAGGGGCATCGAGATCGAGCCCTCTTCTCTGGGCGTTACTTAAAAAGCTGTGGTAGGTCTGCGTCATGTCTTGACTAAGATGGAAGAGAAAAAACTTATAGTACATCGTCTGTAATTTAGATGATTCTATAACCGATCGAATGGAAGGAAGTTTGGGTATTGACCTCGTTTTGATATCAGAGATAACAATTTCGTTATTAGATTTTAGGTTTTCCATGTCTAATAGTAATTCAGCAAGGATGCTACCCCAACTTTGGTTTTTTGTATCAAGATGCGTCGAGCGTTTCTGCACTTGGTGACTATGCTTACTTCTAAGAGTCAAGTGATCAATAATACCGGATATTAATACATTTTCTTTTGTGTCATTAATATTGTTTGGAAAACTCCTTACCAACTTTGAATCTTGGAAATTGATGAATCCATGACAAATTATTTCTCTTGCATGACCGTTGCCTTTGGTGAATAACGAAATTAACCTACTAATAGAATTAAACCAGTTGTCTAATAAAGCATCCATATCGTCTTCAATATTCATACTCAATTTAGTCAATGAAAGAAAATCGTGAATAAAACTATTATATTGATTAAATTCTGGGTGCGTCTCGTCTTCCAATGACTTGTGGATCCTCTTACCAGTCTGTACCTGGGATTTTAAGTTCAGTAACCGATTCGACCAATTCTGCGAATAGAAATCATAGAAATTTCTTAGTTCGCACCAATTTTGCGTGGTACATAATTGTGTGACAGACAATCTTTCTTTCTTTAGCTGGTTTAATTGAATATCAGTATATGGCTTTTCTAGGCCTCTAGGGAACCTGTAATTCAAAAACTCAGGATTTTCAGAATCCATTCCAAACAATTTTATAACATTTGCCAATTTTTCATTCAGCAATGCGCCTTCCTTAGTATCTGTCTCTTTTGTCGTACTGATGTTATTGAAGAATGACAGATTATTAATTCTATCAATATCCGAGTCATTTAGAATACTGCTCGCATTACAAATTGAAACATCGTGGGTATGACACTTTTTGGAAGACAATTTGGATGCTCCATCAAAAGATTTATCGTTCAAATGAACAAATCTCCTAAGATGAACTAAAAATCCATATTTATTAGTAAGTACGCGGTTTAGCATACGACGACAAGTACTAACGAAAGGTACAAAACCTACTAATAGAAATCGAGAGAGGCAAACGGATTCTACGAAGCTTCTCTGTGTACGCTCTTAAGGCCGCTTATCATACTCATATCCCTTGCTTCCACCATTGGTAGGGCATCATAATTTAGAATTTGAATTACTTTTCTTCTTTCCCTCCAGAGATGACTATTCGGGTAACACTGAAGTATGCTTGACATTGATATTTAAAATCGCTTGTTTATGTACCTACTTGCTTACATTGTATACTTAGATTTGCAATTTTCTACTGCCTCATAGAATATAACTAATTAGTTCCAAAATACCACCACCTACAAGGAGGAAAAGAAGAATACCCAACCAAGTTCTAGAGATCATGGGTGCAGTCTTGTCGGTCTTTTCCACCTTCTTCTTACCGTACTTTCTATACTTCTCATTAGTTTTGTTAAACTTGGCATTTGCAAGCCTCTGTCTTGGTGTCTGTACGGCCATCACAGCAGTTGTTCTCTATTCACTTGGGTCTCTGCACCACGCTATTTCTTCCAATTACACTGTGCTGTAGTTTATACCTGTTACACTGCAACTAAACGCAGATAGATGGTAACAAGAAAAGCCAGTTCGCGTCATGATACACGAAATCACATATAACGAGTCTGCGCCTCGCTCCTTCTTTTCTTTTCGCGTTGGTGTCTTTCCTTTTTCGTTGGCGATTTACCGCTGGTTTTGTTTATTTTTCCATATTTCTTCGTCGTACAGCGAGCGTGAAGAATTCGAAACTTTGGATTTTCATTTAAATATACCACGAAGGAAGACTAATCTATCACGGATGTTCTTGTCTTGGCAGTTCTGAAAATGTTTCTACTGAGCCTTGTTTCACTTGTAACATTTTTTTTTCTTTTATTTTTGTTTTTGTCTTGGAGTTTATTAGTTAATAGTTCTTATGTCCAGAATATTTTCTGTTTTACATTATTGTTAATTTCTTTTTCTTAGTTCATAAAAAGAGATCCAGATCCAAAAAACTCAAACCAAGCTACTTATCCAACTTCTAGTCACTCCTTCAATAGAACACCTTTTATTATTCTTTTTGCTTTTCGCTGTACTCTGCATATATATCAAAAAGCTAAACAGAAAACTGAATCTGAAGAATATGCTACAAAAAATTTCAATCGCCGCATTAGTCGGTTTGTTTTCTTCAGTTGCGTCACTTGCCAACGCTGATTGTACCTACTCTGGTGGTAATTACTACTGTGCCAAAACCGATGCCATCATTTACTCTAACGTTGGTTTATCTGCTACTTACCAAGATGTCACCAACATGGATGAATCTTCTTGTGCCTGCACTCAAGCTGACTTTACTGCTTCCGGTAGTTTAGCTCCATTCAACGAAGAGCTTTCTGTCCATTTTAGAGGTCCAATCGAACTACTGCAATTCGGTGTTTACTACCCAAATGGCGAGTCTAAAGCTTTGAAGAAGAGATCAGAAAAACAATTAATCGAATCTTGCAATGAACAAGGTGAAGCTATTGTGTCCAAACACAAGCATCAACACAAGAGGGATGTTGCAGTTGAATATGTTCAAGTTACTTCTACTGTCTACGTCGACGGAAATGGTCAAACTGTGACTGCTGATTCTACCAATACCGTCGTTGGCCCTGCTGTCCCTTCTTCTTACACAAAAGTTTCTACCATTTTGTCCAGCAGTGAAGCAAATACAAGTCCACTTTCCTCTTCATCCAAGACTACTTCTTCTTCTTCATCTGCTGCTACTGCTTCTTCATCCTCGTCTTCCAACACCAACGGTGACTGGTCAAGAGGTTCATACTTTGTGCCAGGCTCTACCAGTAACTGTACCTTCATGAACAACCAGGGTGGGACTGCTGGTTCTGGTGTCTGGTCGAGTTGTTTCGGTAACTCTATATCTTTTGCCGCCTCGGACGGTGTTTCTGGTGCCACCTCTTCTCAAGCTCTTGATGACGTTACCATTAAATCCGGTAATGAATTCATGATCTTTTCTGGCGAACAATGTTCTGGTAACAATGCTGACTGTGGTTACTACAGAGAAGGTATTCCAGCTTATCATGGTTTTGGTGGATCTGACAAAATTTTCGTGTTCGAATTTTCTATGCCAAGTGACACCAGCGGTTCTGCTTACAACCAAGACATGCCAGCTATTTGGTTATTGAACGCAAAAATCCCAAGAACTTTGCAATATGGTGATGCATCTTGTTCTTGTTGGAAAACTGGTTGTGGTGAAATGGATCTTTTCGAAATTTTGACCGCTGGCTCTGATAAACTGATCTCTCACATCCACGATGGCCAAGACGGTGGTACTCAAGATTATTTCGACAGACCAACTGATGGCACTTTAAAGGCTGCGGTTATCTTTAACTCAAGTGATAAAACTATTCACATTATTGAAGTAGATGAAAGCTTCGATGAAGCTTTGAGCGATGATGTTGTTGACCAATGGTTGACAAAATCTGGTTCTTCTGCTGCTTTGCCTTAATTCAGTTTGTTTTCATTGATTAATGGAATTTCTCTCTCTTTCATTTATGTTTAACTTACTATCTGTTCCCTTCCCTGCATTACTGTTACTTTAATGAGGGTTATTGTTCACTTTCCTGTAGTGAACAGTTTGTGTTATTTTCCAAGAACAATACATTATTGTAAAAAAAAAAAAAAAAAACTTAAATAAAAAACAAAATTTTATTCTTGAAGTTTAGAGCGTTGCAGTTTATCTATTCTTTATATATACTTTCAAAAAACCAGGCTTCTGGACCATGTACTATTATTGAATTAAAGTTTTTTCTCTTTTGTTTAAATGGGAATGCATAGTGCTCGTAATTTCTAAATACTAAATTACAGCAACTTGCTATATGTCGTTGCGTTCGAAATTTATTTATGCTTATAAAAATATAAAGGGCAAATTACATTACCTCCATTAGCTTAAGTCAGTGAACTTTGGGTGATTCTTTTCTATATCAACAAAAACATTGTTGTACGGGATATTAGAATCTTTTCTTAGTCTTTTACCCTTTGACATAAATTCATGGCGTGTATGCATCCGTGTTTCTTCTTTATATTTGTGCGATGATGATGATGTCAGTTTGCGCTTGAGCAGCTTGAGCTTGTCACTCATCCATTGTATGTAATATCGTTTGTTGTTAAATGGTCCAGAGCATAACCAAGTATAAAAGGTAAATTCACCATATAATATGAAAAAACCAAAAACGAATCCAGTGACCACACAAGATAGGATATGGTTTTCCAGAGTTTTCATAAAATTAGCATCACCCGTATGCCAGGAGGAACCTTTGGATATAGAAAAGAAAGGATTATTATGCATTTTATAATCGGCAGGCTGTAAAATTCTCACTGCACCATTTTCGGCCGTATTTGACCATCGCTTATATTGCTTCCAAATAACACTAATAAACAAGGGGCCCGTAGAACCCATGATGGTCATATAAGGAATATACCAATTTTTCTTATAATGTTTCAACGATTTGATAACTTTCAAGAAGAATGGGTGCCTTGGAACAGAACCCATTACATCATTGGACACACCTGTGGGCGAGGTTTTCCTTAGAAATGCTGGAACTGTCAACAAAGGATCTAGCCTTCTTTCACAACCATCATCCAAGTCAATGTAAATCCCACCATAATGTGAGAGAATAAAGTACCGTATTGCATCTGCCCTCTCAATTGGATATTCATAACTTCTAAATGTGTCAAGAAACCATGGGTATTCCTGTTTAATGAAACCATCAGACATTTCATCCGTCCATAGATAATATGTATAGTCTGGGTGCAAATCGATACACTTCTGCCTCCCCTTTACCCACTGCTCTGGGATATCGTCCGTTTTGTAGGTTTGATGGATGATTTTCGGTATAAGTTGAGGGCGAGATTCATAAAATGTGGAATTGAGACCCTGCGGTGGGTTCAGCTGTTCATCTGTTAGTGCATCTTCGAAGGTATCATCTATACACAATGTCAACAAATCAAATGTGTAGTGTATTATAGAAAAAAGTAGTGCAATGTTTGCTATGATAAGAATTTTAAGCTCCTTTTTCATCTCGAATTGATAAACTGACTATAACTACTTTGATACTGTTAAAGTTAGCCCCACTTCGAACTTCTTTATTCGACTGTTGAAATTATACTCTATACCGTTCACCGCTCTCTGAAGAAACTGATAAAAATCGTGTTGTGATGTAAATAATGAAGGAAACAAAAAAAATATTTGTCTTTGTTATTCGATGGGTCAATGAGCTTTTCAAATTACAAAAAATTCTGGACCTACGAAAAACATAAGCAAACACAGAAAAACAGAATCAAGGGTGAGCCAGCTATGAAACGGCTTTAAAGAAACAGAATCCTTATACTCTAAACAAGCTTAATCAAAGCCCGGCATTCAATGCGTTATTTCGTCTTTTTTTCGTTCGTCTTTTTCTCTTCGCTTTGTTTTTTTTTCATTTTCCTCGAGGATGAGATAACAAATAAACTATACGTCATGTAATGCCCCAAAGTCTTGACCCCTGAAAACCCTATGACCTCTTTTCGCGTGTGACTTAGTGGCGCCGTGCTTAGTGATGAAAGTATTATATCGATAATGTGACCCTGACATAGTATTAAAATCAGGTGTATTGTATCCTACAATACACCGAACTAGATCAAACTGTAGATGCGATAGCATTTGTAAATATATAAAGCTAAAAAGGCTACAATGCTTATGGTTCTTGGAAGTAGGGATGAATGGCTGCTCTTCTGGCACTAATCCGGTTAATAGGGTCATACGCAAGTAGCTTGTCCAACAAATCAATACCTCGTTGATCTAGACTTGGTACAACTTGTGATAGGTCTTTTCTGCGCCATTGAGGAAAGCTTGACTTAAAATCGGGCAAATACACAATATCGGGCCATATGGCTTCGTTTGGTGTTCCCAATACTCTGAATATCTTAAAAATCTGATCAATCTCACTATCGCCACTGAAGATTGGTTTTCTGTTACACATTTCCGCGAATATACACCCAATGGACCATGTATCCACACCTGTACTGTACTGTTTACCACCTAGTAGTACTTCTGGTGCTCTATACCATAGTGTAACTATTTCATGAGTGTAAGCTCTTAATGGAACACCAAAGGCACGTGCTAAACCAAAATCACCTAGTTTTAAATTCCCGTCCTTATTAATCAATAAGTTCTGAGGTTTTAAATCACGATGTAGGATACGATGTGAGTGGCAGTATGCAATACCTTTACAAAGTTGCATCATGAATTTTTTGACAATATCCGCTCCCAACGGTTGATCCTTTGGGATACCCTCCATATATCTTTTCAAATCCAAATCGAGAAATTCGAAAACGAGATATAGCTTATGTGCATCGGAGTGAACAATATCATATAACCTAACTATATTGTCGTCTTTAAGTTCCTTCAATAATGAGATTTCTCTGATGGCAGTACTAGGAACGCCTTCGTCTTCACTCTCTAATCTAATTTTCTTCAATGCGACCACTCTTTGGCCTTGTCCAGGCCTTAAATCCAGTGCTTTATAGACAACACCGTATGTACCTTCACCAACCTTCTCAAGTCTTTTGTAGTTTGCTAGTTCACCGCTCATGTTCAAGTTGATTAATTTTTTGGTTGATCTGGACTGTTCTTTCACCGTAGCTTTTGCGTTCACTTTAATATTTTTTGCAATAAGCTATTCTGGAAAGTGGTGTTAAATTTCTTTCTCGAATGGTTGATTCTTCCACCAAAAGTTTTTGAAATGTCTTGTTTTTTTCTAGATCCTTGTTGTTTTCCAAATTTTTCTCTTTTTTCTCATTCAAGTTCATTTTTAGATTTGGCGTCTGCTTCTCAATGAAGCTATATATCTATACAATCACGCATAAATAAACGAGAAGCATATGTCATGCTTTATCCAACATAAGCATATACCTACATACATAATACATACATATACATACATCCATACATGCACATACATATACATACATACACATACATATACATACATATACATGTACGAGGACTACCTCTTGAGAAATAAACTTACTCTTTCTTAACTTGTCTAGCTGCTTTCTTCAAGGCCCTAATTCTAATAGATTTATGAAAAGAACAGTTAATGGAATTAACAATCTTCGAGTAAACACCAAACGTCTCTGTAATTGCAAATTGATAAACCGCATGAGCCCAGTATGGTGTCATAGTAGCGTATCTATCTTGAGAGCCACAACGTCTTCCAACACTGCTCAAAGTAGATTTGACAAATTGTTGTGGATTTGGAATCATTAGAGAAGATCTTCTAATTTTAGACATGGAGCTTGTGACCAAGTACGAAATGATCAATTCAACATCGATTCCATCTTTAGATAATTCACCAGCCAAAGAGTTAGACCAGCTTTGTAAGAAGGACTTAGAACCACTGTATGTTGCCAAGTATGGTGTAGGAATCAAACCACCAAATGAACCCATGGTTAAAATTAAACCGCGAGTACCTGACTTTTTGCTTTCAGTTTTCACGGTCTCCAAAATTCTTGGTACAATGATTTGTGTGATTAATAACGTAGCAGTGTTATTGATAGTAATAATGTCTCTAAGCTCCTTTTCATCTGTTTCTAAAAATGGAACAGGGATGGAGTGTGATTGACCAACATTATTGACCAAAATTGTAATTGGCAATTGCGCACACAAGTCCTTAATGGATTCATAGTTGGATTCAGAATCTTCTGCAATATCAATGGCTAAAATCTTTACAACAACATGGTATCTGTCTTCTAGTTCTTTCTGTAAGGCCTCCAATTTTGATTGAGTTCTTGAAATTAACACCAAGTTGAATCCGCGTTTGGCCATTTGCTTAGCGAATTCTTTACCAATACCATCACTAGCACCGGTAACAACACAGTATTTACCAGTTTTAGCGCCGTACTTATCGAAACTGGTTGCTGGTAAGATGAAAAGGTCGAAAAGAAGAGCCAAAAATCTTAATGAAAAGGTTGTACATTTCAAGACACCAAGCCCGAAAATAACCCATAAAAGACAGTTGAAACATTTAAATCTTTCACCAGCCTCTTGAAGCTGTTGCACAAAAGTCATTTCTTAAGCTATACAGATATAGGATGATTGCTTTGAAGCCTAGTATTTCAATTTGCTATTCTTCAAAGTTTCACTTTTAATAACGCCTAAAATTCATGAAGCATTTAAAGGATGAAAAAAAAAAAAAACAAGGGCTGTCGCGCAATCAAAAGCGGAAGAACTAAAGCGTCAGAAAAGTCTGTAGGGTATTCATGCCCATAGGAAGACTTTCAAGACAGATATAATGTACCTCATTAATATAAAGCCGTAAGAAGTTTATGAGAGATCACAAAATAAATAGTTTTATGATGGTATTTTGATTCCTTTGTCCCATTTTTATATTTTGGAAATGACGAATAGAAAAACAATAAAATGCTAGTTAAAAAATCTATGTATTCATTAAATTTTGCGTTGCGAGAAAGTTACAAGTGTAATAATATTATCAGTTAAAAAGTACATTAAACCGAGAGCAGCCTATTTTGTTTAATTATAAGCCGAGTTGAAACAAATTATCTGGCAGAACCTTCTCCTGCATATCTTCGTCTTCATTGACCCATGCTGTCATATCTTTCAAGGCAACCAAGGAGTTAATTCTCTTAACCCTGTTTTCTTCTTCATAAATTAGTTTTGTGATACGTTCGCATGCTTCAATTAAAATTGGAGCATTCTGTGATTTTTTCCACAAGTTGTACTTCACGAAATGCCTCACATCAGTTATCTTATCCAGCTTTCTAATCTCTAAAACTGCTAAGTTTGGAAATGAGTTCAGAGCAAAAAGAATTGGTAGAGAGTAATCAGTTAAAAGGCGACAGGAATTTAAAGACAGTCTTTCGACATTTTGCCCATTCAACCGAGCAAATTCCCAAATACCAGCGTCGTCAATATCACAACCAGCGAACCCTACAGTTTCCACTTGTGTGTATTTACCTAGTGCTACCAGTGAGACACTTGTAATTAAGTTTCCGTGCCTATGTCTACCAATGTTGAAAGTTTTCAACTTCGGGCAATTCAAAGCGATACAAACAACACCAGAATCACTGACATTGTCACATGCTCTTAAATCCAAGTGTTTTAAACTTGGTAAATTTTGGGAGAGCCTTAATAGAAAGTTATCATCGATGTGCTTATTACCTGGAATTATGAGCTTTTCAAGCTTTTGGAGGTTATCAAACCAACTTAAGGGAGGAGTTACTCTGGGGCAGACATAAAATTCCAACCATTTCAAATTTTGACACCCCACTTTTTTTGAAAGTTTCTCTATATCTGATTGTGTTATTTGATGCAATTTGTGTAAAATAAAATGTGATGGTTTAACGACCTGATCAGTTTTGTCAGAAGATCTTACAAACTCCTTAAAATTATAAACGCTTTTAAAATGTAAGCTCCCAAAAAGAAATGGCCTTGTAATGTTAAACCACAACCTATTGACCATCATACAACTAAATAAGGCCCCTTGTGTTTTCTCGTTGTGTCTAACTAGCGGTGGATCCCGTAGCTGCTGTGTCTGTGACCATGCTTTTTTTGCTCTTTCTTCGTCTTTATACATGAGCAAAGAGTGCGCATAAGATTGCGGATTTCTTCTTAAACATGGCCTTTCTTTTGGTATGTTGGCAGATTCTAAAGAAACCATCATTTTTATAATATTTTCCACAATCTCAGGTATTTCAAACACCGCATGACTTTGCTGATGCTGAGTTGCCAAAGGTTGCGCTAACCTCAATTCTGAAAATTCATCTACAAGTACATTCTTAAACTCCGTTGGGGTCACTATAGAAAGACTGGATGCAGAAACAACTCTAGAAGTTGCCCATGCATTTTCAGTAGCAGTACTTTTTAATGGTGTAGCCTCTGGTGTTAAGATATACTCGCTGTAGATTTTTTCTCTGTTTGCAGTCTGCACACTACTTTTGAGAAAACTTTGATCAGTTTTTAAAGACAAGTCAGGTCTTTTCAATTCTACTTGGCACGAGCTGAGTTTACAATTATTTTGATGAATACTACCTCTATATTTCCTTACTATATCTTTAAAAGGCTTTTTCATTTTAAGACATGCAAAAGATGAACTTGGGGATATCTTTTTCAGAGGTCTTGTACATGGAGATTCGAGAGACTGGATGTCTCTACCTCTTTTGAAAGAGCCATTACTGCTTATACGTTCTAGTTTCATTTAAAGGGTACGTCACAGAAAGAAAGGGAAATGAATAACTTATTAAACGAAGGGAATTACTAGTTCTTAAGGAAAGGAATGGATGGATATTAAACCAAAGTGGGATATTAAACAATACTCAAAGAATGAAAAGGGGAAAGATGGGTACAGTTCCAGAACAGATAAAGAGAAAAAAATTGTGTGATAAATAAGTTATTTTTGTACAGTTAACACATATAGGTTTTGAAACTTTTAACGTTTTTGGTAGTTCCCTTGGGCTTTAATACTACTAAATGATATGAATAATATAGTCTATAGGACCCTTATAAAGGAAAGTTGCTATATATATATTCATAACTATACTCCTTTGCTTTCATCCATCTGAAAATATCCAATTACTTGAAACAAACTTGAAGAATGATTACTGAACATGGGACAAGCATAAACACCCCAAGATGAGGCGATAGGAAAAACACCAGCAGCAACAAGATGATTGATGAGACATGTTAAGCCCAATAGAAGAAACAGGCAGAAAATTGCGGAACTTCTAAACTAAAGAGAATGGAATTCTTTCCTTTCAATTAAGCTTTTTGTTACGATTTAGGAAGCGTCTGCGGTGTCATGATCGCTTTTTTTGTTTACTTCTGCAAGTCAACGGAAATCCTGCGGACGACAGCAAATAATGACCAGAAGATGTTTAATTTGCCCAGCAAAATAATCTGAGAGCAAGAAAAAAAGCCCGAAGGTGCACTTCCACGGAGAAATCTTGAGGCGGTGCGCAGCCAAAAAAAGAGCAAATATGAGAAGCATATTTTAACATGCTCTAGTCTCCGTGTCTGGGGCTTACCCTGAGTATTTTTACGGTTAACAACCACCACGTCAAACAAGTATGATATACTAGATTCACGTGAATAGAAAATGACATATGCATATGCCTGGTTTCGTACTGTAACATAGTAGCATGCCTCCACCATCAAACTCGGTTTACTCTCGCGATCATATACGGCTCGTTACTTTTATGAAACGTAAACACTCTTTTTCACACTCACTAGCCTTATCATTTTTATTTTAAAGCCGTAACAAGGTGAGACGACCCGCCACCTTCCACTGATGTATTTATTAACACATGCCTTTCTTTCGCTTCTTCCTCCGGCCATTTAGTGCCGGCTGGTTTAGCCTCCGCGAAAGAACGAAAGAAAAACACAGCAAAACGAAGAATATTAGAATTGAGAGCCCGCAATTTCTATACTCCAAAACAAAAAGAGTCCCGTTCCCCTTTTCCTGTATATAAAAAGATTGGGGGCTTACAAACAGCCAATACATTAAGGATATCATCCTTCTATACTTAAGAATAGATGTTGGCCTCGGAAGTAACTCCGAAAACCATGATAAAAAAGGGCGTGATCCCCATTTTTCGTGACACTACTGTAGAGTCTTTCCATATGGCTCATAATCAGAATCTCAACATGCAGTGAGACTATAAAAGGCTTTACCAGTCCAATCTTATTTTTCTCTTTTCTTTTTTAGAACCGAAAATAAGAGCTTGCGGAATTTTTTTTGCCTGTATCTTAGCGCCCCCCTCTTTATTTCTCCCTTCTTACGTGTCTAGACCCTGCTCGTAGTCTTTTCTTATTTGAAGCGTTAACTACCATACCCTCCCATTTGTTCGTAGCGTGGAAATAAAATATTAAGGTACAGTCTGCATGTCGTTGAGTAATTAACGATCCAGCCCGGTACTTTATCTGCCGTGACACCGCACGTGCGCAGGGAATTCACGATGTGGTGATCAATGGTGATGACGGTATCGGGGTCCAGATAACCTTCATGCCTTTCACTGTTCTTCGTTTCTTATTTTTTTTTGTACGACTGTTTATGTGTTAGGGACGACGCATCAACGTCCTACATTAGCACTGTCGTTATACTTTATTTCGCTAATCTCAAGACCAAGCTTGAGCTTATGCCTAATAATATTCCTCTTGTTGCGCCAAACCTCACGGAACAGACTTTCCTAGCAATACTTTCTTTTTTTCGTTCGATGCATTTGGTTACATATCTGTTGGGAGAAAAGTGCTTACAACTGCAAGTCCGGAGGCAGGAAAACTTGACATTTAGATGGACTTTTGAGTATAAATATAGAAGAAACATTCGATATAATCTTGAGTTAATTCTTGTACACATGCGTAAATTCCGAAACCCATACTCAGCAAAATACTAATCAATATTAATCCCCTCTTCCTTTGTTATTACTGTATCGAAGTTTCCCTTTCAGTAAGATATGGGCAAATTTGAGCAAAAAGAAAGGGATAGTCTCAGCACTTTTAGTTTCCCTAACACAGGCAGTCAATCTAGTACGTCCATTAAATCACTAGGTAGCCCACTGTATGGACGTTTTAGCTCTCTCTCTTCCACGGAATCACAGTTTGACAGTAGCAAACAACCACATGAGTATGAAAAAAGCTTCTATTTTGAGGAGTCACAAGGTGAAGCTCTGTTCAATAAGCTAAAAACTTACTCTTTTCCGGGAGACAAAGATGAGATGAAGACGAGAAGAAACTCTTCTATATGTCCAAGAAAACCTAATGCTATATCCCCTTTAAGGATAGAAAGTAATGAATTCTCTCCTCACTCGCATTCCCGTTCATTATCACACGAATTTACTAAGTCTTCTGGACGAAGAAAAAGCTATCACAGGAAAAGTCATGCAATCTCACTTAGCAGGTCTTGTAAAACAGGTTTTATTGACGAGTACCATTCTAACTCAAGTACAAGCATCAATTCAAGAAAAACCTCGTTGGCGAGTTCCTTCTTGGAAAAGGAATATCATTCTTCATCAGGTACGTCATACACCCATCAAATCTCTCCCAAAAGTACAATAATTAATACCAATGAACAACTAAGAAGAAACGCAAGTGGCAAGTTTGGAAGTTTGAAAGAATTTGCTGAGAGAAATCAGATAAACATTGAGGGTAAAGTTTTTGCTCATAAAGTGGAAACGGGAGACATATTGCAACCACTAATTGATTTGGATATCGAGAATGAATGACTGGATCATTCTTTCTGCTTTTTTTTCATATATATTTGATAAATAAAGGACTTAGGTTTAGTTTTGATAACGTTTTAAACAGAAAAATAGAAAAGAAATAAGTAAAGAATACATTATCTCATTGTTTCATTGTATTGCTGCTATGGTAAAATTGTTATGTCTGAATACGCTTAGAAGCCGAATTCATCGTGTCTTAAAACCACTTTGGGCAAGTGTTTGTCTAGATTTCGCGAATAAAAAAAGAAAACAGAAAACAAACAAAAACTAGTTTCAAATATAGCCAATAGAGTAGACAAACCATTTTGAAGAATATACGAAAAGTAGTGCATTTTGAGAGGCTGGGGACTTCAAACAATGGATTGGGCAATCAAAGCAGCTAGGAAAAAAACTCAAAGAAAACCAGGCTCTACCCGTTCAATCATAGAAACCCTCGATGATCTGAATAATATAACAACAGATGCGCATATAGAAGTCAATCATCGGTTACAAGAAAGTAGTGAATGGTTAAGAAACAATGTTTATATGAACAAGCTAAAGTATGAAGACAAGGATGCAGAGGAGTGTCTAATCAGTCCTGAGAATACTCATAACAAAATGAACGTCGAATTCGGTAACGTGAAAGAGGAACACGAACTTTCTAAGTCCCAAAATGGTACCGCAAAAGATATTATTAAGACACCTAGAAATGCTTTGCACAACGACAAAAGCATAACACCTAAATCACTCCGTAGAAAGGGGGTTACGGAAGAAATGAATAAATTCAGTATTCATGATACTCATAGAAGTCCAATTGAACCTACAAATAACATTAAATCCAATGTTACCGACAGTGATAAGTCCTCACCATGGTCACCTTATAAAGTGGAGAAGATTTTAAGAGAATCATCCAAGGCTTCAGAATCACCGTTTAATGTAAAACGAGTCGGTAATCAAACGTGGGCGGCTAAAGAAGAAATAAGTAACGAACCTATATTTCACGCTTCAAAGAAAGTCGAAGCCTCAAAGGGAAGATCGCTATTGACTTCTGAGACAGTGAGATCACAAAGAAGGTCTAATATGTTTGTTCCACTGCCGAATAAGGATCCTCTTATTGTTCAACACATACCTCCAATCAAATCCTCAGGATCAATAGCAAAATTACGAATAGCAAAGGGATCACCAACTTCATTGAGAAAGAAATCTGTGCTTAACAGTCCTGCCGTAAGGGCTACAGAAAATAATGATACTGTGGAATCTACAAAAGCATCCAGCGTTTTTGACAGGCTATCATCTATTCCAACAAAATCATTTGAGAACAAGATTTCTCGTGGGAACGCTGGCCACAAATACTCTTCTTCATCAATAGATTTAACAGGGTCTCCCATGAGAAAAGTTTCACAAAACATCAAGACAATCAACTCCACGGATACTGATATGCAAGAAACGTTAAGAGATATTTTCTCTGTAAAGAGCAAAATCATAAAAACGTCACCCAAGGTAAAACACTCCCGAAAATCTTCTATTCCGAGGTTTGATAAGACGTCTTTAAAATTGACGATGCACAAGAAGTTAGCTATCATTACAGAACAGAAAAACCAACATAAACAATTTAACGTTGCACACAAAACTGAGTCAAGAGCGCGTAGCACATCTCCAATGAGAATAAATATAAATTCGAACTCACCATCGTCAAAACATCCCAAAAGCCGTTACCAAAGCCCCGTCAGAGGTTACTTAAGACCAACTAAAGCATCTATTTCTCCTAATAAGAATAAAAACCTTTTGGCGAGTTCTCAAACGCCACATCGTCTGAGGGCCAACGAAAAATCGCTAAAAAAGTTGTCACCCAATATTGCAGATACTTCCAAGCCAGAGTCTCGGAAATCTAAGAGTTACAGACTTACAAACTTGCAATTGCTTCCACCAGCAGAGGCAGAACGAGGTGACTTGAAAAAAAAATTTGATAAAAGACTATCAGGAATTATGAGGTCTCAACAGGAACATCATCGGCGCAAACAAGAAAAGCAAAAAAGAATGTCACATTTGGAACAAGATCTGAAAAAACAAGCTAGTTTCAACAATGATTATAAGGACACACGGCTAAAAGAATCCTTACCACCTTTTGATAACCGCATGCGGGACCCAAATCACAAAAGTACTACTTTCAATACCGAAAATGTTCTGGCTACAATTAATACAGTTGACCACAGAGAAATAATCGGCAATGTTACTCCGAAAGTAACTTCTGTCAATGATTCCTTGCCTGAGATAAATACAGATTCTGAAGATGAGGCTAGCGTAACTCTAGCAGCATGGGCTAAATCACCTTATCTACAAGAGCAATTAATAAGACAACAAGATATAAACCCACAAACTATTTTTGGACCAATCCCACCTTTGCATACTGATGAAATTTTCCCAAATCCTAGATTAAACAGACTGAAATCACGTCAGATTATACCCAAAAGGCCCTAAAGTCAATTAATACAAAAAATAAAAACCAAACTCATTAACATAGAACCGAGTACATTTACAAAACACTCTATAACTTCCGCATATCCATAGACTTCCTTTTTTGTTATTCTCGCTCTCTTTCTATACATCTATAATTTTGCGTTTTTTATTTTCACCTGTTAGGCACTTCACAAAAATCTTCTTTCTAAGGCTTTTTGTTTATCCCATTTGGAAATCCATTCTTCACTTTCCACCTTAGGTACAATATAAATCTTCAAAGCATTATCGAATAATGGTACATCTGGTGTTTCTTTTTTCAAGATATCATGAAAGGTCACCTTCTTTCCTGCTTTGATCAAGCCACCTGCCTTCGTTTCCATAAATGTCAACACCTTCTTTGCAGTAAAGTTTTGTTTGCCTTCTTTCTTGAACCTTTCTTGTGGCCCCTCCATAACCAGGTCAATAAGTTCTTGTACTGTAGTCAGCTCACTGACTTCACCTACAAAATCAAACTCATCTTGCGTGGGATACATGATTAACGCCGGATAAATTAATTGGGATTCAAAATCCCTTGGATCTTCTAACCTTATCTTACCCTCATTTAGCAACTCCACCGGAGAGTGGGTTCTAATGTTGGTTATGTTTCTTAGCGTCATTGCACTCTCTAACATAATTTTTTTGTTTTCACGTTCTTGAGCTTCCTGTTGCTTTTTTTGCTCTTTTATTTTCAGTTCTTGTTCTTTTCTCTCAATCACTGATAACATGTTCAAAATTGACTTGTTTTCTGGTTCAATACTCTGGTTAGCGAATATTGCCGCTGATTTTGCCTCTTCCAATTTACTCAAACTAAAAAAAGCTTTACTTGTACGATAGTAGCACTTGATATTCTTGGGGTTGATAGTTAAGGCCTTACTACAATCTTCGATGCACCTCCTGTAATTTTTCAGCTCCAGCTCACATGCTGCTCTATTGGCAAATAATGATTCATTTATGGATTTATCTTCACATTCCACGGCTATACCTTTTGTATACAGCTCCCTTGCGTCTTTGAATCTTTTTGCCTTATATAATTCATTACCTTGCTTCTTGAAGTTCTCAGCAATTTCGTGTGGTTCACCTTCATAAGCTAATGCCTTCAACGCCTCTAACTCCACGTTTTCACCACCAACACCATCTGTTTCGTCCAGCTTGGTCATAAAAAAAGGCATTCTGTTCATTTCCTTTAAGATCTCATCTGATGTTTTATCCTTAAACTCGGACAGCTGAGGTGGCAGTTCAGGATCACCTGGTCCTGGAACATACTTTTGAGGTTTTGTATATTCACTATTTTTGCTCGGGATACTCATATTTGTTGCAAAATCTGTTGATTCTTTCTACTACTTTGCTTGAAGTCAACAATTGAGATCTTGTTTCTGATTTAGTATTAGTTTTAAATACAAGGTCATCGCTGATGAAATATGCCGAAAGGACCTATTTTTTTTTCTCTTTTTTTTAACTTTCTTCACTGCGCTAAAGTGAGATGAGGTGAAGTTGTTTTGCTCTCGTAGCCAATACAATACTGTAGCTATCCAAACAGACATTAAGATATATAGATGATTGAAGACTTTTGTGTCTAAGATCACTATTTTTTGTTGATAAACATGAAAGCATGGATACCCATCTTATAATGTGTCGAGTCTCTTGTTATTGCTCTACAAAAGGTTAGCTTGCTCCTTAACAATAATTGAGACTATAATACCCATTAAATACTAGAGTACACATTGAACTGGGCCACTGATTTATACCTAATACACTAATACAAAACCTTGAATTGACATATCTCTTGCGTTGTTCTCCATTCGAGTCCTACTGGAGGTGTTTTTTGACACCTGTTGGCCGCGAAAGAGAAAAAAAATTTTTTAGAACTTGAAAATTTTTCAAGAGAAAAGAAAAATTTCAACTTTAATCATATAGGTATATATCAAAAAGCGACACAATACAGCGAGGCAAATAACGTATATTGATAACAAGCGTCAAAAGGTGTGAGCCAATTCAATTTTAGCATAAATTAGTAAAGCATTTACGAAAGTTGAACTCAGGTGTATAGTATAAATAAATCAAAAAATGGATCAAGAAAATGAAAGAAACATCTCAAGATTATGGAGAGCTTTCAAAACAGTAAAAGAAATGGTCAAAGACAGAGGTTATTTTATAACCCAAGAAGAAGTGGAATTACCATTGGAAGATTTTAAAGCTAAATACTGTGATTCGATGGGCAGACCTCAACGTAAAATGATGTCATTTCAAGCCAATCCAACTGAAGAATCTATATCAAAGTTCCCTGAAATGGGCTCTTTATGGGTAGAATTCTGCGATGAGCCTTCCGTTGGTGTAAAGACAATGAAGACTTTTGTTATACATATTCAAGAAAAAAATTTTCAGACAGGTATCTTTGTTTATCAGAATAATATTACACCAAGTGCAATGAAATTGGTACCTTCTATACCACCTGCCACCATTGAAACATTCAACGAAGCTGCCTTAGTTGTTAATATTACCCACCACGAATTGGTTCCTAAGCATATCAGATTGAGCACCGAAGAAAAAAGGGAGCTATTAAAAAGATACAGATTGAAGGAGTCCCAATTACCAAGAATTCAAAGAGCTGACCCTGTAGCCTTATATTTGGGTTTGAAAAGAGGAGAAGTGGTCAAAATCATAAGAAAGAGTGAAACCTCTGGTCGTTATGCCAGTTACAGAATCTGTATGTAGAGCGACGATTGGTTTAATTCCTTTCATACAATGATGAGCCTAACAAGAATATGTACAATTAGAATAAATAATCTGCAATAAACCTATCACAAATAAGAATCTTTAAAAAAGTACCTTTTTTTATTAAATTCAGAAAAAATACGTGGTTAAGAAAATTTTTTACACTATGTTAGTCGTCAGCCAGTCTTGCGCAAAGCACTACATCAGTAGTACCTTTCCACCATGTCATGTCCTTTAAATTGACTGTTTGTGGCGGACTTACCTCAGTGCCCGAATTTCCCAGAAACGTTGACCCAATAGTTATTATGAGACTGTTGATGATATCACCTCTTAGCAACAATTGATTTATTACGTTAGCTCCTCCTTCAACCATTACTGAGCTTATATTGAAGTCCTCTTTGAGTATTTCAAACAATTTCTTCCAATCGATCCGTTCTGTAGCTTCATCTATTGGACATATTGCGTACTCTACATGTTCTTCTTTTATAAGGGGATCACTTGTAACTACAACGATTGGCGGTTTACCTTGTCGCTTGTTAAAAAGTTCTTGTATTTTTGAACCATTGAATCTCCACTTTTGTTTTGTGTCCAGAATGATTGGCCTAGGAGAATTTGCAAAAGAATTGGGGCCCCATTTGCAATTCAATCCAGGATCGTCAACTAGCGCTGTTCCACTTCCTATGAGTATTCCGTCGTGATGATGTCGCAAATAATGTGTCATCGTCTTCGTTTCAGGGTGAGAAATAACGGTTTTTATTCCAGGACCTCTAGATATTCTTGCATCTAGCGATTGAGCATAAGTTAAAGTGATGAAAGGCTGAATGGCATTTCCCTTTTCGACGGCATTTGGTAGATAACTTTGCAAAAATAGCGGTAGATCTCCACACAATGGTCTCAAAGCCATCTCTCTCAAATAGTAGTATTGAGGAAAACAAGCAATTGATATCTAGTCGTGCAGTTAGGCCTGATCGTTTAATCACGCTTCTTGATTGTACCAAAAGTTTTATATCTTCATATCTGTCTTACTTTTTCTGTTTCGGATTTTTCCCGTTGTCCACTAATTGAGGGCATGTGAGTTTGTCCCACATAATCGTTATAAAATAGAATATTCGCTTTCTTCATTATCTCTGCCTTTGTTTTCTGGATTTCCAAAGCTAACATTCTTGACTCTTGTGATTTTATAACGATCGTTCTTATGTAAATTTTTGACTTTCTCAGCAAATCTTTGTCCCTTATTACATAGTTCCTTCTGCTCTCTATCTGGGACGACTTCATATTTGGTGTGCCTATCTTTATCTTTTTGTACAGCTGCGAATCTACTTGCTTCGTATTTTTCTGATTCTCTCTGCTTGGCAAGCTGCGAGCTTCTATGTTTCATTTTACGTTCGTCGTGTCTTTTCAACCATTCGCATTGCTCCTTTTCTGGATCAACCTCATCGTCATCATTTAGAAGCATACACTGTTTGACCAATTCCTCGTTGGTACTATAATTAGTGTCAAGTTGTAGCTTCATTGCTTCATAGTTCTTTGCCACTTCGTTAGCTTTGTCAATGTTTTTCATCACATTTTCCTCCTTTATTTCCGAGTAATGTGCCTCACTTTGAATACTCTGAGCTTGATCGATAGTAGTAGCTTTTTGTGGATTATCAGTCTTTTTCTTCAGAAACAAAGGTCTGTGTAAAGGTATGACATCTTCATTGTCACTCGAGTTCCCGCTGTCACTACTCTCCTCACTTTCGGAACTAGAATCAGTTTTACTTACATTCGATTCTTTTTTATCCTCAACTAAGTGCTTCTTTGTTGGTTTTTCCAAACCTTTGACCACTACACATTCATAGTTTGATAAGGCTGGTTTCTTTGATGAACTGGCGTCCTCATCAAAATGATCTCCATCTTCCGAAGAGTCCTCATCTTCTGAGCTTCTTTCAAGTCTTCTCTTGAAATGTCTAAAACTCATTTTATTCTCGTTTGTATCAGAAATAGAAAAACAACACCCAGTTTAGCTGTGGCACTTTTACCAGCTCTTAATTTGTCAAAAGAAAATAATAAAGGCTTACTAGTTCCAATGCATGGCAAAATAGCATACTTACCCAAAATTGAAAAAAATGGAATGATGAATAGTGAAAGAAACAGAAAAAAACAGAAGGGAAAATAGAGTAGGTTAAGAGCATGACCCAAAAGGCCCTTAAAGTATAAATAGTAATAATAAAAAGCCTCTCTTGCAAATAAAATGACACACTATTATACCAGCTTTACTAATATATATACACGCTTTAAAACTATGTACTTTGAGAGCTACTCCACTGCAAACTATACGATGCAAAAGACCATACTTTTATCAATCAAACTTTACCAGCTTTCATACTTTTTAATACAGCGAACTTTCTCAGGAAAAGGAAGTGTAGGTTCTTCAGGTACTATGAGATGTTCAACTACGGAAGGAACGATACCAGGCGTTACTCTTCCCAACCAAATTAAAGTATTCGGATTCTTCAAATAAATCTGAGCGTTTGCTGCAAACTTATGGCCACCAACATGATTAACAAACGCAATTTTTACACCATCAGGCCTGTAATCAGAATTATCCCTATATAGGCCATGCTCCTGTAATTTACTATCAAACACCTTCTTCAAATAGGGAGCGGTAATCCCGCATCTTTTATCTCTTGTAGTATGTGAGCATATGAATACAAAAGCACGTTCACGTGCAGCCGAAATGTTTGGTCGTGTCTCTAGTAACTTCTCCTTCGAAATAGCGTTGTTCAGTAAATCAGGGACTAAATCATCCAGCGTTGCTTTGACGTCATCTGATTTAAGGTCGTTCAACCAGATGAAATAAGGCAAGACGAGAACATTATTCTTGGTTCCCCGCATAACTTCGATATCCATGATATCTTTAGGTAAAGATGAAACTGCACAATTTAACGTCTTTCCTGTACCAGTGTTGGAGAATTTATCTGAATTATTGTCACACCATTCAGAGATCTTGTATTGCACAGACTTCGGGTCTTCCAGGCAAGCATCATGCTGCCAATTGATTTGAGATGTGGGAACAACAAAGCGTATTTTCGGGATTTTAGAAGAATTCAACAAGGGAGTTTCGTGCTCGATTTTTAGTTTCGCGAAAGCTTGCTTCCCTTCTTCGATTTCCGTTTTACAATCACCAGAGCAGTCGTGTTGGTCAGCAGCGTCATCACCTTTACATAGTTTAATCGATTGAGAAATTTCTTCTCTTCCCTTTGTCGTCAATTGTGAAGCTTCATCACCGCCTTTGTGTTTAAAGATGTTAAAAAAAGCCATAATTTACAATGCAGAGGTACCTTTCTCCCTTGGCCGCCTCTTGTTCTATTCCGAATATATTCAAGAATTTCCTCTTCTTATATCTCGAGGGGAAAAAACCAACACGTTCTATTACTACTCCGTTACAATGTCAGCTTTACTTGCCGTATAATCTCAACAATATAAATAAAACAAATCGTTAGTAACAAGAACAGAGCTATTTCCTGTGAACTAGTGTATAAGGAAACTTTAAGCCCTTATTTCCATTTATTTATTTATTTCCGCTTTTTTCCCGCTACACTGAAAGAAGCCTTTTTATAATCCCTTGTACCCTCTTCTGCATTTCTGAAACTTCAAATTGCCCTTCAAAAATATGAGAAATAACCTAAAGGGTCCATATTTTCGTTCAGGCCCTACTCCGCCAAAAAGTGTTGATTAATCATGTTTGTTTTTCAGCCATTGCTATAACTCAATTTAGAATAGCGTAAACTTTATGTTGCAGGTGTATATTTTAACTTATATTATTTATAAATCCACGGGACATTTTCAAAACAGATATGGATCCTGGTTTTACAAGTGATCATGAAACTATGAATGAGTCAAAAAATCGAAGCTCTGGCGGGAGCAGTCAGCAGCAGAATCATAGATTTGAGAATACTGGAATCTTGATGGGTTCCACTGTCCCGACGATTCCGCCAGTGTCATCTAACTTTCCGCCTGCCTTAAGTGGTTCTCTCATGTCACCTCAGTTGAGCCCTTTTCCAGATTATCGTTTGAGACAACATCCATTGGCCCAAATGATTCCTACGGATAAAAGCTTTCTAACTTATAGTATGGAATCTTTCAAAAGTAGAGTAACTAAAGCATGTGATTATTGTCGAAAGAGGAAGATTAGATGCACAGAGATTGATCTGGCGTATGGGAGGTGTAGAAACTGTATCAAATATAACAAGGATTGTACGTTTCATTTCCATGAAGAATTGAAAAGAAGGCGGGAAGAGGCGTTGAATAGTAAAGAAAATGGGAAGTCAGTTAAGAAGCTCAAATGTGATAAGGAAAATACGGTGGAAGACGAGAGTTCCGATACAGCCGCACGATCGAGCAACGCTTCGTCTACAGGAAGCCCACCCAAACTACCACAGTCCACTTTATTACAAGAAATTGAAGAAGGACCTGCCTGTCAGAGCGCAGAAAATAAGGAAGATGATGATTTGTCAGACCTTGTTCCCATTGATAAGGAAATTCTTGAAAAAATGGAACTCAACCATACTAAAGTTTCCAGAAAAGTCTTTGTGTTGGAAGAAATTTGTAAGAAAATGAAAGGAACGATAGAGAAACTCGTTGAAGAAACTAAAATTGACGTTCTTGATAAAGAGTACATGAAGCGGCCCAAAAGAAAGCAATATTCAAAGGCCTTGTTAACAAAACAGAAAATGTTTCATTTTCGACAGAATGTTTCATCACATTTAACTGACGAAGAGTTTCTATCACCCATTAATGAAATGTTCACAACCACCTTTAAATACTTTATTTTGCAAACTAAGTTGGCACTCGATTTCTCTTTTCGATCTGCATCATCTCCATCCAGCGACAATATTCTGTATCCTTTGCCCCGTTTAGCGATTGCAAAGCGTTTGCTGGAAAACATAAAATGCCCGTCCTTAGCTTCTCTCCTCCATATAACAGATGTAGATCAATGTCTAGAATTTGCTGAGATTTACTGTGATCCTCTCAAAGGAAGACTGACTCCCTCACAAGCATTTTTGTTGAATATTTGCTTATGCCTTGGAGCTACCGTGTCTAATTTTGGAGAGAAGCAAGAGCTAATTGATGAAGGAAGTCATGAAATCTATTATTTTGAGAAATTTGAATTGTGGAGGCTCAGATCTTTCACTTTTCTCAATTCTGTCTACTACTACCATAAACTATCTGTGGCGCGTGCAGATATGACGGCATTGAAGGCATTGCTTTTACTGGCAAAGTTTACCCAACAAAAAATTAGTGCTTCATCAGCGGTTAAAGTTCTTTCCGTGGCGATCAAAGTGGCTTTGGATTTACGACTGAATTTGCATTCTACTTATGAAGATCTAGAGCTTGATGAAATTCTCGAAAGAAGGCGTTTATGGTGTTATTGTTTTTCAACGGACAAATTCTTTTCTGTAGTATTGTCAAGACCGCCGTGTCTGAAGGAGGAAAACACAGATGTATTGACGGATGAAAGTTACGTTGGACTCTTCCGGGATAAAATTCTGCCGAAGCTTTCCAAAAAATATGATGATACAAGACTAAGAAGGGTGAATGATATTGTCTCCGTTGTAAACTTTCTCGCGAACCACCTTGAATATACACCATACATTCAATCATATTTTTTATCAAGATTATCTCTTATAGAGTCTCAAATATATTACGCATGTTTTTCTATTAGAACAACCCTAGACGATACACTGGATGAAATTATTGATAAAGTACTAGAAAATCAAAAATCACTAGACAGGATGCGAGATGATTTGCCAATTATATTATCGCTAGATAACTACAAAAAAAATATGAAAATTTTATCTTTGGAGTCCCCAAAGTTAGAGTTTGAAATAAATTGTTGTAACACTATTCTTTTACACCTCAGATGGTATCATCAAAAGATAACCTTGAGTTTGTTTGTTATATCTATCATTAGGGACAATTTGGACCAGCGTGAAAGTTCTCGGCATGATATAGCTGAAATTATTAGAACATCAAGGATCAATTTTAAAGAAAATTGCATCGAAGTATTGAACGTTTTGAAAGATTTTGAATACTATCCTGCTGTTCAGAATGATTTTTTGTATTTTTCTCTCACAACAGTTTTCTCCATGTTTCTTTACTTGTCAGAGATTATGGTAAATGATGAAAATGCCATGGAAACCGGCTATATTATTGGGTTATTAAAGGATACGCATACTCGTATGCTGGGATCTGAAAAAAATTATCTTTCCATATACAATCTAAAATGGCAGACATCTCTTTTCTTTTATACTTTTTTTTTACGAAGTACAATAGAAAAGTTCAACCTCACAAGTAAGTACGCGAAATTTTATGCATTTGACTCAAAATATTATGAAACTATACTCGACAAGTTGGTTAAGCATACCAGAGACTCGAAAGATGACATGGTAGAGCTTTTGAAAACTTCATTCATAAATAAGGAGAAGATGGCTTCATTTGGCAGTTTTGCTACAAAAGATCAAGAGAAAATGAAAATGTCTTTCAATCTTTTAAATGAAATAACGATCCAGGATTTGAACTTTCTGCAACTTTCGAGCATTCCAAAATTATGGGGAGATACAGCTGTGAATTCCACCAAAGAAATCAACCGCAATGAGAATAGCAATTCTAAAAAAAACGATGATTATGATGGTTATGATAATAATGAAAACAATATTAAAAACAATAGTAAAAATAAGATTAATGTCAATTACAATGATGATGATGATGATGATGATGATGACGATAATTATGACAGATCCTTATTCCCAACAGGGTTAACTTCGCTGCTGGATGAGATATATTCAGATCGAACAGTAAATGATAACAATGATGAGAATGAAAAGTCAAGCAAATTATTCCAGAAGATTGAAGATCACTTGGAGCACGGTGTATTTTTTTACGATCGAGATTTCTTCTTCAAGAATGTATGTGTGAAGATGTAATAGCGTAAGGCACATTTGAATAGTTCAATTAATACACGTACACATACATATACATATATATAAATGTATGTATTTTTAAATGTTTTAATATTGGAAACCATGTTTGCAAGAAATACAGTTTCTCCACGATTGTTAGTCAATATTATTCCAAAAACTGGGGAAAATAAGAAAGACGAAAGAATAACACGAGTCTTAGTACTTCAAATTTTTCAAATTTGGACCGTTACCAGTGAACTCTGGAAGGACTGCCGCAAATGGCTCATCGATGAATCTCACAGGGTATTTTTCACCGAATTCGTTCAATTCTTGTAATTCATCCTTCGTCAAACAAACAAATTCAATATTCGAGGAAATTCTAACTGGATTCAAGGATCTTGGAATTACGATGGTACCCTGTCTAATATGGTAAGAAATTAATAAATCGTTTCCTGTGACATTGTACTTTTCACAAAGCTTCTTTACCAATGGGATTTTCAAATTTGGCGCTCCCTGAGAACCTAGTGGAGAATATGCTGTTAGTAGGATGTCGTGCATGAAGCAAAACTTTCTCAACTCTACTTGTGGTAAATGAGGATGACTCTCCACTTGGTTGACGGTTGGCTTAACTTTGCACTCCTTGATAAGGCGCTCCAAGTACTCGATGGAAAAATTGGAGACACCAATAGCTCTAACACGATGGTCATTGGAGTCAAGGTAAATCTTTTCCAACTGTTTGTAGGTTTCCAACCAGTCACCGTTAGAAGCATAAACGGTCTTCCCAGAATCATCAACTGGAGTCTTCACCAGCCCGCTAATCCCTTTAGGGTCCTTGACCTTTTCAAAACATAGTGGCCAATGTTGCAAGAGCAAATCAACGTAGTCCAGCCCTAAAGCTTTCAAAGATTCATTCAATGATCTGTCTACTTCATCCCATAGAACGGGCCAAACTTTTGTGGTAATGAAAAGATCTTCCCTTTGGATAGTTCCTTCTTCCAATAGTTCTTTGATAGCTTCGCCTACAAAAGGTTCTGTTTCGTAGGCCCAGGCAGTATCAATGTGTCTGTATCCAGCCTTGATAGCAGCTTTAACAGCCTGTTTTGTTTCAGCTAGTTTCTCTTGAGGATTAGCTGTCCCTAAACCCAAAGCTGGGATACGAACTCCATTGTTAAGTGAAAAGTATATTTCTGTAGTCTTTGGATGTAGCATTTTATCGACGATGCTTTCCGTTGAAGTTGTGGTGGAAGACATGATAGCAGTTCTGAATGATATACTTTTAGGAATAAAAACGGAGTTAATGCGAATAGACTTAAATGCTTGGTATCCCTCTTTCTCTTTTTCCCCTTTTTATTATTGCAAGGCGCGTTTTATATAGCACTCCTTCTAGGCGGAAGGACACGGACATAGCGAAGTCCGGTTATTTTAAAGGATTATTAAGGCTACTATATTAGGTAATTTGAATCCCAGCTAAATATTCAACCTTGATATTGATATGGACACTACCAATTATATTAATAATAATCATAATCATAATAAAATAAAATAACGATGGTAATGACAGATCATTATCTCTAATCGATTCAACTTCACTGCTAGATGAGGCATATTCTTCAATGTATGTTTTAAGGATGAAACAATATGGAGAAACCCCAAATACTTCTGATAATATCTATATGTATATAAGTCTATATGTATGTACTTTAAGATATTGAAACTTTTCAGGTCTACATGCGAAAAGCATCCAGTCTGCCCGAGGTTGTTAGTCATGATTCTTCCTTGAAAAAGAAGATTCAAGAAGCAACTAGGAAAAAAGGAGGAAAAGGGAAAGAACAACACGAGTCTTAGTACTTCAAATTGTCTAAATTAGGTCCTTTACCAGTAAAACCTGGAAGGATGGCAACAGATGGAACATCCATGAATCTCACAGGGTATTTTTCACCGAATTCGTTCAATTCTTGTAATTCATCCTTCGTCAAACAAACAAATTCAATATTCGAGGAAATTCTAACTGGATTCAAGGATCTTGGAATTACGATGGTACCCTGTCTAATATGGTAAGAAATTAATAAATCGTTTCCTGTGACATTGTACTTTTCACAAAGCTTCTTTACCAATGGGATTTTCAAATTTGGCGCTCCCTGAGAACCTAGTGGAGAATATGCTGTTAGTAGGATGTCGTGCATGAAGCAAAACTTTCTCAACTCTACTTGTGGTAAATGAGGATGACTCTCCACTTGGTTGACGGTTGGCTTAACTTTGCACTCCTTGATAAGGCGCTCCAAGTACTCGATGGAAAAATTGGAGACACCAATAGCTCTAACACGATGGTCATTGGAGTCAAGGTAAATCTTTTCCAACTGTTTGTAGGTTTCCAACCAGTCACCGTTAGAAGCATAAACGGTCTTTCCAGAATCATCAACCGGAAGCTTCATATATCCGCTAATTCCTTCAGGGTCCTTGACCTTTCCAAAACATATCGGCCAATGTTGCAAGAGCAAATCAACGTAGTCCAGCCCTAAAGCTTTCAAAGATTCATTCAATGATCTGTCTACTTCATCCCATAGAACGGGCCAAACTTTTGTGGTAATGAAAAGATCTTCCCTTTTGATAGTTCCTTCTTCCAATAGTTCTTTGATAGCTTCACCTACAAAAGGTTCTGTCCGGTAAGCCCAGGCAGTATCAATGTGTCTGTATCCAGCCTTGATAGCAGCTTTAACAGCCTGTTTTGTTTCAGCTAGTTTCTCTTGAGGATTAGCTGTCCCTAAACCCAAAGCTGGGATACGAACTCCATTGTTAAGTGAAAAGTATATTTCTGTAGTCTTTGGATGTAGCATTTTATCGACGATGCTTTCCGTTGAAGCTGTGGTGGAAGACATGATAGCGGCTCTAGACAAGAAACTTTTACGAATTGAAATGATGTTGTAGCAAGTAGGTGCAAATGCTTGATTTTGACATCTTTTTTCTTCTTTTTTCCCTCTTTTCTTCTTTTCTTCCTGCTTCAATGAAAGGCGCAATTTATATGCCATTCAATATCCATACGGGGTAGGGAAAGAGCGGAGTTAGTTGGCTTAAAAGCGAACTTAAACGAGTATTAAGCGATCTATAATATGCTTATTACGAGATAGTTAGTTATTTAATGATTAGATACTATTTATGTTTTTAGTAATCAACCAACCTGAGCTTTCAAGGTAAGGGCATAATTCTTACTATCTTTTATCGATGTTTTGTCCTCCTTTTTCTTCAAATGTCGGATCAGTGTGTTGATATAGTTATCTTTGTCTCCCAGCATCGTTCTTAATCCACATATTGTTTCTTTCTGAAAATTTGCAGACCTCTCATAAAATTTGAAATTCATTGTCAATTGGTCGACTAAAGAAAAGTTGATGTTCGCAAACAATGGACCTAGTTGTGCCTTGAAGCTATTTTCATGCGAACGCAATGGTGTGTCTTCGAAGCGATTGTTTTTGTTAAGTGTGCTGCAATAGGTCTCAATCTTGATGATAATGTCGTTGTTTTGTTTTAAATTATTACCATAAACATTGTAGAATTGCACAACTTCGTTGAGGTTTCTTAATAAATCCAAGAACTGGTGAATAGTATATTTGTTCAAATCTACTCTAACGTTGTTAGTCTTTAGCTGTTTTTTTTTTTTTTCAAGAGACTTTTCTAAACCAAACACTTTCTTCTCTAAATATTTTAATCTAGTTTCGTTATTTCTTGTTTCTCTTGGAAGATATTTTGAAGGCTTGAATGTAGCTTGCGTTAACTTTTTGGATGTTTCGTTGACGTTTAATTCCAAAACTCCGGGACCCGTATTAGGTATAGTAACGTCCTCATTTTCATTCTCATTCATGAAAGTGCATTCTCTCATTTTTTCGTCAATACCGTTGTCTTTGGATTTTTTCATATCTGAGATTAGATCATTGTTTCTCTTGTTAACAGATTCAAGCTTAGCTTTTAAGGAAACTATTTCTTGTTTCTGTAAGAGATGTTCATGCTTTAACTGTATCAGTTTCGAATTCTCCAATTTCAATTTTTCTAATTCTTTTTGTGCCTCCCATTTACATACTTTATTTTTTGTGATTTCATTGGAAATACTTTCTATGATATTTTCACTCAATCGATGGAGCTCCTCCTCTGAAAAGATATCTTGTTTCTTCCCTGAATCGAAATTTGTTTCAATGTTCATAGTAGCTAATCTTTTACTCAGGTACTCAACTACATATCTTCCATCCTTATAGGAAATTTTCTCCGCTGATGTATGTTGCTGAGACGTAAATGTATTTGGTGTCTGGAATACAAATTTATAGGGACCTTCAAGAACATTTTCTGGAGGAGTGACTGGAGAGAAATCATCATCATTTTCGTAACTATCTTCTTTAGAAATATTCCCGGATTCCTTATCTAGCGCCTTATTATTGGCGCTTTTAGATGAACCTTGGTCCTTGGAAGAAGACTTTTCCGGACTTTTTGATTTTATGACTTGTGAGTTAGCATCTGTGAATTGAGATTCATTTTCGTCATCCGATGAGGAGTCAACCGGTATTGATAAGCATTTCTCATAATTATAGTCTCTCCCATGTCCACCGTTCGAGCCTTTGAAAAAACTACTTCTGATTTTTCTCGTCAAGTTTCCTTTATGGTTCTCACTAGTATTATGAGTAGCTTCTTTTTTTGCGCATTTACTAGAAGCTTTTCTCCAAAACGATGCGTCGTCCTCATCCTCTGACATGTATTCATCCTTGTTTAAGCTTGTTTGTTTAAAAAAGGACCTCACTTTTCTTCCAACAGAATTCTTTTCCTCAAGAGAATTCCGTTGATTATTATTATTCGAACAGAAATTTTTGACCTCATTTTCAGTTTTATTGGCGCAAACTTCTTTATGGTCATCAACTGTCGGTTTTAAAAACCAGTTTCTTAACGTACTATTTTTCTGTAAAGCAACAGTATCAGAGGTGAAAGTAAAGTTGGCAAACCTTCCACGTTTAGTATCGCTACCTTCTACTTTGTTGGCAAAGTTGGACATCGTGCTTTCTCTTGTATCTATCCCTATATGTTAACAAACTACTGCGATAAGAAGCCTCTCTTTTAATACGTCAAACGACTGTCAGTTTTTGTTTTTACTACTGTGATATGATTAAAAAAATTTCTTGAACAGATGTGATGGTTTATTACGCTTGTTGTTTTTGGTCGCTTTTTCGCTAGAGGCAGAGACACCCCAGTTAATGTATTATTCGTTCTTTGTATTAGTTTTTGTGTTCCTATTTCAGACGCGCGTCAGCAAAGGGTATCGCTAAATTAAGATTAATGTGGGGCGCTAGTGATCCTGCTCGCTCCATAAAACGAAGTTATTAGTTGCTAGAGATCATAGCCAATGGGCATAAGTGTTTATTTGAGTTTCAAAGGTAAAGATTTAGTAGAAACATATTACTTAATTATCTATTAGTATTTTTTCGTTTCTATGTTTAGCATATAGAAAAAATTGAACGAAAACCGTGAAGTCCATCAACAGCGTACCAGCACTACCGATAAGCCATGACGCGTTTAAAATTAGATACTCAGGGTCAAGTGACACTGAAAGCACTGATATTATGAATGAAGTATTCCCCAAACATGCAAATAAAAAAAATAGAAATGAGACTCCCTCACATGATTTTCTTCTGTAGTTAAGAACAATTTGAGGAATCCTAGAGCCCAAATATAGTATCGCGCTTAGATATCCTAAAATTTGTGCCGGTAAATTTATCTTTTCAAAGGCAGGCTTTTTGTTGGGAATATTGCTACTCAGACCAGAACAATAAGATATATACCATGAAAAAAACCCGGCAACAATTACGCCTGAGACAATTAATATGTCATTGAAAAAATTCTCTCTTTCCCTTATAACCACTTCTGTACCAAGCTCAAGGGAGTTATATAACCGATTGTCTTCTTCCTCTCCCCTCGGTAAAAGTGGCTCATACTCGTTAAAAACATCTTGTAAGACGGACTCGTCTATTGGGTTTGTCGGGGACAAATGTACGGGATCAACTTTTTTCTTGACTTCTTGTAAAATACCTTTCTTATCCTTATCATACCGCATACACTGTATCAGCAGAACTAAATCTGCCAATGTATAGTATGCAGCTAAAATTATCATGGTTGGGAGTAAGTTTTGCATGATAGCTCCTATGACATTGAATATATCACCCAATAACCATAACACAATAAAAAGCAGCGATAATCCCTCTGCGGATTGTCTTCGAAAGTTTTCATAAATCTGTGGTACAAATACAACAATCCAGCAAGATATCGATATAGACCCAGAAATTCCGCTAATGTTTTTAGCATTCAGAATGATTGGGATCAGCTTCATGATAGAATGCAGGAGATGCTTTTTAGGGGATACCTCTTCAGCGTTTTAGAAAGCAGTTTGATGAACTTATAAAAAAAATGGGTTGTTTATATGGCTGAAACGTTTAGTTTGTGTTGTGCTGTGTATAGTTATGTTATGACTCTTATATCAAAGCCGCTGCTGTTTGCATTCCTATTATCTCCTTTTTTTCCCATGGAATATATGCCATTACTTCTTTAGCCCCTTCGCTTCTCGGGTGAAAGATTGTAAAAAACCGATACAATAGAAGGAGTAACAAATGTGAAAAAAATATTGAATGATTAAAGTTTTGAATACATATAACTTCTATTTACAGTAATAAAAAGCGAGAGTTGTGTTTCCCAATTCCATGCAGTGTTATATGCCAATATATTATGTTCTTTATGCATGAGCTAAAAAAAAGCCAGAGTACACATACTTCCATCCTAAATTGAGCAAAAGAAACGCGCTGGAACTATCTCTTAACCCAGGTTGGCATTTTTCTTGCCTTCTTTTTTCCTGGCTTCTTTCTCTCAACATGCCTGTAATCTCTTGTTAAAACTCCAGCTTTATGCAATCTCGACTTTAATAACGGATTGAATACAACCAAAGCCTTTGCAATGGCGTGCATGATTGATTCAGCCTGACCCGTAGGTCCACCTCCAGATGTCATCGCGAAAATATTATACTTTCCGACTGATTCAATTACTTGAAGGGGGTACATAATTGATTCACGATCTTTCATTTTAAGGAAATAATCATTCAATTGTCGACCATTAACCAATATCTCACCCGTGCCTCTAACAACATAGACCTTTGAAGTGGAACTTTTTCTTTTTCCAATGGCCATACTTCTTCCATACTCATCTAAAGTTTTGATTTTGATATCATCTGGAAGAATTGAACTTTTCTTATAATATTGGGATAGTTCGGATGTGATTTCATCATTGGTAAGCTGAGAATCAATGTTGTGTAATTTATTCAACATGTATAGCAGTTGAGTATATTGGGTAGGTTTCAATCTTGTACCACCGCCTATTAGGGCGTATTCGTCAAAAGAAATCCACGGAGCCTTCGTTTGCTGTACTTCAGTACTATTTTGAGAAGGCAACTTTATATACTTCCTTAAAAGCCTTTCTAGTCGGTTGATGCGATCTTCATGATTAGGATTCGCTGAATAAAATGTGGGTAGTTTTGGGACGATCCTCCCGGGCAAGTCACTCTCGGTTTTATGATAAATGGACCTAAAAGACATTCTCATAGTGGCAGGAGCAATGGCTGCCCTTCGAAATAAGGAAAGCTTCGAAAACATTGCTCTTTCTTGAGTATTGTCAAAAGAGGTCTACTGGCTAAGCGATATACACTTTTATTGGTTGAACAATTTTGGGCTCACTTTTATTATTATACTTGAGATTTGTCAAGTCCAAATTGTTGTTAGCCCCATATATTATCACTTCAAACGAGGAATTAGTGCATAGAACGTTCATTTCAAAAGCAGAGGAATTCACCACTTAAACGCTTATATAGCTGTCTAGTCAACCAAAAGAGCAGCCCTCTGCCTATTCTCGTAAATATAATCCTGCTTGTAAATGAAACAATTTGTCATGTTATAAGTAAATCTAAGAAACTAAATAGGTAAAATACAACATTCATATAAAAGTAAAGATATTTTCATTAAATTCGTTACAGAGTTATCTAGAAGTGTCCACAACATATCTACCAACAATCTCACCTTTTTCCATTTTCCCGAAAATTTCTGGAACATCAGATAGACCAGCCAAGTGGATTGGAGATTCAATTAAACCTCTAGCAAAGAAATCCAAAGCCTCCCTTGTATCAGCTCTATTTCCAACACAAGATCCGACAATAGAAATGGACTTTACAACTTGATTAAAAACATCAGACTTGCAATGAGCATGAGCTGGCATACCAACCAAGACAACAGTGCCGTTGGGCCTACAGTACCTCGTAGAAGCCTCGATAGCAGCTTCAGAAACTGACACATTGATTATCCCATGAGAACCACCATTAGTGGCCTTGATTACAGCACCAGCAACATCTCTTTCCTTTGTGAAATCGATGAAAATTTCTCCACCTAATTTTTCGAATAGTTTTCGTTTAGCCTCGCCACCATCTATACCAATAACTCTGAAACCCATAGCCAGAGCGTATTGAATCGCCAGAGAACCTAAACCACCGCAGGCACCAGATATAGTAACCCATTGGCCTGGCATTAGATTGGCTCTTTTCAACGCCTTATAAACCGTGATACCTGCACACAAGATTGGGGCGACTTCTGCCAGATTGACGTTTTGTGGAATATGAGCAGCCTGAACAGCATCAGCAGTCGCGTATTCTTGGAAAGTACCATCATGTGTGAAACCTGTACCGTCTAGATGAGGACACTGAGATTCGTTACCCACCTCACAATATTCACAGGACATACAAGTCCCGTTCAACCATTTTATACCCGCAAGATCACCAACCTTCCAGCCCTTAACGTTGGATCCCAACTTGACAACAACACCAGCACCTTCATGACCACCAATTAATGGAAATTTCAATTGGAATGGCCAATCGCCATGCCACGCATGCAAATCACTATGACAGACACCAGAATATTTTACGTGAACTAGAATTTCGTTAGGCTTAGGTTCTGGAACAGTAACATCTTTATATTCCAACTTGCCATCAGTCTCGTAGAATACAATGGCTTTCTGAGTTTTTGGAATGGCCTGAGAAGACATGATGTCTGTATTAAGTTGATGTGTAGGAGAATAAACTTTCAGGGCTCTTCCTTAGTAAGAGCGTGGCTAAAAATCATAAGTAGTAACTCCCATCAGGAATTTCAGGACCTCCTTTTATATTCGTAGTATCGGTATTCAGAAGGTAATTTGATCAGGACAAAAGAACGATCCCGCGTCACCTGATGTCACAATTGATAGATTTCATTGTCACACGCTCTTTGACTCATTGCCCCGCGAAAGGAGAACTTTTCACAATGCCGCTGGCTTGTCGTATCCTCCAAAAAAAGATTGCAAAACAAATTGATAGTGTTCGGTGGAGTTAGCAGGACGCAATTTTCGCACTTCAGTCTTGTAAGCATTGGTCTTATATTGTAAGGCTTCGAATAGAACATATTTTCTGCTGTAAAAAATTAGTTGATCCACTGCAAGATCGAGAAAATTCTTGGATATAGAACTTTTTGACTTTTACAGTAAGTTATAGACTGGTTTACTTCTTCGTTTGCTAATAAGGATCAGAAGGTTACTGAAGGAGCCGTTCTTAAGAAAAACTCCAAGAAAATTTATTTTCTTTATTAATCCTACAGCTCCGTTCTGTATTTTTGATTGCCTTTTTCTTTCTCTAAAATTTTCAAATCTAGTCTTTGTATGTTACAGAACGCCAACTTTTAGCCTTTTTTAGAGACTGTACCTCTTAAACGAGGTTCTAGCTCATTTTTTTTTTATTTATTTCAATTCTATTATCAAAAGGTTGATTTTCACAAGGAACGATTGTTTTTAACAAACCCAACAGCACCCAAGACAGCGCAATGAATCGAAGACTGGAAAAAGAAAATACTACTAGAAGCATTTTTTGAAGTTCTCGTTATCTTTTGGTAACATCATGTTTTAGTAAGGAGGAAACATTGGTGAATGTAAATTGGATGCTGAAATCAAAAGGGATTAATCACCCTGCATCAATTAATATAATAATTGTTTGTTCTAATTGAATCACTTAACTACCTCTTTCCCAAAAAATATAACTACAGTCTTGAGGTATCACATGAGTGTCAGCATCATCTCCAAAATGTAATTATAAATATCAACCTGGATATGACAATAATAAATGGATGACATGGCGGACTTGTTAAATGGCATATTGTCAAAAATCCACTCCTAAAAGTGCAGTAATCATGTACCGCTTTGTTTTGGTTATAGTTTCCCACAAGGTTGTATCTAGCATGAAAGATAATAACCCCTTCGTAAATACATATCGTACGAGTACTTCAAAACTACATGTGCTTCTGTCGTTTGTACGTGTTTAGTATCACCGTTTGATAGCGCCTTTTCATTACCCGAATTAAGTAGTGACCCTGAATGAAAATTTTTTTCAGAAGTTTCAATGCTAGGCGTCAATCAATGAGATAGATTATTCTAATTTCTAATGTGAGAGATGTTAATATGATTTTTAACGAAAAGTTGGTTCTCTCTGCGTTCGTTAAGTCATTTCTTGAATACTGCAGAACTAGTTAAGTGAATATTTAAATAATGGATAACGAGGTTGAGAAAAATATTGAAATCTGGAAAGTCAAAAAGTTGGTTCAATCTTTAGAGAAAGCCAGAGGTAATGGTACTTCTATGATTTCTTTGGTTATACCTCCTAAAGGCCAAATTCCACTGTACCAAAAAATGTTGACAGACGAATACGGTACTGCATCGAATATCAAATCAAGAGTTAACCGTCTCTCAGTTTTGTCTGCAATTACTTCCACTCAACAGAAGTTGAAGTTGTATAATACTTTACCTAAAAACGGTTTGGTTTTGTATTGTGGTGACATCATTACCGAAGATGGTAAAGAAAAGAAGGTCACATTTGACATTGAACCATACAAGCCTATTAACACATCCTTATATTTGTGTGATAACAAATTTCATACTGAAGTTCTTTCGGAATTACTACAAGCTGACGACAAATTTGGTTTTATAGTCATGGATGGCCAAGGTACTTTGTTCGGTTCCGTTTCTGGTAACACAAGAACTGTTTTGCACAAATTCACCGTTGATTTGCCAAAAAAGCACGGCAGAGGTGGTCAATCCGCTCTACGTTTTGCTCGTTTAAGAGAAGAAAAAAGACATAACTATGTGAGAAAAGTCGCTGAAGTTGCAGTTCAAAATTTTATCACCAATGACAAAGTTAATGTTAAAGGTCTAATTTTAGCAGGTTCAGCTGATTTCAAGACCGACTTGGCCAAATCCGAATTATTCGATCCAAGACTTGCATGTAAGGTTATTTCCATTGTGGATGTTTCTTACGGTGGTGAAAATGGTTTCAACCAGGCTATCGAACTTTCTGCGGAAGCGTTGGCCAATGTTAAATATGTCCAAGAGAAGAAATTATTGGAAGCATATTTTGATGAAATTTCTCAGGATACGGGTAAATTTTGTTATGGTATAGATGATACTTTGAAGGCTTTAGATTTGGGTGCAGTCGAGAAACTAATTGTTTTCGAAAATTTGGAAACTATTAGGTACACATTTAAAGATGCAGAAGACAATGAAGTTATAAAATTTGCTGAACCAGAAGCAAAGGATAAATCATTTGCTATCGACAAGGCTACTGGCCAAGAAATGGATGTTGTTTCTGAAGAACCATTGATTGAATGGTTGGCAGCTAACTATAAAAGTTTCGGTGCTACCTTGGAATTCATCACGGATAAATCTTCCGAAGGTGCTCAATTTGTCACTGGGTTTGGTGGTATTGGTGCAATGCTGCGTTACAAGGTTAACTTTGAGCAATTGGTTGATGAATCTGAGGATGAATATTATGATGAAGATGAGGGATCTGACTACGATTTCATTTAAATAAAATAAAAAGGGGGGAGATAACTAAAATCGAAAAGAATTTAATCACTTAATGTCAAAGTTAAATTGAATTCGCCTTTAGTTTTTTGTACAATATAATATATACTTGGATAACCTTTTGCTCTATATTGAGCTAATTCCTTTCAAAAGTACATAGCAAGTTTAGAGAACTGTGTATGTTATGTAAAAGTTACAAGGAAAAGAGATTTTTTACTCAAAAAGGCCTCCGAATTAATTATTTCTCTTCTTCTTCTTTTTCAATGTTTCCAAAGCGTTTATTTTTTCATGACCAATGATAGTATTATGACCTCTCTTTTTGACTAGATTATCAGCCAAATTTACCAGCCCACCTGTCAAGTATTTCTGTCTTCTATCTTTACGTATAGGTACTGCCAACAACTCGTTTAATTCAGCTTTCATTGCTTTTACTTTATCCTTACCTATGGTCTTTTGCATTTTTCTATTTTTATTCTTAAGAAGAAAAGTGTCTGAATTACTTTTCGATATATCATCTTCATCCGAATCGACATCAATGCCTAATTCATCAGCAGCCTTTTTTAACCAATTATCATCTTTCCTCAAGGAGTTGGAAGCTATTTCATGATCAGCTAATTCGCCTGATAATCTACTTCTTTCTTTAAGTTGTGAAAGTATGTCGGTCTCGATTGGTAACAAAGGTACGGTATTTTGCCATTTAATAGGCTTTCTGTTAGTTGACTTGGTCTTCAAATCTGCAGAGACACTGTTTTTTATAGCCAAAGTTTTTCTTAATTTCCTTAATGGGCCCATGGATTCTTGAGGCGAACATATCATGGCAGAAACACCTTCAGAACCTGCCCTTGCAGTTCTGCCCGATCTATGAATATAGATATCAGTAGATCTTGGTAAGTGATAATGGATAACGTGCTGGACACCCGGAATGTCCAAACCCCTTGCGGCAACATCACTTGCAATCAATACTGTTGATATTTGAAAGGAATTCGGATTTGAGTGATTTATTGTGTTTTGTTTGGCACTCTGTTGCTTGAATCTTTCCAAACTTTTCAAACGATTCTTCTGTGTCATAGAAGAATGAATTTGGAAAGCGGGGATACCTAGGTTGTTTAAATACACAGTCAGTTTCTTTACAGAGTCAATTGCGTTACAAAAGATCAAAGTTGTGCCAGGAAACATTGTTAGGAAGTAGTAACAGTATAGATCACGTTCTAGTGGAGGACATTCAATCAAAGATTCTTTAATTTGAGAGCTTACCTTTGACTCAGGATTTGTATCTATTATAACTGGTTTTGAATTGAACTGAATTTTACTCATCAAGTGCTGTATTACGGCATTTAATTCATCTTCGCTGTTCTTATATTTTTTATTCACTTGACGAGAGGAAGATAGCTTATCAAATAAGTCTATCGAAAAAGTTGCAGAGAATATCAAAGTTTGCCAGATTTTGTTCTTACCTTCGGAAATTTTTTCTTTATTTTTCCTCCTTTCCATTGATAAGTATTTGATAATTTTTTCAAATTCGTCAAAATGACCGTCTTGTAATAATCTATCAGCTTCGTCGAGAATTAATGTATCTACCTTGGAAAATCTTTCAATTAACGTATTGTCTTTTTCTAATAATTCCAAAAATCTACCTGGTGTTGCAATGACAATCTGGCCACTATTATCGTATTTTAATAGACGTTGTTGCTTTTGAATGGAAAGTCCACCTGTTAATGATAATATCGAGTACTGAGATTTTGCTAGAACAGGCTCACAGATTTTTTTGAGATGATCAGTGACTTGATGCGCAAGTTCTCGTGTAGGGGTGAAAATTAATGATATCGGTTTCTTGTTTTTCTGCGAAAAATTAGTAATCAATTGCTCTATAATCGGAATACCATAAGCCAATGTTTTACCTGAACCTGTAGAGGCTTTGCCCATGACATCCTTTCCTTGCAGGATAACGGGAATGGATTTTCTTTGAATTTCTGTAGGTCTGAGAAAATTCAAACTTTGTAAGCTTTGTAAGATAGTCATTGAGAGAGGTGCAAGATTCGTCCATTCAGGTAAATTTACCGGAGAAATATCATCGATATTTACGTCTTGATTGAAAACATTTTCTTTTAAAACATCTTCATCTACATCCTCGTTTGCGTCAGTTAATTCTGAATTCTCAATTTCCACTTGTTCATCTTCACTCGATGATGAATAGGAAGCTGCACTTAACTCTCCTTCTTCAATATCGTCCAAGTTCTTAAATTCAAGAAGTTCGGATGCCGAACTCGAATCAGATTCATTTTCCGCGGGTCCCTGTTTATCCTCATCATCTTTCTTTGTGATGTCTTTCACCGCTTTCGCATCACTCTTAGCGACAAAGTTTACCTTACCGTTTACAATTTTAACATCTACTCCTTCAATTTCTTCTAACCCATAAAACCCACCAAAGTCACCCAAAGTGTCCGGGATATCCACAGGTTTCCAATTCAGTTTGGATTCATCTACAATTACTTCCTGTGAATTTGTAACTGTTTTCTTTTTTTGAGAAGACGTCTTTTTACTCATGGTGAAAACTTGAATATGTGGTTGATCTATCCAAGAAGTTTTAGGTAAAGTTTGTAATGGAAATAAGCAGGATCTTTTAATAGATATTTCCATAAGCTCATCACTGGAAAAGTTTTTCAAAGAAAAAAGAAAAGTACGGACTGGGCAAACCTTGTGGCGGGATTTGTAAGATGAAAAAAAAAACTGAGAAGCGATGAGCTTACTATGACTTTGATGACATATGGCAAATCAATTAAGTGACATTACCAGCAAAGTGAAATGCATTCTAAAAAATCTAAAAGCATTACGGGCAAAAGGAAACAAGTAGGCGGTAATGTAATAAAGGTGATCAAACCGCAGAAGACAAGAAGGATAATACGAAGATTTCACCATTTGATCAATAAACGTGAATCGATATGCCACTTTTTATGTCTCACGGAAAATTTGGATGAGACTAATGAGAAAAAGAATGATGCAATCATTAAATCAAGTATTAAAAGTAATGCAATATTGAGCAAGCATTATGAAGACGGTAAATCACAATCTTTTAGTGAAGCAATGGAATCACAGCTGTTAAAGCTACATTCATTAATTAAAAATGAAGACAAGTTGAGAGACGCTTGTGATCTCACTGAGATGTATACATTGCTTGGTTACATAATGAATCAAATTGATAAGCTGGGCGGATTGGAGACCTATCAAATTGCTAGTCAAAATGGGCAATTGAAGGGACGTGGAGGAGACACTTCGAAGTTACTCGAAAAGTGGATTAGGCCCTTGATGGACGACAATCTACAAGGCACGGCATTAGAGATTGGCTCTCTAAGCTCTGAAAACTGCATATCCCGATGTGCACTTTTTCGAGAAGTGGTTCGTATTGATTTAGAGGAGCACGAGGGCGTTATCAAACAAGATTTCATGGAGAGGCCACTACCAAAAAATGAAAATGATAAATTTAACCTAATATCATGCTCTTTAGTTCTCAATTTTGTCAAAAATCACAAGGACCGTGGTGCGATGTGCCATCGCATGATCAAATTTCTCAGGCCACAAGGTTACGTCTTTATTGTTCTGCCACAAGCCTGTGTGACGCACTCAAGATACTGCAACAAAACATTGCTACACAAGCTCCTCGCATCCCTTGGTCTCACACTCCTCAACAGTCATCAAAGTAACAAGTTGTACTACTGTTTGTATCAGCTAAAAGCGATTTCGCAACAACCGAGAGGTTCTTCTTCCAAGAGAATGAAGATTAACGACGGCCCTGGGCTGAATAATTTTGGTATTACCCTCTAAGCGGGCCGACGCCGCTTGGAAGTTTTTCATAAAGGGATACAATACAACATAGAAAGATATGTATTCAGACATAGTAAGAGATGAACGTTGTTAAAAGATAGACTACAGAAGCCACTACTCAAATAAATACTGGTATATTAAAGTTTTGCTGTTTTACATAACAATTGAGACGAATAATTATTTTGTTTTTACATTTCTGCTTTTTATACACAGTACCAGCATTAGTTTACGACTTTGATCATTTTATAGGCATTGGGCACAGATTATATCAACTCGTAATTAAGATAATTAAAGAAAGTCTATAGGATCAGGTAGGTACCTTTTGCCTAACGAATAAAAACTTCAAATAAGAAACCCATTTTTAGCATAATATACAAAAAGAATAAAGTTACTCGCTAGATGAGTCAAACTGAGCTGAAAAATAGAAACTCACCAATGGAATATTCCTTGACGAAACACCTTTTTTTTGATAGGCTTCTGCTTATTCTTCCCATAGAATCTAATCTAAAGACGTATTCTGATGTGGAAGCAGATCCGGTTTTCAATTCGTGCAGGACTATCATTTTGAACATAGCGATCACAAAGGATTTGAACCCGATCATTGAAGACACATTAAGCTTAATCGACTTAATTGTCCAAGATGAAGATATAACTTCTGACAACATTACTGATGATATTGCCCACTCTATACTGGTTCTCTTGAGATTATTAAGTGATGTTTTTGAGTATTTTTGGGACCAAAATAATGACTTCAAGAAAATTAGAAATGACAATTATAAGCCAGGTTTTTCTAGTCACAGGCCAAATTTCCATACATCTAGACCAAAGAATACAAGGATCAAGCCAACTTTAGCAACGACCTTATTATGCAGAATTTCTAAGCTAAAATTCAATACAAGAACTTTGAAGGTTTTAGAAAACATGTCTCATCATCTTTCTGGTAGTGCTACTATTTCAAAATCAAGTATTTTCCCCGATGCACAAGAGTTTTTAAAGAAGAGGAACTATCCAGCATATACCGACAAGATAGACTTAACAATAGATTATATTCAGAGGTTTATATCTGCCTCTAACCATACAGAGTTCACGAAGTGTGTCAAGACAAAGGTCTTTGCCCCTTTATTGATATCACATACATCAACCGAATTAGGCGTGGTAAACCATCTCGATCTATTCGGTTGTACATATTTGACCGACAAGAATTTATTAGCATATTTGGATATGTTACAGCATTTATCAAGCTATATGAAAAGAACTGTATTCCACTCCCTTTTGTTATATTATGCTTCTAAAGCTTTCTTATTTTGGATAATGGCAAGGCCAAAAGAATACGTTAAAGTCTATACCAATTTAATTTCGTCTGATTATAATAGTCCGTCTTCTTCATCTGATAATGGTGGATTGAATAATTCTGATAGGACGTCTATATCTCAACTAGTCTCACTTTTATTTGATGAAGTTTATTCTACCTTCAACGTATCATCACTATTAACTAATGTCAACAATGATCACCATCACCATATTCATCATTCTTCCTCTTCAAAGACGACTAGCACTAACAGTCCGAACTCCGTATCAAAAACGTCTTTGAAGCAATCTAGTATGAGCGTTTCGGGAAATGTCTCTCCGTCACAGTTTTCTACGGGGAATAATTCCTCTCCCCCCCCTGTGCCATCATCAAGTTCACCTTTAAATTCGAATACTACAGCTCATCCATCATCTCCAATAGCGTCGACACTAATGCACGCCAATACTGCTACGTCTACTACAAGTGCAACAAGTAATATTGATTTAGATACCCCAACTAATGCAAATACCAGTACTAATAATTATAGTAATACTACCGCTAATTTTAATAATATTCCACAACACATTTTTTCCTTGGATGACGTTTCATCATATAATTCAAGTAAGAAATCCCTCAATCTAGATGACAGCAACTCCTCGTTGCTTTGGGATAATTCCCAACAATCCAATGCATCCATGGCAAATTCAAATGTACATCCAAGACTGAATAATTATCAGCCTCAGAATGTACATTCTTCTTTAAACTATATGGAAAATATTATGGAGTTATATTCCAACTACACCGGGTCGGAATTATCTTCTCATACCGCCATATTAAGATTTTTAGTTGTCCTGACCCTATTAGACAGTGAGGTTTATGATGAGATGAACTCAAATTCATACAGAAAAATATCGGAACCGATAACGAATATTAATTCAAAAGACTCTAATACTTTGAGCTGGGGCTCAGCATCGAAGAATCCAAGTATTAAGCATCTTACTCATGGCTTGAAGAAACTTACTTTACAACAAGGCAGAAAGCGTAACGTTAAATTTTTGACATACTTAATCAAGAATTTGAACGGCGGACAATTCGTTTCGGATGTTTCCTTGATTGATTCTATAAGGTCCATTCTCTTTTTGATGACAATGACGTCTTCTATATCTCAAATTGATTCAAATATTGCTTCTGTCATTTTCACGAAGAGATTCTATAATCTATTGGGCCAAAATTTAGAAGTTGGTACCAATTGGAACTCTGCCACTGCAAACACGTTTATTCTACATTGTATCGAAAGGAATTCAATTTCTCATAGGCGTTTGCAATTAGAGTTTTTTGCAAGCGGTTTACAGCTAGATCCAGATTTGTTTTTGAGACATTTACAATTGGAAAGGGAGCTCAGCCATATAGACCTTCCTAAAATATCTTTATACACTGAGGGATTCAGGGTTTTTTTTCACTTGGTAAGCACCAAAAAACTTCATGAAGAAATTGCAGAAAAAACATCCTCTTCGTTAAAAAGACTATTCTGCATAATTGCTGATATTCTATTGAAGGCAGCCCCTTCTTTTGACGAGAACGTAACTAAGATAATTGCTTCTATATTAGATGGACACATTTTGGATCAATTTGATGCAGCGAGGATACTTTCCAATGACGATCGTGCCAGTGTTGACGCTGCTACTAGCATTTACACTGAGCCGGCCGATATCGTTCATAATTCTTCGAATGCTTCATTAGTTTCTTCACTTTCCCAATCACCTTTATCCTTTAACTCGGGTATCAACATTACCAATGCACGCACATGGGAAATCCAATCAATTTTACCAACCTTGTCAAATAGATCAAGTGCTTCTGATTTGAGCTTGTCGAATGTTTTGACTAATCCTGTGGAGTCGCAACAAAGCAATAACACAAACATATTAACCCATAGATTATCTGGAGTTCCCACTACCAAAAGATATGCGTCACCAAACGATTCTGAAAGATCACGACAAAGCCCATATTCTTCTCCCCCGCAATTACAACAAAATGATTTGGCTTCTCCACTATCAATTCTTTCGTCAGGTGCTGTATTTCCCTCAAGCCATTCGATGGCAGCAACTCCCACTAATTTGAAGAACATCAAATCTCCAAAACCAAACAAGACAAAAAGATTAGCGGATGATAAACAATTGAGACAGCCTTCCCATTTAAACGTAGTATTAAGTGACAATGACGAGGCAAGGAAGATCATGATGAATATTTTTAGCATTTTCAAAAGGATGACAAACTGGTTTATACGGCCAGATGCCAATACTGAATTTCCGAAAACTTTTACCGATATAATAAAACCGCTTTTTGTTGCTATACTGGATTCAAATCAAAGATTACAAGTGACAGCACAGGCCTTCATTGAAATTCCTCTAAGTTATATAGCTACATTTGAAGATGTTGATAATGAGCTCGACCCAAGAGTGCTGAACGATCACTATTTGTTATGTACGTACGCTGTAACTTTGTTCGCATCCGCGTTGTTTGACCTCAAGTTGGAAAATGTTAAGAGAGAAATGCTATTAGATATTATTGTTAAATTTCAACGTGTCCGTTCTTATTTATCGAATCTAGCAGAGAAGCACGATCTTGTCCAGGCAATCGTTACGACGGAGAGATTGACGCTGCCATTGCTAGTAGGTGCCATTGGAAGCGGTATTTTTATTTCGCTATATTGCAGTCGTGGAAATACTCCACGATTATTGAAAATCTCATGCGGTGAATTCTTACAGTCTTTGAGATTTTATCAAAAATACGTAGGATCTCTAGACCAGTACTCCATTTATAATATCGATTTCATTGATGCTATGGCCCAAGACAATTTTACTGCCTCAGGATCAGTTGCTTTCCAGCGTCGTCTGAGAAATAACATCCTAACTTATATTAAAGGATCCGACTCGATACTTTTGGATTCAATGGATGTGATTTACAAAAAATGGTTTTACTTTAGCTGTTCGAAATCAGTTACTCAAGAGGAGTTAGTGGATTTCAGAAGTCTGGCAGGTATCCTCGCTTCAATGTCAGGTATCCTTTCCGACATGCAAGAGTTAGAAAAAAACAAGAATTCATCGGTTAATGGCGAAGACAGTTCATCATATGATTCAAGAAACCCCGCATATGAGGTTCATAATGAGCTGAAACTCGAACTAACGAAAAAGATGAATTACTTTGTTTCAAAACAATGTCAATGGCTGAATAATCCAAATTTACTAACAAGAGAAAATTCGAGGGATATTTTAAGCATTGAACTGCATCCTTTATCTTTCAACCTATTGTTTGATAACTTGGGACTAAAAATAGATGAATTAATGTCAGTTGATCTTTCAAAGCCACATGAGGATTCATCATTCGTTTTACTGGAGCAGATTATAATCATAGTAAGAACTATATTAAAGAGAGATGATGATGAAAAAATAATGCTGTTGTTTTTAACAGACTTACTAGATGCGGTTAATAAATTGACCGAAATAGTGGAGAAGATTTCTGTTAGGTCATCCAAATATTATAAGGGAATTATTCAAATGTCTAAGATGCTCAGAGCATTCGAGCATTCTGAAATGAACCTAGGTATTTCAAACCATTTTCATTTAAAGAATAAATGGTTAAAACTTGTTATCGGCTGGTTCAAATTGTCTATTAGTAAAGATTTTGATTTTGAAAACTTGTCAAAACCCTTAAGGGAGATGGATTTGCTGAAGAGGGATGAAGATTTTTTATACATTGACACTTCTATTGAATCCGCAAAAGCATTGGCTTATCTGACACGCAATGTTCCATTAGAAGTACCACCTTCAACTTCCAAAGAAGATTGGAACAGATCGTCTACGGTATCATTTGGTAATCATTTTACTATATTGTTGAAAGGTTTGGAAAAAAGTGCTGACTTGAACCAGTTTCCAGTCTCATTGAGGCATAAGATTAGTATACTTAATGAAAATGTAATCATTGCATTGACAAATCTGTCTAATGCCAATGTCAACGTTTCTTTGAAATTCACTTTACCAATGGGTTATTCTGCTAATAAGGATATCAGGATTGCTTTTTTAAGAGTTTTCATTGATATTGTGTCCAACTATCCAATTAATCCTGAAAAACATGAAATGGATAAAACGTTGGCGATGGATGATATGCTGAAGTATATAATTAAAAATCCCATACTGGTGTTTTTCGGAAGCTTGGCTTGTTCACCTGCCGATGTTGATTTATATGCTGGTGGATTTTTAAACGCTTTTGATACACGGAATGCTTCTCATATTCTTGTTACTGCACTACTAGAACAAGAAATTAAACGAGCTGCGAGGTCTGACGATATCCTGAGAAGAAATAGTTGTGCAACGAGGGCCTTGTCACTTTATACCAGATCAAGAGGTAACAATTATTTGATAAAAACATTGAGACCTGTTTTACAAGAAATAGTTGACAATAAGGAGTCTTTTGAAATTGAAAAGATGAAACCAGGGTCCGAAAACTCTGAGAAGATGTTAGATTTATTTGAAAAGTACATGACAAAACTGGTTGATGCAATTACACACTCTATTGATGATTTTCCAATAGAATTGGTTGATATATGTAAAACAATTTACAATTCTGCGAGTGTTAATTTCCCGGAGTACGCCTATATTGCAGTGGGGTCATTCGTTTTCTTGAGATTCATAGGACCTGCTTTGGTAAGCCCTGATTCGGAAAATATCATTATTGTGATGCACGCTCATGACAGAAAGCCTTTTATTACGCTGGCTAGAGTTATTCAAAGTTTAGCCAATGGCAGGGAAAATGTTTTTAAAAAAGATATTCTAGCTTCAAAAGAAGAGTTTTTGAAAACCTGCAGTGACAAAATATTCAATTTCTTGTCAGAACTATGCAAAATACCAACTGAAAGTTTTATCGTTAATATAAGAGAAGATCCAACTCCAATTAGTTTTGATTATTCATTTTTGCATAAATTCATTTATCTTAATGAATTTAATATAAGAAAAGAAATCATTAAAGAATCCGATTTACCGGGGGAATTTAGCTTTTTAAAGGATACTGCTATGCTCAATGATAAAATTCTTGGTGTACTGGGTCAACCTAGGATGGAAATAAAAAACGAAATTCCTCCTTTTGTAGTCGAGAACCGGGAAAAATATCCCTCATTGTATGAATTCATGAGTCGTTACGCTTTTAAAAAAGTGGATATGAAGGAAGAAGAGGAAGACAATACACCGTTTGTTCATGAAGCGATGACTTTGGACGGTATACAAATCTTAGTTGTAACTTTTACCAACTGCGAGTACAATAATTCAACCATGGACTCGCTGGTTTATAAAGTTCTACAACTATATGCCAGAATGTGGTGCTCTAAACATTACGTGGTTGTTGATTGTACCACGTTTTATTCGGGCAAAGCAAATTTTCAGAAATTAACCACATTGTTTTTTGGTTTAATACCAGAGCAAGCATCAAATAACTGTATGGGATGTTATTATTTTAACGCCAACCAATCATTTATGGATCAATGGACTGCTGCGTATACGGTAGAAAACCCGTACTTGGTCACTAATATCCCACACTGTTTTATCAACAGTAGTACTGATCAAAATCTGATAAAATCGCTAGGGTTAAGTGGTAGGAGTTTGGAAGTCTTGAAGGATGTACGAGTTACTTTACATGATATTACCCTTTATGACAAAGAGAAGAAAAAGTTTTGTCCTGTATCTTTGAAAATTGGTAACAAATACTTCCAGGTCCTTCATGAGATTCCTCAGCTGTACAAGGTCGATATATTAAAGAAGACATTAAGTATAAAATTCAACAACGTTTACAAGATATCAGACTTAATTTCTGTCGATGTCTCTAGTACCACAGGCGTTTCCTCGGAATTTACCTTAAGTCTTTACGATGAAGAAAAGTTGGTCTTCTGTAGCCCTAAGTACCTAGAAATTGTGAAAATGTTTTATTATGCCCAACTAAAGATGGAAGAAGAATTTGGTACGGATTTCTCGAATGATATTTCATTCTCAACATCCTCTTCTGCAACGAATGCTTCCGATTGCAACGTAAAAGAAGTTGGCGAAATCATATCCCATTTATCGCTGGTAATCCTTGTGGGGCTATTTAACGAAGATGATCTCGTCAAGAATATATCATATAATCTGCTCGTGGCGACGCAAGAAGCATTCGATTTGGATTTCGGAATAAGACTTCACAAATCCCCAGAAACATATGTGCCGGATGATACCACCACGTTCTTGGCCCTAATTTTCAAGGCTTTCTCAGAATCTTCAGCAGAACTAACTCCCTATATATGGAAGTATATGTTAGATGGCCTTGAGAATAATGTAATTCCTCAAGAACATATTCCTACGCTTGTCTGTTCACTGTCATACTGGGTTCCAAACTTATATGAACATGTATATTTGGCTAATGACGAAGAGGGCCCTGAATCAATTTCGCGTATAATTTACAGCTTAATTAGGTTGACAGTAAAGGAGCCAAATTTCACGACAGCCTACCTTCAACAAATATGGTTTTTACTGGCTTTGGATGGTCGTCTCACGAACATTATAGTCGAAGAAATAGTAAGCCATGCGCTGGATAGAGATTCAGAAAACAGGGACTGGATGAAAGCTGTCTCGATACTAACCAGTTTTCCGACAACAGAAATTGCTTGCCAAGTAATAGAAAAATTAATTAATATGATTAAATCATTCTTACCCTCTCTTGTAGTTGAGGCTTCCGCACACAGTTGGTCTGAGCTTACTATCCTATCAAAAATCAGTGTATCAATTTTTTTCGAGTCACCTTTACTTTCTCAGATGTATCTACCGGAAATTCTCTTTGTTGTGTCTTTGTTAATTGATGTCGGTCCTTCAGAAATAAGAGTTTCATTGTATGAGCTGCTGATGAATGTTTGTCATTCTTTAACCAACAATGAATCTTTGCCTGAAGGAAATAGAAAAAATTTGGATATAGTCTGTGCAACCTTTGCTCGTCAAAAATTAAACTTTATTTCTGGTTTTAGTCAAGAAAAAGGAAGAGTTTTGCCAAATTTCGCTGCTTCATCCTTCTCTAGTAAGTTTGGAACGTTAGATCTTTTCACCAAGAACATTATGCTGTTAATGGAATATGGTTCTATTTCAGAGAGCGCTCAATGGGAAACAAAATATAAGAAATATTTGATGGACGCGATATTTGGCCAACGGTCCTTCTTTTCTGCAAGAGCCATGATGATACTAGGTATTATGAGTAAGTCTCACACATCCCTTTTTCTTTGTAAAGAACTTCTAGTTGAAACTATGAAGGTCTTTGCTGAGCCAATAGTGGATGATGAGCAGATGTTTATTATTATAGCTCATGTTTTCACCTATAGCAAAGTTGTTGAAGGGTTAGACTCCTCTTCTGATTTAATGAAGGAGCTCTTTTGGCTTGCTACAATCTGTGTGGAGTCCCCTCATCCTCTACTCTTCGAGGGGGGGTTACTATTCATGGTAAATTGTTTAAAGCAATTGTACACAGTCCATTTGCAACTTGGTTTTACTGGCAAATCGCTAGCAAGGAAACTAATGGAATCTCGGAAGTTTGCTGCGACGCTTTTAACGAAATTAGAGTCATATAATGGTTGTATATGGAACGAAGATAATTTTCCCCATATTATCTTAGGATTCATTGCAAACGGGTTATCTATTCCTGTCGTTAAAGGAGCCGCATTAGACTGTCTACAGGCCCTTTTCAAAAATACTTATTATGAAAGAAAATCCAACCCGAAATCTTCAGACTATCTTTGTTACCTTTTTTTGCTACATTTGGTGTTGAGTCCCGAACAACTTTCTACTTTGCTGCTTGAAATCGGCTTCGAAGATGAACTGGTCCCTTTGAATAATACTCTTAAAGTGCCATTGACTCTGATCAACTGGCTCAGTTCAGACTCAGAAAAGTCTAATATAGTACTATATCAAGGAGCACTGGTATTTAGTTGTGTTATGTCAGATGAACCATGTAAGTTTCGCTTCGCCCTATTAATGAGGTATTTGTTAAACGTCAACCCCATTTGTGTCTTCAGGTTTTATATGTTAACTAGAAAGGAACTCAGGAGGTTATCAACTCTAGAACAATCGTCTGAAGCGGTCACTCTCTCATTTGAACTGATTGGTATGCTTGTTACGCACAATGAGTTTAATTATTTAGAAGAATTTAATGATGAAATGGTCAACCTTTTGAAAAAGAGAGGCTTGTCAGTTGTGCAGCCGCTGGATATTTTTGATCAGGATCATTTGGATAAGCTAAAGGGAGAGGGTGATCACCATGTAGCTATTTATGAGAGAAAAAGACTGGCAACAATGATAATAGCAAGAATGTCGTGCTCCTAGTTTTATAGTAGAACAATACAGAGACTATATATTTCTATATGCCTTTCTTTTAATTGGACCTGTTGTATAATCTCACTGGGTTGAAATTTTTGAAAGTAACTAAATGTAAATAATGTGATAGGATGATTTATGATAACCAATTGAAAATTAATAAAGCATATTTAAAACTGTAGCTACTAGATTTTAAGACAAAAAAAACTAAAAAAATCCATGATTACCAGAAATCCAATTGTTTACCATCTGCAAGCTTGCCTCTGGTTGATCATAGGGTACCATATGACCAGCATCATATATTCTTAGGAAGGTGAAAGGACCATAGTTCTTGACTTGTCCCAACTCTTCGCCAGTTTCCCTGCTAACCCATGGCCTTAACATTCTTCTCTGATATCTAAATTTATTTATCCATTCTAACTCATTGGTCCAAGCATGGTTTCCCAACCAATTGCAAATATAGTCTTTGTCACCGGCATATATTAACACCGGAATATTGTGATTTAATAGTTCCGCAATGTATTGTTGAAATGGTTTGCTTCCATCACCAGTAAATAAAAATCCGGTGAAAACATCATTGTCACAACCGGAATAATTATGTACGTCGGAGCCTAAAGTCTCTTGAACTTCGGGGAAATTCATATATTGATCAACATAACGAAGGCCAGTATAACACATACCATCAGTACTGTTGTCTTCACAGGGTCCTCTGATATCGTAGACATTCAGTCCTGTCTTAGTGTATGGCTCCAAAAGTGCAGAGTCACAATAAGTAGTGGCCAGTATGCATGGTAAACTTGATTTAGATGCATAGCAAAGCTTGTTTAACCTACGGCAGCGACCAGCAGCATTTTGCATCTTCTCACATTCTTCTGATGAAAGGACAGGGTGATAGCCTCCTTTACCACATGCCATTGGTTCATAATAATCTGCTTGAACTAAAGGATCAGTTATACCATTGCCGATCATAATAGATGTTAAATTGAATGTTCTCTCCGGGTTCTTGATGACGATTTCATGTGCGATCTGAGGGATGTAATGACCTGCATAAGATTCACCTGCAATATGGAAATCATTAGAACGCAAATGAGGGAAAGCTTCAAAAAAAAGTTCCAAGAATATGTACGCATCTTTGCCTGCTAATTTAGTGGAAGAGACTTTTTCGTCACCATAGGAAAATCCGACTCCCAGTGGCTGCTCTAAAAATATCATTGAAGCGTTATTGTTCCAAGAATATGGATTATGGATTGGTTTCATGTCAGCGCCAATTGATGAAGGCCCAAGCTCAAATAATAACCCAGTGAACGAAGAGCAACCTGGTCCACCATTCAACCATAGAATAATTGGATCGTTGGCAGGATCATTCCTGCTTTCGAAAAACCAGTAAAAAAAATGTTTGGAGTCCTTGTAGTCCATGTAGCCAGACCATTGTTTTACAGCATCTATTCCTAGTTTGGACGGATCTACAGTTCTAAGTCTCAAACTATAATCCGTATCCATAGGCGAAATGAAAGTTGTAATTAGTGGATCGTCCAAATTCAAGCGGTTCTCCTTAAGTGTTTGCTGTGTATTCTGTGGGGTCTTTGGTAGCCTACCGAAATTAGCAAAGGAAGTACCATCTCCAAAAAGGGAAAAAGCCTCACAGAGAGAAGCGTAGTTGATACTAATAATAAGTTGAAGCACAAGAGCAACGTTGGGGTACTTCATTTTTTGCCACTATTACTTTCTCTATGACTCTTGTAAGGTACGATGTAAATGATAAGATGCCTCCTTAAATAACCCTTTTCCCTTGATTAATTCGCGATAACAAAAGATTACCTCGCCTTTCGCATGATGCTAGCGCCGTTCTAACCATTTACAGGAAATTTCCTAAACCGCTCAAATTGTAAACAAGAACAGAACATCTTAAAGAACTTCAAGTGAATTTGGAAAAAAAGGAGTATAGTAAACGAGTAGAAACAAATTCTCTGGTAATCCACGGATTGGAAAAGTTTTGAAAGCTGAAAGAATCCGACAAATAAAAGGTTGAAATAAAAGGATGGAGAAAGATCAGACGCAACCTAAGGCGTTGGAATCCATAGACACAAACTCATTATCTCTGCTTTCTTACAATACCAGTTCCAATACGAATAGCAACACCAATAACAAGCTGAGCATTATTACTAGTGATATCTCTACAGGATCTGTACTTTCCAGGCCAATGACCCCTCCCATAGTCCAAGACGTTGAAAATAACTCCATGTTACAATGGCAATTTGAGAAGAAAGAGTTTATTTTTGACAGTAATAGCACTCCTTCTAAGCAGGTAAACCCATTGCAGAGGGCCTCCCCATATGAAAATCAAAACCAAAGTACAAATCAAAACCAACAGTTATTCAACGTAAGGAAGCGTCGGTCACAACTGATCGGTGCCAAACCTAAAGTTCCATCTAAATTGCACCAATCTGTTTCCAAACTAGATTTAATCGATGACAAGAACTTCACATCATTGCCAATTGCGCCACCATGTAATATGGAAATTAATGAAGAGGACAGTGAAAGTAATGAATACAACAGCAATAAAAAACGACCCAGGTTGAACCCCATAAATGAACTCCGTGTGCATAACAATAAACGTAATAGGTATGTAAGTTACGGACCGTTGTTAGATACAGGAAACGTTGAACTAGCAGAAATTATTTCTCAGGACACACCACCACTTGTCTTGGTTGAAGATTACATACCCTATACCCACAATAAATCAACAAAAAAAATGGTATCTATTTCTGATTTGAAATTAAAACTGAATAAAAGAAGAGATAGTCATATTCCACTAAGAATAAAAAATTCCTATTCTGAAATCAACAAGGAAAGTAATAGAAATAGTCTTGAACCGAACTCATTAACGCTGATACCCCATATTTTAAAGAATAGTGGAGAGAATACGGATGAAAATTATAACCCTTTGAATTTTATCAAAGAAGAGAATGAGATGATTAATCAGTCCATACCAAATTCAATTGAGGACATGGTGGTTAATCTTGTTAATATTCCATCTTCAAACAAAAGTTATGATGATCTCTATCTGTCAGAGCTAAATGTTCACTCTCAACTGAGAAAATGCGTGATCTGCGAGAAAGCACTGTATGAAATTAGTTCAAAGCTCTTGAATACAGGATATTACAAAGAAATTGTATGTGAGCAGTGCACAGTAAGATATGAAGAAGCCGCCAAAATTTTTGAAAACTGTGAATTCGAATCATCTATGGATGAAACAAATCTAAGCAGCGGCACTTTCAGTGATCTTGAGAACTCAGCAGAATCATTTCATTTATCGACGGATGCTCCAATAAAAGTAATCAAGCACAGAGAAAGTAATAAGTTAAACTATAGAGGGGAGCTAACAAAGAAAAAGGATAGTTTCTCTAAAGAACTTATAGAACGACTACAGTTGCAATTACTAGAAAATGACATACCAGATAAAAATAGTTTGAATAAAGATGCAATGGGTTCGAAATCCATGAATTGGTTTTTGGAAGCAAGAAGAAAATTGAAGTGGAAGTGGAGAATAAATGGCTTACTACCACATTTCCTACGTAATCAAAATAGTGATCGTTTAAATTTCCAATCCTGAAGATACGTTCCTGAGAGCACCAAAAAGATCGAGATAATATTAGTGCCGTGTACATTCTGGAGGCCAAAACGTTATTATATATATATATATATATGAAGAGCTTATGATTAAATAATAATAATAGAAACGGGTAAAATATTCTATAGAGTTCAAATATAAAGAAATCAAACAACATTTGTGCCTGTATTTTTCTTTGGTTGTATTATTACTTAATCCAAATTTAAGTTCTCCTCTAAATTTTGACTGGCAAACGCAATTAGAGATGTAACAGCCATTAAATGATCTTCTTCTTGCTTTAACCCACTAATAGTTAAACAGCCATAGGGGTAGTCACTTCTTTCAGATTGTATCAAGACAGCACCCCCATGGAAAGCGTATTCCTTTGCGTCTACAAAAAATCTTTCTTCAGGTGTTTTGTCCCCCTTTTTGCAGCCCATGTAAAAACTCGAATGACCGAACCTGATTGCTGTTTTCTTCTTTCTTTGAATCCAAAAATCATTGTCTAATACACTTCCACCATAAGTTACTGTACGAAATAAGCAATGCCCGTTAGGTAAGGAGATATCAATTGCAACCGGTTTTTCTGGAAAATTTTTCTTTACTGCATTTCTCACGTAACTTCCCAACTCAAAAGCATCTTGATACGTGAAAGTAGATAAAAAGCAGCGGTTCTCCATATCTTCTAACTCTTTTAATGGCACCTCACGCGAGGTCAACCTTTTCAATAACTTATTATCTAGTGTCACCATAGTAATTTGCTTCGCAGGTTTTCTGATGTTAGATCCCTATAGATAATATTTGAATCTGCTTACTCTTTTTTTGAAAATGCAAAACTGTCTTTACTATATATACATACATATATGTTATGCTAGCTTATATGACATAAACATTCGTTATTGAAAGAATAGTGTTCCCTGAAGCGGGAATAAGGATTTATTAACTCCGCCGGAGAAAAGATTCTGTGATGATTACACCAATAGCGAGTTAATCTGTTGTCTAAGATGATATAAAGTATCTACCAAAATGGGAGCCAACCAATATACATTTTGCTTAAATTGTCCTCTGATGTGGCTTCTTGGATCAAAGTTTCTGTTTGACCAGCAACACTTAATACCAGGCCGTCTTGTGGATCTATTCCACGTATTTTGTTTCTTAGAACTTTCAACGCCTTTTGTATCGAATGGTCCATGTTTCTGTCATACATAATTGTTTCGATCACGTTCATCAAGGCTACTTCATTTTTTCTCATCAAAGCCAATGTGACTTCACTAGACTTCTTGAATGTCCCCTCTGTCCCAATAATCCCCAGCGCATCTAATAGATTTGGCGTTAATCTAAATGGTACAATTTCTGGAACAGGTAACCTCTTCCCCTTTTCAAATAAACAGTCAAAATCTACATGAAGGACTTTACCCGTCTGTATATCAAGCAATATGTTCTCACAATGCCTGTCACCGAGACCTAATATATGTCCAACCATTGCCATGACGGCGTAGGATCTGGCGTACGTATTCCTAGCATTAAACCAATTAATAGGGTCGGGAAAGTTTTCTAAAAACCATTGGTACAATATCGGAGGAAATTTTTCAACCTGTTCCATATAGAACTCTAGTTTCCCGTCTGCCGCAGTGTGTTGCCACCTATCATGCAGACTTTTCAAGCTATACTTAATTTTTAAACTTTCATACTTAGTAGAAAGGATAGACCTTAAAGTAACAACGTTTGGTACCATTTCCAATATGCCACAATCCTCTCGGAGAGATAGCACAGAATAAATGTTTATACCTAGGTTTCTCTTTCTTGATGCTATATCCTTACTCAAAAGAAAATCCATTGTTGTTGCAAACTGCATGTATTGGTTATCTTGTCGAACATCTTCCTTCTTACACATAATTCCATAAATGTTACCGTCTGATCCTATAATATTCAATTGCTTGGGTTTTTTTAGCGAAGAAAATACCTTATAAGATGATCCAAATCTGATTATAGTAACGACGGGTCTAAATGGTTGGTAGCCCCTCATTGAGTTGGATTCTAAAGGTGAAATTATATCTAAGTTTTTTCTTACTGGAACAACCATTGCGGAGGGAGCCACGTTCATGTCAAATTTGAAATCTTTTTCTAAAGATTTACCTGATCTACTTGTGACGCTTTTGACATCTTGCAAACAAACGCGGGTCAATGCTTTAGTTAAATCTAATGCGGTGGACACTAAATCCTGAGGATTCTGTGAGTGTTGTCTATACTTTTCTAAAATATGCTTACCACGAAGAACTCTTTTAGAAGAATTGGAGTTCATCAGGGCAGAGATATACCATAAAATATGCGATGGATATTCAACAGCCAAACTTAAAAGTATATGCATTATTATCTGTGCGGATGATTGATGTGAGTGTAGTAATCTAGATAATAGCTGAGTCAAAACAAAGTACCAAATATACGTTGGACAGTGTTGCAACGCTTCCTCGACATGACCACATATATCCTCTGTTGCTTTGCTCAATATCTCCTTTCTGTTTCCTGGAGCCTCAGAAATTGATGCGGCGGCAGTATCTAACCAAAACGTGACAACTTTAGGTAAATTTTCTCTCACTTTAGCTGTATTCTTTTCAAATGCTAGTAAGAAGTAAGATATTGCCCTATATTCAAAACGACCATTAGTAATATAACCTTCTGCTTTCTTACGCTCAAGTAGTCTACTATAGTATAAACCAATGGAATAATATGGTTTATCCCATTTAGAATCAATCTGAAATATATCCTGATATTGCTTAATAATTTGGTCGGATGCCGAATTGTTTGATAGATCCAACCATTCAGTAAACTTCAATAGTACAGCAGCACGATCGCGAGAATTGACGGATGAATTTTCTTGATACTTTTCATGTATCTCTTGAACTATTTTTAAAGCTCTATCATTCTCGCCTTGCTTCCATAGTATCTCAGCAAATTCCAACTCTGCTTGAGGCAATCGCTTTTCCAAACAGTACATCAAAGATTCGGAAGCTATGTCTAACCTGGAGTTGTTTCTCGCCAATTGAGCTAAAGTAAAGAATGTTTTTCCTAGGTCAATGTCTGTCTGTTCATTCAGTTTCAATTGATCAAATGACTTTCTCATTGACAGTATGTAATGATTGGGCACAAAATCAGCCCCAATACGTTCCATTCGGTAATCAAGTATAGTAGTGTTGCTTTTATATTCAAATTTATCTTTCGCGGAGGATAGCAGACTAAGGTCATATAAACTGTGTAATTTCATTAACAAATTCTGTTTTTTTAACAACGTCGTCTCTTTAGATGCTGTTATAAAATTTGTTCCCACAAGCCTGAAGGAATTGTGGATGTACTTTTGAGTCCTCAATGGATCATTGTTTGAAATGGCGACTAAGGCCTTAGCAATATTGTATTGCAAAAGCACTTCTCTATCATCAACATCTTTTAGGCTTTCTATTTGCTCTACCCAGTTCTTTAAAGTTTGAATGTTACCTTCAAGATTGGCCGCTTCAAGCCCTATACTATACCACTCATTTACTTCTGGACACAATGACATTTTATTGTCCGCAAAATGAGAAGAAGAACTTGATATTATTTGAGAATACAATTGATGGTCATACATGGACTTTAGCATCCTAGTAGTAGTTTTGGGATCCTCTGAAAATTTCCCGAGAACATTAAAGCAGTCTTGTGCAAGTTTCCAGTTTTCGGAATACTGTAACTCTTCGATTTTGGAGACTAAATTTCCCGTAGCAAAAGTTCTCAGTACACCATCGAGGGAATCAATGTCTCCGATTTCTTCATACGTGATTTGTAGATTTTTAAGCAGTTGTCCGTTTTGATTCTTATCATGAGGATTCTGTCGATAGCATTGTTCAAGGTATAGAGCAGATCTCTCAAATGAATCCGTCTCCAAAGACCGTTGAGCTAACAAATCCGAGGGGGTTGTTTGCAAAAATTTGTCGATCCTCAAAAGCATGTTAATTGTTTTTATATCTTTTATAATAAAAGTACCATGGAGTCTACTATAGTTTTGTTTAAATTGAGTTGCCCATTTTTTGCAATACTCAAAAACCCTAAAAATCGATTCGTAGCACATTCTTAATGAATCAACTTGCAACTTATTCATTCCTTCCAGATTGCAAGTAAAAATACTGTCAAACTCAACGATGATCCCGTTCAAAATATCTGCGTATGGAGTTCCTTTTTCCGCTTTTATAATAATATCTAGAGAAATATAAGGTAGCAAGAAATTCGACAGCGAGCCATCATCCTCTCTAATTAAAGAAGAAAACACGTGTAGCGGGTGATTTTCAGTTGTTCCAGTTTTTAGTAGATCCAATGTAAATCTTTTCACCCAAATTTTATATCCCTCCTTAAAGTTATTAGAAGGATAATCCAGCGGGACGTATTCTTTCCAAGATTGGGCGAGATATAGGGAAGATAGAAGTGGATAGATGGTTGTCTTGGAGACGGAATTGAACTTTTCCCATAGTTTGGTTTCATTTGGATATAACTCTTTCTGATTCATATCCCATGACTCTGAACTTAGACCACAGTATTTTAATGATTCCTGTATAACAAGAGCAACAAATAATTGTTTGCTAGGATTTTCACTTTGCCAAAAGGCAGGAACGAGAATATCATTAATTACCCATATTAGGAATTTAATGGTCTGAATATTATCGTTCAAATCATAAACTTCGTTTTCCGAATAAGTGGTTCTTTTAAACTCATGCTTTGTAACGTCTAAGACACCGATCATACTGATGCACTTAGCACATTTCTCACACAATTCTTTGTCTAAATTCCTAAACTTATGGGAAGTATCTAGTAAAGCACCAAGTACCAAAGTTATATCAGAAGTTTGTCCAACCTTCTTCGGTGAAAAATCAATCGACCTTTCTGTTTGCTTTCTCCTAAGATATACCTCTATATCGTCTAAATTCTGGTTTATGACGTACTTGTTGCTACTTTTTAGGTTATTAGCGAATATGGGTATAAGGTCCGTAGTGCTTCTTATTTTATTCACCATTCTTGCGAATTGACCATCACGGGCTAAAATCCCTAATTCAGGTTTGCCTACTAAGGCTAAAGTAGTGTATGGTTTAAATTTTAAAATCAAATCTGATTTCTCTTTGATAAGAGTATCCAGTATATTGTATACTATGTTCTTAAGCTTTCCATTGAACTCAGACCATTTTTGAAGAATAAATGCAATTAAGCTATCTATGACGGTAGATAGTTCTTCATCATTTAGATGGCGAACCAACAGATGCCAACATCTAAATGCCTCGTACCGAACTTCTTTGAGTCCTAGTCCTGTTTGTAAACAAATACTAATTTGAGCTAATGCGGAAATTATAGATTTTTTTGGTGCATATATGATAAGGAAAGAAATACCATTAATTACCCTTAATTTTTCGTAGTAAGTGGTGCGACCTTCAACATCGTGTATATCACTCGAAAAAACCTGGAATATACCTAAAATATTATCCTGTAACTTCTTTTGGAACGCTTGTTCCTGATCCTCCGTCCAATTATCTATATTTTTGTACTTCGAACCATGTCTTTTGTCCTTTTCAAAATTGGTGATTAAAAACCTTAAAGAACATAAGATCATGTTTGCATTCTCCCTATCATTTGCATCTTTAGTAACGCTATTTTTATAAAGTTTTGTTATTTCAGCCAATGTTTTATAATCAGGAAGATAGGCAGTAATATATCCTTTATCAAAAGTGGGAGCTCTGTTAAGGAAAAGGGTTTCCAAAATATCCAGTGAAAAAAGTCCATGTTTCACTAACGCCACTGCAAATATTTGTCTACTGTTTTTTTTTAATAGATTCACCTTTAACTTATTGATTAAACTCGTGTCACCATCACACATAATTTTTGCAATTTCGCTTAGTACATCACTCTTGTATTGAATAATTGCATAAGGAATGATATATCTTTGGAATATATCAAGAATTGTTTTAGAAGAATAGCCTAATAATTCGATTAAATTTTGGAATCCAACCTTTCTCTCTACAAGATTCTTCCCCAACTGTCTTAGCAATACAGGTAAAATAGGAGATAATAATTGATACGGTGATTTGTTTAAAATTTTGGCCATGTTTTTGATTTGGAATGTCATCATTATTCGAAGACTGTAATCATCGGAATTGAAGATATCAATCAGCTTCAAAAGAAGTGTATCAAAAACGTCATTAGAAGTCGTCAATGTCAATTGGGTCCAAGCAATGGCTAAAGTTTCTTTTACAACTGGTGATTTTTGGGATTGTAGAAACTTTATTAACGTGGCAGTATGTTCATCTTCGGAATTATGAGAGTCTGATATGTTGAACAAAGGTATTATTCTGGTACTTAGCAGACGTAAATATCTATTAGGATTCATAAAGCACTTTTGAACTAGAGTAAAAGCCTTATTGATCTGACCATCGCCATCTATAAGTTTTGGTGGCTGAAAATGGGAAAAGATTCTATGTAGAGAAAATAAAATGCCGCTTAATAGAGATTGACTAAATTCGTCTACATTTGAATGAGAGAGGAAGTTTGAATAAAGTATCTTGAAGACTTCTGATTTACTTACAGCCTCAGGTCTATTGGGATTAATTCTTTCAAACGGATTCCCTGTTTTATCGACATCGCATAAATGACAAACGAACCAATTGTCCATATTTTTTGTAAAATTTGTTTGACAGCCTGCAAACTTCTTTGATTCTAGACACGCTAGCCGCCCGAGAGTTACAGTCCATGACGTTAGCCTTGTTACATTGTTTGTCTTAAAGCAAGTTCGAATAGATACAGATGCTTCGTTTAAAATCAGCTTTAAATCATTATCCGTTCTTTGAAAGAATCCAGGACTCAACTGATTTACACGATATTTGAACAAAGTGTCTCTTTCTGTCCTTTTGAATTTTTTTAGTACTAATAATCTTAATTTCTCTAGTTGCTTATATCGGTCATCAAAGGGAGAAGTAGCATTTCTCAAACTCGAGTCCTTCTCGGACTGGTAAACCCAAATGTTATAATTATTATCGTGCTTTAAGGCTCCAACCGGAAGAGACCTTCTTTTCAGGTCGAAGTGTACAATTGAGAGAGATTTGTTAGTCAATTGAGTGAATGGGAAAATATCATTTTGCGAAAAATCTGCCCACTGATCAATGGGGAAGTGGTCTCTGAAACATTTTGAAAAATCATTAGAAATACAAAGAGAATATAGCCGAAGGATTCCTTTTGCCATTGTAGGATCATTATCTAAGAGTCCATATTTGTTATCCAAAAAGTGGTTTAAGGTAGTCAATGCAAATATTAACCGTTCATTACTAACTAGTGTTGGAGTGTCTAGGGCTGTAGTTACTGTTCTATTGCAGACATAATCCACAACTAGGGAAACGTATTTGAGTTGAATTCCAGCATATTCTAGCGTTGATAATTGACAGGAATCAAAGACATAAAGAACTATCCTTATTAGCCGTTGAAAGTTTAAGTCGAATCTGGTGAATCCTAAAGAAGAATCCAGAAATGCTATTGAGTTTCCGAAGGTACTATACTCAGAAGTGAACCAGTATAAGAGAACGTATAAATGCTTTAGCGTTTCATAAAACTTGGAAAGCTCAGTGATACCCAGCAGGACTTCTGTTAAAGCTTGCTCGTAAATATTGATAAGGGCTTCAAAATGTGTGGTAAGTTGTAATTTAGCGGGTTTTCCATAAAACTGAACACAAGCTTTGCACCATCTCCCTAATTTTTTTCTTATGAACCAAATCCTATGGCACTTATCATAGTTCAGAACAGATACACAGAGAATGTCATCTATAAGCCTTTGTATCTGAAGGTTCCCCGTAGAGTCCTTAGTCATAAGTAGGAAGGGATTATACTCCAAAAGCAGGGCGAGCGCCGAAATAGTTTTTGAAAATATAGTATCATTTTTCATAATGTTGTTTCTTCTCTGATCCTTGAGATTCCTTATGAGAGTATTCAGGATCTTCAAACTCTTGGTACACTCCTGGGAAGTAGGTGGATCCGTGGGCACGTTTTTGATTTGAACCTCAGAACTCACCCCGGAGTTCAGGTCTTTTATTGCCAATATGAGCTCGTCAAGATACTTGACGTGTGATTCCATACAGTCTTGTACACCTTGACACGGTATATGTTGTTTTTATTGTCCAGCTTTGCTTTGCTTTTGCTTTGCTTTGCTCTACCTTTATTGATCATCTCTTTCTTCAAAATTGTCCGTCGGCGGGTATTTTTTTTCCTACCCACTAGCTTTGAGCGTGTATTGCACATACTAGATTTATAAGGAAAGAAAAGACGAAGAAATACATTTGGAGGATATTGAGTATATAAATTTATTTATGTTCTAATGCTTGTTAGTGAAAATTAGGGTTTACACTGATCTTTTTTTGTTTGCTTGTTAGTTTGTTTTCTTAAGTATGATAAGTGCAGATTATACACAATAGAAATTCGGAACCTCGAGAAAGGAATCATTTGAAGAATTAGCGCATAAGAGACCTAGGATATTTGCGGCGGAACTTGCATATCGTTCGAGATCGATTGTGTCTGCTGTTGCTGTTGCTGTTGCTGTTGCTGTTGCTGTTGCTGTTGAGCAGCAGCAGTCGCGGCTCTCAGTTCAGCCTCGTAATTCAGCGGTCTTTTGAATAACAAAATGTGCGGTTCTGGTGCATGGCATTCATAATGTTCCCATCCCAATGACTGCGTAATGCCAAGGCCTCTCCATTCATCCTCTGTCAATATACGCAGTGTCCCCACCTCCGAGTTGAAGTAATCGGATGGAATAGCTTTTAGCATGGCCTTGGGCAGCATCACGTGTCTGTATTCATAGTTATCGTCTGAGTACCGCGGGGAATAGTGAATGGAATCCTGAAACTCCAGCACACGTGCTCTCTCTTGGTCAGTAAGTTTTCTACCCTGGAAGGCGTGATAATGATGGTACATGGCGTTGTAGAACGAGAGTTAGTGCGTGTCAATATGGTTTTGTCCGATGTGGCCAGCAGTTCCAAGAACTTCTACAACAAAGCTGCAATATATTCTACAGCTGTTCGCTTTGCTATTGCCCGCTGTTCTCTCATGCATTAAGCTCCACTCTTTATTTATCCCACATCACGAGGTAGAAAAAATCACCTGACCACATCATTTATTACCCGCACAATATACCCTAAGATATTTTTCTGGGCTTAAGGGATATTTAGCCTAAAAAGTCGGTCATGCCCTCACGTTGCTTAGGGCATGTTCAAAAAAAATAAACAATGAAAAATGGAATCTGAAATACACGCAGTGCTTTCATATTTTTGAAACAAAATGGCTTCATACACCATATATGAAACTAAGAAAAACATTACTTTCGAGTTGACAGTGATCCTGTTCTTAAACCCCATAGAAAATATTGGAAATTGCGTGTGTGAAAGTTTGTGCGTGGAATTGTGCGGGCATTCCTCTTCTTTTATACATATAATCTTATATATACAAAGGGTCCAGTTTGCATATGCATAGTAACGTTTTTGTTGGTGTCAAACCAGGGTTTAATTATAAACAGCACAGCAAAAAACAACATTTCCTGGAAAATGTCTCTAGTCACGCAGCGGGACTGCCAAGCAACTACGATTACGTTTTGCTTCCTATAACGACGCCAAGGTATAAGGAGGTAGTGGGGCAGGTATTCAAAGAGTTCCAGAAACAATCCAAACAGAATTGGAGACCCCTTCAGGTCCCTGAGCCCCAGTTGCAGGATATATGTATACCTCCGTTCAACGTCAACAACCTAGACAACGACGACACACCGTCTTACATAGGGCTGTTATCATCTTGGCTGGAATTGGAAAGCCGTGATTCAATTGTAAGAGACCTCGGTTTGAAGGTCCTTCTGAATGAATGTAGATATGCAAGGTTTGTCGGGATCAATAAGCTAATATTGGCGCCCCCACGCGATCTGTCCAATCTACAGTTGTATGGGCAGATGATTTATAGACTTCTTCAAAACCCCATCATATTCGCTGCACCTGCATTAACCATATCTATTTCTTTGCCACTTTATGAAGACAGCGATCCATTGGCGACTTGGGAACTGTGGAATACTGTGCGGAAATTATGCGAATATCATCCATCATTGACAATCTCTTTGGCTTTGCCAAGAACTAGGACGCCTTCTTATGTGCTTAATAGATGGTTGGCCGAACCAGTCTCGTGTCTTTTAGTGTCTTCATCCATCTTCGCCAGTAATCAATATGATTATCCTGTTCTGCATAAGTTCAACCAGAGTTTGATTCTAAAATTTCAAAAAGTTAATGGAGATTCACAGATCCTGGGTAATGAACTATGCGTGATATTGCATGGAATGGAGAAATATGCAAACGATGTTAAGGGAGGTGAATCTGCTTATTTGGAATATATAAACTATTTATTGAAAAAGGGCGACAAGGTTTTGAATTCCAATGGTAACCGTCAATTTTTGCTTCAAGAGGAATCTAGAATAATGCCTCCTCTTAAACCACACTCGGATAATTTGTCAAATTCCACATATTTGACCTTTGAAAAAGACTTGGTGAAATATGACCTTTATGAATCTGCCATATTGGAAGCGCTTCAGGATCTTGCTCCACGAGCGAGCGCCAAGAGACCATTAGTTGTTCTGGTGGCTGGAGCTGGAAGGGGGCCCCTAGTGGATAGAACTTTTAAGATATTATCGATGTTATTTATGGACAGTAAAGTTTCCATAATTGCGATTGAAAAGAATCCGCAGGCATATTTGTACCTGCAAAAGAGAAACTTCGATTACTGGGATAACAGGGTCAAATTGGTCAAGGAAGATATGACTAAATGGCAAATTAATGAGCCGTCCGAAAGGCGTATTCAGGTAGATTTATGCATAAGTGAATTATTGGGCTCGTTTGGTTGTAATGAGCTATCACCAGAATGTCTCTGGTCTATTGAAAAGTATCATTCCCATAATGATACGATCTTTATACCAAGGTCATACTCCTCCTATATAGCGCCTATTTCGTCGCCTCTATTTTACCAGAAACTTTTACAAACAAATTGCTCTTTGGAGGCCCCTTGGATAGTCCATAGAGTGCCATACTGTATATTATCCTCAAGGGTAAACGAGGTTTGGAGATTTGAGCATCCCATGAGCGGAAAAGACGTTGATCAAGAGGAAAACTATGGATCCACTGTCAAGTTTTCTCAAAGTTCATTGAATGAATTTAAGATAAAGCACCGTGGTGAAATTCATGGATTCATCGGGTTCTTCTCGGCAAACTTATATAATAATATATTCTTGTCAACTTTGCCCAACGATAGCACAGTTCGTTTGAAATTTAATGAAGAAAGATTAATGCATGCCAGACAAGATGAAAGTTTGATCAAAAAGTGGAATCACACTCCAAATATGAATTCGTGGTCTCCAATAATTTTCCCTCTAAAACAGCCAATGTCCTTTGTAGATGATTCCGAACTTTCCGTGTTAATGTCACGGATACATTCGGACACAGAACAAAAAATCTGGTACGAATGGTCCTTGGAGAGTTTCATATATCTTATGTTGTCAAACTACGGTTCAGCGGCTACTGCAACAAGTATGACCATTCCTAGATCTATTGCTACAGAAGAATCTAAAACTTCAGGTCGCAACCAACATTATTTAGCGACCGCCAATCAAAACTCAGACAATCAAATTGATCTTGATCAAGACATTGAAAATGAAGAAGAGCAAGGGTTCTTATCCAATCTAGAAACTGGTTGGCAAAGTGTTCAAGATATTCATGGACTCAGCGAAGCTGTCAGACCAGGCCGATTAAGTTCTGTCAACAAGCCAATGTTCGACCTCAAAACCGCTAGGGCGCTTGATTCTTCTAATGAATCACCAAGACATGAAGATCTCGAGGAAGACGCTCCAGAAATACATGTAAGAGTTAAGACTGGTGTTTCTACGTTGCATAACGTCTGTGGCAGAGTCTTTTCCCTGCCCTTGTGATTTCTGCATTCTATACTATATACTGTGGCAACAAACAACCATCTCCATACGTCCCGAATACCATAAGTCAGCGTCGTAGATTAAGCGGGGTGTCGGTGCCGCACCGTGAAACTACATGTATAAAAAAAGAACCCTTTATGGAACTTCTCCATAGTTGATGGATCTCGACATGTTGCCTGCTTTAGTTTATGTAATTCAGGAGTAAAGGTATTATTGGTTTACTATACGTCGTTTTGAGATTATCTATCACTAGCTTCCTTGCTTTGCAAACCGACAGACGGTAATAAAATAATAGTCTTTCTTCAGCCCTACCCCCTCGGCTGCACATATATTTTGCTGTTATAGCTTTTGCCATACATGATAAAGGAACGTATGACTGTCGAATACGAAAACGGCAACGATGAGTTCGAGTACGATAAGAATAGATTCAAGACATCAACTACTCGTATAAAAAGTTCTCAACCTAGTGAGGGGTGGTTCGACCCTTCTGACTCGCTAACACATATAAGCACCATACCCGAAGGGGGAGATGTGCATGTACATGAACATGAGGATAGAGGGTCCTCTATCGATGAAGACTCAAGGACTCACCTGTTGTTTTCCACAGAAACTCGACGTAAATTAGAGAATAGACACGTTCAGTTGATTGCTATTTCTGGGGTTATTGGTACGGCGCTATTCGTCGCCATCGGGAAGGCTTTATACCGTGGAGGGCCCGCCTCTTTATTATTGGCATTTGCTCTTTGGTGTGTTCCAATACTTTGTATTACCGTATCCACAGCAGAAATGGTCTGCTTTTTTCCTGTTAGTTCCCCTTTTTTGAGATTGGCTACAAAATGTGTCGACGATTCATTGGCTGTTATGGCCAGCTGGAATTTCTGGTTTTTAGAATGCGTACAGATCCCTTTTGAAATTGTTTCTGTAAATACAATCATACACTATTGGAGAGATGATTATTCCGCAGGTATTCCCCTCGCCGTTCAAGTCGTCTTGTACCTGCTTATTTCGATTTGTGCAGTCAAGTATTACGGTGAAATGGAATTTTGGTTGGCTTCTTTCAAGATTATTCTTGCGCTTGGCCTATTCATATTTACATTCATTACTATGTTGGGTGGAAATCCTAGACATGATCGTTACGGGTTTCGCAATTATGGTGAAAGCCCATTCAAGAAGTATTTTCCTGATGGCAATGATGTGGGGAAATCTTCTGGTTACTTTCAAGGATTTCTTGCCTGTTTGATTCAAGCATCGTTCACCATAGCCGGTGGGGAGTATATTTCCATGTTAGCTGGGGAAGTCAAGAGGCCAAGAAAGGTTTTACCCAAGGCATTTAAACAGGTCTTTGTGAGACTAACATTCTTATTTTTGGGTAGTTGCCTTTGCGTGGGTATTGTTTGTTCACCAAATGATCCAGACTTAACAGCCGCAATTAATGAAGCAAGGCCCGGTGCTGGTTCTTCACCGTATGTCATTGCAATGAATAACTTGAAAATCAGAATATTACCTGATATTGTTAATATAGCTTTGATCACAGCCGCATTTTCTGCTGGTAACGCCTACACTTATTGCTCATCTAGAACATTTTATGGTATGGCATTAGATGGCTATGCGCCAAAACTTTTTACTAGATGCAATAGGCATGGTGTGCCTATTTATTCTGTCGGTATATCCTTAATATGGGCTCTAGTAAGTCTTTTGCAACTGAATTCTAATAGTGCAGTTGTATTAAACTGGTTAATCAACTTAATTACTGCCTCTCAGCTGATTAATTTTGTCGTCCTCTGTATTATCTATTTATTCTTCAGAAGGGCTTATCGCGTACAACAAGATTCATTACCCAGGTTGCCGTTTCGTTCTTGGGGTCAACCATACACTGCCATCATTGGGTTGGTTTCGTGCTCTGCAATGATTTTGATACAGGGTTATACCGTTTTTTTTCCTAAATTATGGAGTACACAAGATTTTTTGTTTTCATATTTAATGGTGTTCATTAACATTGGTATATATGTGGGCTATAAATTTATCTGGAAGCGTGGTAAAGATAGTTTAAAAAATCCCCACGATATTGACTTTTCGAAAGAGTTAACAGAAATTGAGAACCACGAAATCGAATGCTCCTTCGGAGACTTTCAATATTATAGCAAAGCGTAATGGGCTTACTATTGATATTTGTGCATTTTCCATGATTATCCATGTCTTTTCTATGAGGGATGTTGTATGTATATAGGTATGCGCCCTTGTGATTTATGCGTCACTGATCCTTATTTTGCCTAAGTTTTTTCTCTTATTATTAATTGCCTATTTATTTTCTAAATTCATCGAATGCTAAATCTTACTCCTTTTTTTTTATAAATCTCTGGATTCCCACCAATCAATTACATCGCAACCTAAACTTCGAAACAACGAACTTTCCCTCCAGGCACTGGAATTGGAAAGATTCTTTTGTTTCATAGCCTTTGTGGTGTCGTTATTCGAGAACCAATTTTTGATGATAATAATCAATTTCGAATCGGTTTCTCTGATATAACATAAAACACCGTTGTTTAATTTCAATAATCTTTCTTCCTGAAAGTATTCTGGGTCTCTTTTGGAATTCTGTAAGCTGACCAAGAATTGTAAGACATCAATCTGCAAGTCCCATAACTTATCCGCGCTCATTAAATTCAAGAAATTCACATATTTTCTTTTGGATGATTGATTATTATCAATTGTCTCGTTTAAACTATCAGGTGTAATACTGTTCTTGCTTTTAGTATTCAAACCTCCCATGATAGATATTGGATTCCAGTTGGTTGATGATAGCGAATTTGAGCTATTATTAATGAATTGATCTATGCCATTGATTGCCAGTTGCAAAGTTGAAATATTATCGTCCGAAGCCATTCTTGGAGATCCAAAAGGAACGGATGAGTCAATTTCGTTGGTGATAATGTCTTTGATTACATAACCGAATGACTCCATGCTATTGCAATTTTGGGAGCTAAAAATTTCATTGGTCAAACATTTCATACTCTGACACAATCGGAAACTCAAGTCCTTTAAGTAGCTCCTTTCTGAAATCCTGCTAAAATCTGGATCACAAACAATTATAACTAAAAAATCGTCAAAATACCAAAATAGACAATTATAAAAGTCTTCATTGCCTTTTGAGTTTTCAAAATCCAAATTAAGCTTCAAGGTCTGATATGATGATGGAAGCAGATTGGAGTTCAATGGAGATATTAAGAATCCAAATCTTGAGTTACCTATAGTTCCTCCCACTGTCTCTGGTTCCGTTACTAGTGAGGTATTCGAACTTGTGTTTTCATTAATGCTTGGGTATTTATTGTTATCGGAATTCCTATTTGATGATGACATGAACGGCCAATGAGGCTTCGGTATATAGTCCATTATCATGGATAAACTACTCGAAACTCCAGTTGTGGCACTCACTTCGTGTATAGCGTCATATGCAAAAGAAATGGGAAGTGTTACATTATGTATCATTCTTTCCGAAAGAGAAAAATCGTTTTTATTATTTTGTGTATTATCTCGTTGCTCCTGCTGCTGCTGTTGTGCTTCTTCTTCTTCTTGTCTCTCGCCTGCGGTTTGATTTCGCTCTTGTTCCTCTCCCACTTGTAACTCCTCTTTGAAATGGGCATTTCCCGTTAAGATATGGCTTGATATTTCACCATAGGTATGGTGCAGATGGTATAACCAATTAGAAATGTCTGGTAGTGTGTTTAGATCACTTGTAAAGTTCCTAACTAGACCATAAGTTTTTGTTCCTATATACTCTTTATCAGCTGCCTTGGTGCATTTTGGCAAGTGGTAAACTAGAATATCTTTTAATCCCAAATAGCTCTTCTTATCCAAGAGAATGTTTTGTAAGATTATAGCATCCCATGATTCTTTGACAATGTTTTTGTTTACAGGGCTATAAGAGGCTTGCTGGAAGTTCGCTCTTTTGTAAAACCCAGGCCATATTATAGTAAAGGACCTATTCGTTATTGTTTCCAGATTTAGATAAATATCATTCCAGAACGGGATAACAAATTCGTTCAATGAATCTGTTAATTTATTAAAATCCTCGTTAAATCGGGAAAAAGGTCCATTTAGCAGCTTGAAGAATTTGTAACTAAGCCATAAGTAAGCATTGAAATATTGAAAGGGTATCGCATTCTGTTCATCGCTAATATTTGAAATTGCTAAACTAATAAAAAACCTTGATTCGACTTTAATGCAGAGAATAACATCGTTGTTCAGCTCAATAGTTTTTTCTAAATCTTTATGTCCGTCGTCACCGTTTGAACATGAACTGGTGAATGACCATATTCCCTGAATTATCCCTATGATGGACAGCTTTTCATTTAAGGAGGGAACTGAATGAGTACTGCCAAAACAATGGAATAGCAACAACTGCTTGAAAGTGTCATTTTCGTTGGTAGATCTTGATGGATCAAAAACCGTAATATATCGTAGCCTCATGTCTAGCTTCCATACATCAATTCTATCGTTCTGAGAATTGTAGCGTAGATTTGATCCCGCTTTAATCCTAACTATATCTCCATTGTTACCTCTTGATATTGCTATTGTCATAAATAATTAAATCTGTTACCCGCGTGTTTTTACCTTTTGTTCGGGCGAGAGCTTCATTACTATTATACCCATTTGTTTACTTATTTACTTCTATGCGTATCTATATTTCGAAGGGGTGATCCAACGGTAGCTTGTTTCCTCAATATATCAAGGCTCAACGACAGTAATTCCGCGTGAGATGTCGGATCAAGACAACGCCCAGGCTTCCCCAAGTAAATTGGCTCCCCATCATAACATTTTTATGGCCAACTTGGAAAATTCCCCCACAAAAGACAGAAATTCTTTTAGCCAAAATGCTTCTTCCTCCAGAGTTATTGAATCACTACATGATCAGATCGATATGCTGACAAAGACGAACTTACAATTGACTACTCAATCTCAGACTTTATTGAGTAAGTTGGAAGTAGCACAATCCAAAGAATCGAAACTACTAGAGAATTTGAACCTTTTAAAGAATGAAAACGAGAACCTTAACTCGATATTCGAAAGAAAGAATAAGAAGCTAAAGGAGCTAGAGAAAAATTATAGTGAATTGAGTAACAATTACAACGAACAAAAGGAGAAGATGGCAGAATTGACTAAAATGGTGAAAAATTCCAGTTCTATTGAAAAATCATGTTCTGAACAATTACAAAATATGGAGGTTAACTACAATTCATTATTGGAATCACAGAATTTCTATAGAGATCATTATTCCGCAGAGGTTTCCAAATTAAATGAAAAAATTGGCTTGTTGGAATTAGAGTTAAGTAATCAAAATTTCAATTATGGTTCCGATACTAGTTCAAATTCAGATATAGATTTGAATTTAAATAAATTCAATGACTCTGTCAAGGATTTGAAAATTATGGAAACAGAAAAGGAATCAAAATTAAGCAAGATAATTTCACAGTCTCTAGATGAGTTAAATTTACAAAATTGGTTAAAGTTATACCAGACAAATGAAAATCTGATATCAACTTTTGCTGAGAGGATGGATTTGAAAGATATTTTAGAAAAAAATGATGAAAAGGTAGATAATAAACACGCGATACTTCAAACCCTGAAAAAGAATGTGCAAACACAAACTGAAAGTAACATTGTTAGCACTTCGAGTAGTAGCAATGCATTGGATATGCTCCCTATCAAGGTGGTCAAATTGAGGAAGACGCCGAACTTAAACGATTCATCCTCTAACGTTAATAACAGTAACAGTAAAAGAAGAAGTTTCTATACTGCGTCGCCTTTGCTGTCATCAGGTTCTATTCCCAAATCCGCATCTCCGGTTCTACCTGGTGTTAAAAGGACAGCTTCTGTCAGAAAACCAAGCTCAAGTAGTGGGAAAACAAACGTAACGCATAATAACGATCCTAGTACATCTCCCACAGTCTCAGTGCCTCCTGGTGTTACAAGAGCTATTTCCTCCACTCATAAGAAAAAGAGGAACAGCCTGGTTGCGCACGGTACTCAACCCTAATTATACACGCACACGGGAGTAGATATACGAAGATCATTTAAATATTAGAACAAAGAATAATTAAATAGATGCCTCTCAGGTTTTATACACGAATCTATATTTTTCGTTTGTTCAGTCACTCACAACGAACTTTTTCCACTATAATGTGGCTGATGTTAAATGAACGTGCCAAAGCATGGTACGCAATACCAAGGTGGCTGACAGAACACACATAAGCAGTGGTATTAACTTCAATTTTGATAATTTCTGTCACACCAATGATATCGGACACGGCTGCACCATCGAGTCAGCATGAAATTTTGATGGCATCGGAGCTTATCAAAAAGCCATCAACATCTCAAAATAAAACGCCGGCAGCCCAATCTAGTTCGAGCAACAATGAAGTTGCCGATAATGTACCGCTGAATTACCATCATCATCACCATCGACATTTGTGGTGGCCAAGATCAATAGATCACCATTATTGGTGTGTCCTGAGGAAAAATCAGTTTTCTTATTATAAAACCCGAGATGAGAGAGAGGCTATAAGTGTCATACCGAGGTTCGAAATACTTAATTTCAAGATGAGTGAGCTTGATGGAATACTAACTATTTACACTCCATCCAAGGATTTAATATTCAAATTTCCCCGGGGGCAAAGCGAGAACATCGACAGGGAACTGATGCACGATTGGAAAATTGCCCTTGAGAAATTTCTGTCTAGCCCTGGTGGCAACGAAAGTGTCACTACGGGTAGTGATTATGACGAGGACGAAGATGAGGATGATTTAATTGTAGTTGATGAAAAGGCGGGCCCTTCTACCAGTAAATGTTCTTGTAATTTGACAATGGATGAGCAACTGTCCCGTGAAGACAAAGAGTTTTATAGGATGTTCGATCCTAGAAACGCAGAGCACCAAGTTTGTTCTGGTATTCTTTACACTAGAGTGAAAAAGAAGAAGCTGTTCAATAGGGCCAAGTGGCAAAAGTTCAATGTAGAATTGACCAATACTTCATTCAATCTGTATTCTTTCAAGACCGGAAAGTTAAAAAAAAGCATTAAATTGGATAAAATCATTGATTGTATTGAACTCGATAATAACTCTAAGATTAAGAGTGATGATACTAATTTTGCGTTGATTACATTTGACGAAAGGCTATCTTTCAAGGCCGCTAACGATCAAGATATGGTGGATTGGATAATAAATTTCAAGAGTAGCATCTTAATAAGAAAAAAAATTAAAAGTTAAATATATGTAAGAAATGCTGGTAATAATTATTCATTGATTTTTTTTTCTCTTGTACTTTTAGATAAAGTATGTAACTGTTTATTTCACTAAGTAGTTTTACTCTATTTGGTTTGTAATCTATAGTCAATAAGCATTTTTTTTCTGTATATAAAAAATAAGGGAACAGCTGATACAAAAGTGATCAAAAGAAGCAGAGAAGAACGGATTGAAATAGGGAGAGAAAGCCAATAAACAGAATCTTGGTATGTCATGCATTGCCCAATTTGTCATCACAGAGCGCATGTAATATACTGTGCGCATTGTATTAATACGAGCCCTAGTCTGTTGTTGAAAGTAAAATTGGATTTAATCTCCTTGAATGATGAGAATAAGGTGCTTAATGAGAAGGTGGAACGCATATTAAACGAGGCTATGAACTACGATCGGATAGATGTCAAGTCATTGGAGAAAAAGAAGGACCCCCTGACATCTAGTCTCATGAAGTTGGATATTTTACGAATGAAAAAAAATAACAACCGAATTAAATACAGGATAGAACAGCTGAATGAGCGGATACATAGTAGAAGGGATCACATTAGAAAATTGAAACTAGAAATAGACAACCATGAGCGCTCTAATGTGGGGGCTAGCACTACCAAATTAAGAGAGCAAGCGGATATCAATGAGGCGAAAAGAAAGTTGACCCAAGTATCCAAGATCTGTGAGTCAACTAAAAATTACAAAATCAATTTGCTAAATAATTGGTTTGTCATCCAAAAACTACAAGATAATTTTCAAATACCCTTCGCTATTGCCTTTCAACCATTAATATCCTTGAAAAATTTCCGCGTTTTACCTCTTGTAATAACAAATGATTCCATCAACACTATGTGGAAGTATGTTACTTTCTTTTCCGACATTCTTATCATTAAACTCCCCTATACCAACAACAGCAGTGATCAGCCCGTGTTTGAGTCTTCCAATGACACACAGACAGTAGTACAAAAATTGATCAAGCTGATCATAAATATTTTACAAATATGTAGACATTTGAAACTCGTACCCTCAACACCCATGGACATTCCATGGCTATTGGACCAATATGATGTGGATGGACTGTTCTATAACATGGTCAAACGGAACAAGATAAAGTGTAGGTCGGTCTCGCTATACTGGACTTTTGGGATGCTGTACTCCATGGTTTTGGACCACTTAAACAATCCACACAGAGGGCATCCTGCAAGGCGGACCGCACCGGCTTCGGCTCTCACAGGACCTCATGACCGATGGTATGTGGTGGGCTAGAGAACATTAGTGCGCACTTTTTTTTCCTGCCGTGTGTATAAGTTGCATATAGTCAGTCATAAACAATAGCAGCCAGTGTATTAAGCATTCGGGTAAGAACCAACTCAGTTTTTTAGTTAATTTTTGTTTTTTTTTTTTTTTTTTTCGCCCCGTTTGAAAGAAAAGGATAAGAGATAAAGGACTAAATGATTTTAGTATAGATAGACAACCATTGTTAACAAGATTGTGATTGTAAGAGTAGACAGTGCACCAAGCGTGAAATAAATACTGCAGGGATGGTTTTGTCTGATAAAGAGTTGTATGCCATAAATAAGAAAGCCGTGGAACAAGGTTTCAATGTGAAGCCTAGACTGAACTATAATACGGTCGGTGGTGTGAATGGTCCTTTGGTTATTTTGGAAAAGGTCAAGTTCCCACGTTACAATGAAATTGTGAATTTGACATTGCCCGATGGAACTGTGAGACAAGGTCAAGTTTTAGAAATCAGAGGAGATAGAGCCATTGTGCAAGTGTTTGAAGGTACATCTGGTATTGATGTTAAGAAGACTACTGTGGAATTCACTGGTGAAAGTTTGAGAATTCCTGTGTCTGAAGACATGTTAGGTAGAATCTTCGATGGTTCTGGTAGACCCATTGACAACGGTCCTAAAGTTTTTGCAGAGGACTACTTGGACATTAATGGTTCTCCTATCAACCCATATGCTCGTATCTATCCAGAAGAAATGATTTCTACTGGTGTTTCTGCTATCGACACAATGAACTCCATTGCCAGAGGTCAAAAGATCCCAATTTTTTCCGCATCCGGTTTACCACATAATGAAATTGCAGCACAAATTTGTAGACAAGCTGGTTTGGTGAGACCCACCAAAGATGTTCATGATGGTCACGAAGATAATTTTTCGATCGTCTTTGCTGCTATGGGTGTTAACTTGGAAACCGCTAGATTTTTCAAACAAGATTTCGAAGAAAATGGGTCTTTGGAAAGAACCTCATTATTTTTGAATTTGGCCAATGACCCTACCATTGAAAGAATTATCACCCCCAGATTGGCCTTGACCACGGCCGAATACTTGGCTTACCAAACGGAACGTCACGTTTTGACCATCTTGACCGATATGTCGTCGTATGCAGATGCGCTTAGAGAAGTTTCTGCTGCTAGAGAAGAAGTTCCAGGTAGAAGAGGTTATCCTGGTTACATGTACACAGATTTGTCTACCATTTACGAAAGAGCCGGTAGAGTAGAGGGCCGTAATGGGTCCATCACTCAAATACCTATCTTGACAATGCCCAACGATGATATCACGCATCCAATTCCGGATTTGACGGGGTACATTACTGAGGGTCAAATCTTTGTTGATCGTCAACTACATAACAAGGGTATCTATCCACCAATCAATGTCTTGCCCTCCTTGAGTAGATTGATGAAATCTGCCATTGGTGAAGGTATGACCAGAAAGGACCACGGTGACGTTTCCAATCAATTGTACGCCAAGTACGCCATTGGTAAGGACGCCGCCGCCATGAAGGCCGTTGTCGGTGAAGAAGCGCTATCCATCGAAGACAAACTATCTTTAGAATTTTTAGAAAAGTTCGAAAAGACCTTCATTACACAGGGCGCCTACGAAGACAGAACTGTTTTTGAAAGTTTGGACCAGGCATGGAGTTTGCTAAGAATCTACCCCAAGGAGATGTTGAATAGAATCTCCCCAAAGATTCTTGACGAATTTTACGATAGAACCAGAGACGATGCCGACGAAGATGAAGAAGACGCTGACACAAGAAGCTCTGGTAAGAAGAAGGACGCCAACCAAGAATCTCTCATCTAAAAGGATGGTTGCTGAACGAAAGCTTTTCTTATTTTCCCGTTCTTTCTCGTAAAACCCAAAGATCCGAATTCAAAGCTTTTAAACGTATATAGATGCTTATGTGTGTTTTTGTTTTTTACGTACGTATACTCACCTATATATGCATAATCCCGTAATTTGAAAAAGAAAGAAAAAAAAAGGAAAGAAAAAGGATGAGAATACAAAGAGACCAACAAATAATACATGACGTATGCAAATCAGGCGCGAGGAATAGCATCCGACTGGTGAATTTGCTTGATTTGCAGTTTCTGTAGTGGATCCAACCCGGTCTCGAAAAACATCAACACCACGCCTGTAACCACAAAGAACATTGCGATGCATTTACACATGTGAGCATAGTCGAACGATTTGTCCTGTGGTTGATCTTGCTGTTGTTGTTTCTGTTTGTCAGGGGTAGTAGTCATATCTTGCTGCGATTGTCTTGCTCTCCCTCTACACCAGAACAGAGAACAGAGATCAAAGATCAAAGAACAAAAGAACAAAAGAACAGGGAACAAAGTCCAAGCACGTCAGCGCTGCTTATAAGGGGACCGTCGGGGGATCGGGCCTAGAGCGCCAGCGCGCCAGGGAGAGGGAGCCCCCCTGGGCCCGTCCCGTGGAGGGAAGGCCCCTCATCCGCAGGCTGGCAGGGGTCACCCCGCTGGGCAGGTCAGGGCAGGGGTTCTCAGGGGGGCGCCAGGGACAAACTGCAGTGAGGTTCTAAGACAGGTGTGTTATATATGGGTATGTATATATAGAGTCGTAAGGCGTACAGCCGGGTGGTAGAAATAGTTGACTTCGGTATCGTATCTTGGCAATTGAGTTTCTGTCAGTTTCTTCCTTCACGTGCACGCAAGTAAGCAAGTAACAAAGCAGACAACAAAGTTAGGTAACAAATTAGGTATTCTCATACAGACGCATAAAGACACAGAGCTATGACTACGGATAACGCTAAGACGCAATTAACCTCGTCTTCTGGGGGTAACATCATTGTGGTGTCTAACAGACTACCCGTGACGATCACTAAGAACAACAGTACGGGCCAATACGAGTACGCAATGTCGTCCGGGGGGTTGGTAACAGCGCTGGAAGGGTTGAAGAAAACGTACACGTTTAAGTGGTTCGGGTGGCCCGGACTAGAGATCCCTGATGATGAGAAGGATCAGGTGAGGAAGGACCTGCTGGAGAAGTTTAATGCCGTACCCATCTTCTTGAGCGATGAAATTGCAGACTTACACTATAATGGGTTCAGTAACTCTATTCTATGGCCGCTATTCCATTACCATCCCGGTGAGATCAACTTTGACGAGAATGCGTGGTTGGCCTACAACGAGGCCAACCAGACGTTTACCAACGAGATAGCTAAGACTATGAATGATAACGACTTGATCTGGGTACATGATTACCATTTGATGTTGGTGCCAGAAATGTTGAGAGTTAAGATTCAAGAGAAGCAGCTGCAAAACGTCAAGGTGGGGTGGTTCCTGCATACGCCTTTCCCTTCAAGTGAGATTTACAGGATCTTGCCTGTCAGGCAGGAGATCCTGAAAGGTGTTTTGAGTTGTGACTTGGTCGGGTTCCATACATACGACTATGCGAGACATTTTCTGTCTTCCGTGCAAAGAGTGCTTAACGTGAATACATTGCCCAATGGAGTCGAATATCAGGGCAGGTTTGTTAACGTAGGGGCGTTCCCGATCGGTATCGACGTGGACAAGTTCACCGATGGTTTGAAAAAGGAATCTGTTCAAAAGAGAATCCAGCAATTAAAGGAGACATTCAAAGGCTGCAAGATTATAGTTGGTGTCGACAGACTGGATTATATCAAAGGTGTGCCTCAAAAGCTGCATGCTATGGAGGTGTTCCTGAGCGAGCATCCAGAATGGAGGGGCAAAGTCGTGCTTGTACAGGTAGCAGTGCCAAGCCGTGGAGATGTGGAAGAGTACCAATACTTGAGGTCTGTAGTCAACGAGTTGGTCGGGAGAATTAACGGTCAGTTTGGTACTGTCGAATTCGTTCCTATCCATTTCATGCACAAGTCCATCCCATTTGAAGAGCTTATCTCCCTATACGCTGTAAGTGATGTCTGTTTGGTTTCCTCCACTCGTGACGGTATGAACTTGGTTTCCTACGAATACATTGCTTGCCAAGAAGAAAAGAAGGGCTCTTTGATCCTGAGTGAGTTCACAGGTGCTGCACAGTCTCTGAACGGTGCTATCATTGTAAATCCTTGGAACACTGACGACCTTTCTGATGCCATCAACGAAGCTTTGACCTTGCCTGATGTGAAGAAAGAAGTTAATTGGGAAAAACTGTACAAGTACATCTCCAAATATACTTCTGCTTTCTGGGGTGAAAATTTTGTTCACGAACTATACAGCACATCATCAAGCTCAACAAGCTCTTCTGCTACTAAGAACTGATGATCTCTTTGTAAATGGAACAATCTCCTTCGTTGGCCTGGTTGTTTCCGGCTCCTTTTTTACTGTTTTTTTTTTTGTACTTTTATTATATATAATTACATAAATAACATTACTGGAACACTACAAGTTCTCTTCTATACGCTCACGCTCGTCTCTAGGGCTGTTAATCGAGCCTGCGCATATAGTTTTTCTACCGTATAGGCCTTTTTTCCTCTCTTTCTTTCCCGCGCTGATCTCTTTCTCGAAAGTGCATAAATAAAAAAAATGAATCGAAAAAAGCCATAAATTATCCCACATTTTTTTCCATTGTCGTTGTTCTGGCATCATAATAAAAGGATTAGCCATATAAACAATTGACAGTGAATCTCTATTTTTTGGCCGCTTATATCGTATTTCAACTGCATTTCCTTCATCCGTTCCTGCACAAAGCCTTCATTTCTTCTTTTCTAACCCATCGCCCTTTTGCCTTTGTTCTCCCCTATATAACCATTTCAAAAAGTATCTCCAATTGAAAGAAGACAAAAATGGGTCAATTGCTTTCTCACCCTTTGACGGAGAAGACCATAGAATATAATGAATATAAAAACAATCAGACGTCAGCTGGCATCGTCCCCCGATTTTACAATTGTGTGGGGTCGATGCAAGGTTATCGTTTAACTCAGGAAGATGCACATTTGATTAGAAATGAAAATTCCATTTTACACGTACGATTTTTCAACCCGTTTATAGATAAGTATGAAACCTTATCGTTGAACGTCTTCGCGGTATTCGATGGTCACGGCGGTGATGATTGTTCTAAATTTCTAAGCGGGGGGCGTCACCATCGAGATGGTAACGGCAGTAGCAACGGTAATGGTGAAAATAATGCTGGATTAATCAAATGGATTGCCTACAGCTTTGAAAACCATCATTACACTTCTTCAATGAAAAATGATTCAACTAAATTCAAAAGATCTTTTAACACGTTAGAAGGACTCGTATCTCAAATTCTAAAGGACGCTTTCATATTACAAGATGAAGAGTTATATCGACATTTTTCCAATAGTTCATGTGGATCTACAGCCGTAGTCGCATGTATCATAAACGAGGAATCATTGTACGTGGCTAACTGCGGTGATTCACGATGTATTCTTTCTTCGAAAGCCAATGGCATAAAGACAATGTCCTTTGACCACAAGCCACAACACATAGGTGAATTAATACGTATAAATGATAACGGTGGCACTGTTTCCCTTGGTAGAGTGGGTGGAGTACTTGCTCTCAGTAGAGCATTCAGTGATTTTCAATTCAAAAGAGGTGTCACCTATCCACAGAGAAGAACAAAGCTAACAAATGTTACTCAAAATTCAACTTCTGGAACTCCTCCACAGGAAGCACAAGTTACTGTCGAACCAGATGTTCTGATGCACAAGATTGACTATTCTAAAGATGAGTTTTTAGTATTGGCTTGTGACGGTATATGGGATATTTATAACAATAAACAGTTAATTCACTTCATAAAGTATCACCTAGTATCAGGAACAAAGTTGGATGCTATAATAACGAAATTGCTGGACCACGGTATAGCGCAGGCTAATAGTAATACAGGTGTCGGATTCGATAATATGACTGTCATCATTGTAGTGCTGAATAAGAAAGGAGAGACATTGCAGGACTGGTTTAATAAAATGAAGATCCGTTTGGAAAGAGAGAGAGGTTTAGTGTAATTACAAATCCTTATTCCCCTTTTTCCTTACGTATTTGAACGTATTCTTCAGATACCCGTATTTCAGTGTATAATATCAATTGTTACCAAGGTGAAAGTAATAAAATTTATTGAAAGCGATTCCTATCATTATTCTTTTTCACACTTTACCGTTTTATTATACTTTATAGTGTTCTTGAAACCAGAGTGATCCTCTGGATATAACCTTTATATATATGTATATATATATATATATATATATATAATATGAACGCACAGACCATTAAGGATTGGTTTTTTCTTTAAAAGAATTTGTGTTTTGTTTCTGTTTGTTGTAATCTGGCTTTATTACAGTGTGTTAGCTTTTCTTGGATGGTGAAAAAAGATGAATAAGTGACATTTATAGAGAGGGAAATAAAGACAAAACAAAGAATACACCCAAGAGGAAAAACATTCAATCGTCATAATCAAGAGAGTGGGAACACTCCTAAAAAATGTCAACAGATGGTACAGAGGAACCCCTTGCTACACTTTCATCAATTCCGGATTCAACCGCTGACCAGGTACCACCAATAATAGCAGATGAATATACATTGGATCTGCCCAGAATTCCTAGCTTGGAGTTACCACTTAACGTGTCCACAAAGCACGCTAGCATAAAAAGAGCTATAAAAATGTGTGGAGGCATCGAAAAAGTTAAGGAAGCCTTTAGAGAACATGGACCTATCGAATCTCAGAATGGATTGGAATTATATTTGAACGATGGTAATGATAAGGACGGATCCAAGGGCTATTTCAACGAGCACCCTATAATTGGTAAAAGGGTCCCCTTCAGAGATGAATCTGTCATCTTAAAAGTCACAATGCCCAAGGGTACCTTGGCAAAAAATAACAATAGCGTTAAAGATTCTATTAGTTCCTTGAAGGATTCAAACAAACTACGAGTCACTCCTGTTTCTATAGTAGATAATACTATAAAATTTAGAGAAATGTCAGACTTTCAAATTAAACTAGATAATGTCCCTTCTGCAAAGGAATTCAAAAGTAGCTTTGGCTCTTTGGAATGGGGTAATTTCAAAAACTTTGTGAATTCTGTACCAGATAATGACTCCCAACCACAAGAAAACATTGGTAATCTGATTTTAGACCGTAGCGTCAAAATCCCAAGCACAGATTTTCAATTGCCGCCGCCTCCTAAGTTATCGATGGTTGGTTTCCCTCTGCTTTATAAATATAAAGCTAATCCTTTTGCAAAAAAAAAAAACGGTGTTACAGAAGTGAAGGGGACATATATCAAAAACTACCAATTGTTTGTGCATGATCTGAGCGATAGAACGGTTATTCCATCCCAAGCCCATGAACAGGTATTGAACGATTTTGAAGTGGCCAAGAAAACAAAAATTTACCCAGGCACAAAAAGTGACTCAAAATTTTATCAATCACTAGAAGAATGTTTACAAATTCTGAGAAAATTATTTGCTAGCCGTCCAATTTGGGTCAAAAGACATCTTGACGGGATTGTACCGAAGAAGGTACATCATACTATAAAGATAGCACTTTCACTCATATCTTATCGTTTCACAATGGGACCTTGGAGGAATACATATATTAAGTTCGGCATAGACCCTAGAAGTTCTGTGGAGTATGCTAAATATCAGACTGAATATTTTAAGATCGAAAGGAAATTGTTATCATCTCCTATAGTTAAAAAAAATGTTCCTAACCCTCCCCCCTTGGTATTTGAATCAGACAACCCGGGAGATATTGATAGTAGGTTCAAATTTGATGGGAAGAGAGTCCCGTGGTACTTGATGTTGCAAATTGATCTATTAGTTGGTGAGCCAAACATTGCAGAAGTTTTTAATAATGTTCAATATTTAGATAAGGCGAATGAATTAACAGGATGGTTTAGAGAATTAGATTTGGTGAAAATAAGAAGAATAGTAAAATACGAACTTGGGTGCATGGTCCAAGGAAATTATGAATACAATAAATACAAGTTGAAATACTTCAAGACAATGCTATTTGTTAAAGAGTCCATGGTGCCAGACAACAAAAATCCAGAGGAGGAAATGGGAGTCAACGCCAATACAGACGCGGATGGGGATGTAAATATGGACGATGGCAGTCAAGGGTCATCAAATCCTACAAAGGAGGATAAGGGTACTGTTGTTGGCGATGACTATGAAGATAATGACGCAATAACTGAAGAACCAGATGATGCCGCTTTAGAAAATGAAGAAATGGACACTGATCAGAATTTGAAGGTGCCTGCGATTATAGAGGATTATGCGGATGATGGTGATGCAGACGAAGAAGTACAAGAGAGTTTCGACATCAAAACAGCGAGCTTCCAAGACATCATTAATAAAATAGCTAAACTCGATCCCAAGGCTGCCGAGACAATGAAGAAAGAACTCAAAGGTTTTGTCAATGAAGTCAATTTATAGTACTGAGGTTGTTTCTTTTGATTTAAGTATTAAGTATAAAACAAATTTTTAAACGGTAATACTAATCTCTAGATTTGTCTCATGATCGTAGGGAGCGATTATGTCGTTCAAAATGAAACAAATCTACATATACACATCTTGAGAACGTAAGGGTTTATGTATTAATTCGAAAGCAAAAATACTTCAGGGAAGGTGGGAGTAAACTTGAAGAGCGCAACGTTTTTTTATTCACAATGCTAAAGTTTTTACTCGGCAAGCGATTCGCTTCCACTGGTTCATATCCTGGCTCTACAAGAATCACTTTACCTAGAAGACCTGCAAAGAAAATTCGTCTAGGAAAATCACGACCGGCTATTTACCACCAATTCGACGTCAAAATGGAGTTAAGTGATGGCAGTGTCATTATCCGAAGATCTCAGTATCCAAAGAGTGAAATCAGACTGATTCAAGATCAAAGAAACAACCCGCTGTGGAATCCTAGTAGGGACGATTTAGTCATCGTGGATGCTAATTCCGGCGGTAGCCTGGACAGATTCAAAAAGAGGTATAGTGCATTGTATTCCGTCGATACAACGCCTATTAACTCTGGCTCTGAAGAATCTGAGCTACCTAAAGAGAGTAAAGAAGAAGCACAGATAGAGAAGGAAGAGGGGAAAGAATTATCTGAAAAAGCATTTGGTATGGATGACTACTTATCGCTGTTAGACGATGGTGAACAACAGATTAAGTCTGGTAAGTTGGCCAGTAAGAAAAGAGACAAAAAGTAGATGGTAGACTTCCCCTCCTTTACTATTCCCGCCATTCTATATTCTTCTGAGCTAAGAACCCAGACGTGTCTATTTTAAGATTACAAAACAGTCCTTGTATATACCGTAGTACCTATGCATACGTATACACATGTATATATTGATAACAAAGATTCTGCGGACGCTTTGTTCAGCGCTACCACGACCAATGAATTACAGTGGCTGAAATTCGACGTTGATTGACAGTTTTGAGGCCAATAATACACTCGTCAAGCAAAATAAAAAAAGCCAAATGAGAGCCGTATATTTATCGAGGCTAAAGCACCAACTGATTGTAATGCTCAATTGTGCTGCAGTAATAAGCTGCTATAGTTCAAGTGATCATTTTCTACGCCTCGCAATGTTTCAGCGCAGTGGAAAAAAACTGAAAATTTTCATTCTTCTCGAGTGTTGAACCACTGTTGCCATACTAATCACATACTTTGTGCACATAGTTTTACTTGAGTTAGGATTCGATTATCTATTCAATTACTTTTGAAGATTTCTTTTGTTCTGATTCCTTTTTTTGCATTTTGTGCTTATTTTTAAGAAAAATTGTCGTTCTTTAGTATCAGTAGACGATTTTACTCTCAGATTATTAAAAAATCGGTTAGAATAAAAAGAATGAGTGTGGAAGACATCAAAAAGGCTAGAGCCGCTGTTCCATTCAACAGAGAACAGCTAGAAAGTGTTTTGAGAGGAAGATTTTTCTATGCCCCAGCTTTTGACTTGTACGGTGGTGTTTCTGGTTTATATGATTATGGTCCACCAGGTTGTGCATTCCAAAATAACATCATTGATGCCTGGAGAAAGCATTTCATTCTAGAAGAGGATATGTTGGAAGTCGACTGTACCATGTTAACTCCGTATGAGGTTTTAAAGACTTCAGGCCATGTTGATAAATTTTCTGACTGGATGTGCAGAGATTTGAAGACCGGTGAGATTTTCAGAGCTGACCATTTAGTTGAAGAAGTTTTGGAAGCTCGTTTAAAAGGTGATCAAGAAGCTAGAGGTTTAGTTGAGGATGCGAATGCTGCCGCCAAGGATGACGCCGAAAAGAAAAAGAGAAAGAAGAAGGTTAAGCAAATCAAGGCAGTTAAGTTGGATGACGACGTTGTCAAAGAATATGAAGGAATTTTGGCTAAGATTGATGGTTATTCTGGTCCACAGTTAGGAGAATTGATGGAAAAATACGATATCGGTAACCCAGTAACCGGAGAAACTTTAGAATCTCCTAGAGCTTTCAACCTGATGTTTGAAACTGCTATTGGTCCTTCTGGTCAATTGAAGGGATACCTAAGACCAGAAACTGCTCAAGGTCAATTTCTGAACTTCAACAAGTTGTTAGAATTTAACAACAGTAAGACCCCTTTCGCTTCCGCCTCTATTGGTAAATCATTTAGAAATGAGATTTCCCCAAGAGCTGGTTTATTAAGAGTTCGTGAATTTCTAATGGCCGAAATTGAACATTTTGTTGACCCATTGGATAAATCCCATCCAAAATTCGACGAGATCAAAGACATTAAGCTTTCCTTTTTACCTCGTGATGTTCAAGAGGCTGGTTCTACTGAACCCATCGTAAAAACGGTTGGTGAAGCCGTTGCTTCAAGAATGGTCGATAATGAAACTTTGGGTTACTTTATTGCAAGAATTTACCAGTTTTTGATGAAAATTGGTGTAGACGAATCCAAGTTGAGATTCCGTCAACATATGGCCAATGAAATGGCACACTATGCTGCCGACTGTTGGGATGGTGAACTGAAGACTTCCTATGGCTGGATTGAATGTGTTGGATGTGCCGATAGATCTGCCTATGATTTAACCGTTCATTCCAAAAAGACCAAAGAGAAATTGGTTGTTAGACAAAAATTAGAGAATCCAATTGAAGTCACTAAATGGGAAATTGATTTGACGAAGAAATTGTTCGGTCCAAAATTCAGAAAAGACGCACCAAAAGTTGAATCCCACTTATTAAATATGTCTCAAGATGATTTGGCTTCCAAAGCTGCGTTATTAAAGAAGGATGGAAAGTTTACTATAAAGGTCGATGGAGTTGATAACGAAGTCGAGTTGGATGACAAATTGGTTAAGATCGAACAAAGAACAAAGATTGAACACGTCAGAGAATATGTTCCAAGTGTGATTGAACCATCTTTTGGTATTGGTCGTATCATTTACTCCGTTTTTGAACACTCTTTTTGGAACAGACCTGAAGACAATGCTAGAAGTGTTCTTTCCTTCCCACCTTTAGTTGCTCCAACAAAGGTTCTGCTGGTTCCTTTATCTAACCACAAAGATTTAGTTCCTGTTACAACTGAAGTCTCCAAAATTTTAAGAAAGTCTCAAATCCCATTCAAGGTCGATGACTCTGGTGTTTCCATTGGTAAAAGATATGCTCGTAACGATGAATTAGGTACTCCTTTTGGTGTCACCATTGACTTTGAATCCGCTAAGGACCATTCCGTTACTTTGAGGGAAAGAGATTCTACCAAGCAAGTTAGAGGTTCTGTCGAGGATGTTATCAAGGCTATCCGTGATATCACTTACAATGGTGCTTCCTGGGAAGAGGGTACTAAGAACTTGGCTCCTTTTGCCGCCCAAGTTGAAAATGAAACTGAATAAACGGAACGATTTGTCTCAACTATATATTGCCAAACATGTAAAATAAAAGAAGAAGCGAGAAATAAGCATTTGTGTATCTATGTATATATAATCTGTTTACTATTATTTCTCGTTACTATATGTGATTATGAACCTGTATCCTCGACCATTAATAACGGCACCTAAAAGCGTTTGTGATATCCTTTTGGAGATCACGAACGGAATATCAACATCGTTATTACTATTTATTTAAACATGTTTTCCGGTAATCAGTAATTTTCATGAGACATCTAAGCGAAAATGTAGAAAAAACTGATGTAAGAAAAAGCGGAAGATTTCCAACTTTGTAGGGGCCAAAACATTATCTTAAATCAACTCCTTCTATACACCGCACCATACTAGGAAAGAAGAAGGAGTGATTTCTAAACCATTCTATAAAAGTGGACCAAATTAAGCTACGTATCCTATAACTAAGTTTCGAAAATGTCTTCTTCAAATGCTGTAAAAGAATCAGCTAAAAAGTTAGTTAATTTACTGGAGAAATATCCAAAGGACCGTATTCCTCACCTGGTCTCATTCAAAGATATACAAATAGCAAGATTTGGACGTGTAGCGGGTCTTCCAAATGTAGATCACGAAGGGAACAGTATAAAACAAAAGAAACCTTCTATAGATGAGATAAAGAGTATCATTAATAGAACTTCGGGGCCATTAGGACTAAATAAAGAGATGTTGACCAAAATTCAAAATAAAATAATTGATGAAAAATTCACAGAAGAAAGTATTAACGAGCAGTTTCGCGCCTTGAGCTGTATAATGAATAACAAGTTCAGAAATTATTATGATGTTGGTGACAAGCTCTATAAACCCGCAGGAAATCCCCATTATTATCAGAGATTAATAGATGCCGTTGACGGTAAGAAAAAGGAAAACTTGCTTACCGCAATGAGAACTGTATTATTTGGTAAATAGTGAGCTTTTTTTTTTTAAGCTTGTAAATACATACTTATTCATAATTAAAACGATTATTCATTTCTATTTTTAAGATTTCTTTAGTGAATATACGTTTTAGACAGAAATTCTACTTAGCAAATCCTATGGTAACATCGTTGTTTTGTAGCTTGTAAACTGGTCCTAATTGACTTTTGATTTTAGTAGCATCACTAACAGTTTCGTATTCAACGAAAGCTAGGTTTCGAACACTAACTAATCTGATTTCAATTAGCGCATCATTTCCAAGTATTTGTGATAATAATTGTTCTGTAGTTCCACTTGGTAAATTTTGTATTAGAAGAACTTTATTCGGTGGATTTTCAATGGTACTTGAATTTTTTGGTGGTTCCAGAGATTCCAATGCTTTTTTTGGGGTCTCTCGTTGAGGTATTATATTCTTCAACCTACGTGTTTCAAATTCTTTAACAATCCTATTAATTTCTGGATCTTCTATCTTTCTCAATCTTAGTTTATGCTTTAGGCGTCTTATTTGTCTTTTAAGCTTAAACTTCTTGGAGTACACATGGTCATTGGCTAGCCTGCGTTTGAGTTTTCTTGCTTTTAGTACCTTTTTTAAATCAAGATAGTGACTTTCATTATTCTCTTTATTTTTCTGAATTTCCATTGAGAGGCCTAATATCGAGTTCGTTCGAGCCATTTCAATTCTGACTTTACGACCTTGAACCTTTAATGCTGTTGTCGTGTATTTGTTTAAAAACCTTTCTGCTTCAGCTTGAGTTGTAAATGTCAAAAATGCTTGGTTGGACATCTTGGATGACCTTGAAACGGAAACCTCTACGAGGCCTATTTGATCATCTAATAATGTGAACGGTTGTGAAGAAGTGTGTAGTTTCTGGTGAGGAAGCGGCAATGATGGATTTATAGCATACTTATTGTTAGGGCTGATGCATTTCAAAAGAAATCTGATATAATTATCTTTGTTCGCCGGCCTATTGGGTAAATTCTGAAAGTAGAGTCTGTTATATATTATCATGTAGTTCGGTATAGAAGAAATGTTAGTAAAGACAGTAATTTATAGAAACAAAAGTCCGAGGGCAAACACATACGCTGACATAGCTTCTTTAGATGAACCGATTATGTTTTTATTGATTATATTCCTTTTCTTTCTTTTATTGTGTAGAAGAAGTGTTATGTCCTCTCTTCTCTCATTTCCCTTCCTGAAAAACTCTACAGAATAGCGTTGAGATCGATAAATCACTTGTCCTCCAAACAAGAAAATGAAGAATCCACTATTTGAAAAGAAATGATAAGCACATAGATAAAAATACTTAATTAACTAATACATAAAAATAAGAGATATATAAAAATATTATGGAAGCAATAATTACTATTCTTATTTCTTAGCAGCCTTTTGAGCAGCCTTGGTAACCTTAGCGGCCTTTTCAGTCTTGTCAACAGACTTGATAACACCGACAGCGACAGTTTGTCTCATGTCTCTGACAGCGAATCTACCTAATGGTGGGTATTCACTGAAAGCTTCAACACACATTGGCTTAGATGGAACGAACTTGACCAAAGCAGCGTCACCGGACTTCAAGAATTTTGGATGGTCTTCCAACTTCTTACCAGATCTTCTGTCGTTCTTTTCCAACAATTCGTCGAATCTACAAGCAATGTGAGCAGTGTGACAATCCAAAACTGGAGAGTAACCAGCAGAGATTTGACCTGGATGGTTCAAAACAATGACGGTAGCGTTGAAAGAAGCACAACCCTTTGGTGGATCGTTCTTGGAGTCACCACAGACGTTACCTCTTCTGATTTCCTTGACGGAAACATTCTTGACGTTGAAACCAACGTTGTCACCTGGAACACCTTGTTCCAATTGTTCGTGATGCATTTCAACGGACTTGACTTCAGTGGTAACACCGGCTGGGGCGAAAGTAACAACCATACCTGGCTTGATGACACCGGTTTCAACTCTACCGACTGGCACAGTACCGATACCACCGATCTTGTAAACATCTTGCAATGGCAATCTCAATGGCTTGTCAGTTGGTCTAGATGGTTGTTCAATAGCGTCAATGGCTTCCAACAAGGTCTTACCCTTGACGACACCAGCCTTGGTTTCTTTTTCCCAACCCTTGTACCATGGAGCGTTGGTGGTAGCTTCAATCATGTTGTCACCGTTCCAACCAGAGATTGGGACGAATGGAACAGTCTTTGGGTTGTAACCAACCTTCTTGATAAAGTTGGAGGTTTCCTTGACAATTTCTTGGAATCTGGATTCGTCCCATTTGACGGAGTCCATCTTGTTGACAGCAACAATCAATTGTCTAACACCCAAGGTGAAAGCCAACAAAGCGTGTTCTCTGGTTTGACCATCCTTAGAGATACCGGCTTCGAATTCACCGACACCACCAGCAATAATCAAGATAGCACAATCAGCTTGAGAAGTACCAGTAATCATGTTCTTGATGAAATCTCTGTGACCTGGAGCATCAATAACGGTAACTTGGTACTTTGGAGTTTCGAACTTCCACAAAGCAATATCGATAGTGATACCTCTTTCTCTTTCAGCCTTTAACTTGTCCAAAACCCAAGCGTACTTGAAAGAACCCTTACCTAATTCAGCGGCTTCCTTTTCGAACTTTTCAATGGTTCTCTTGTCAATACCACCACACTTGTAAATCAAATGACCGGTAGTGGTAGACTTACCAGAATCGACATGACCGATAACGACAACGTTAATGTGAGACTTCTCTTTACCCATGTTTAGTTAATTATAGTTCGTTGACTGTGTCTCCAAAAAAAGTACTCCAACAAAAAACCTAGAAGGGGAAAAATGAAATGAAAGGAGAAACAAAAATCTAAGAGAATTTATATATTAGAAAGTACGAAAGAAAAAATGAAAAAAATTAAATTTAGAAAGAGCCAGGAGTAGTATTAGAAGGAGCGACACAACAAAAGAAGGTGATGGAACTAATTATTTTTATATATAGTAAACTACTGGCTCGATCATTTCTACCTCCAGCAAGATCGAAGAGAAAAATTTTCTTGAGCCTTCCGTCAAAAACCTGCATTCTCCTTTCTTTTTTGGCGGGCTGAACGAGTCCCCCACGTTTTCTTGTTCGATGGCATTAAAAAGCAACCCTGGAGGTACTGTCCGCGGTGTGGGTTCTCTAAATGTGTGGGTGTTTGGTATGAAGAGAATAGTCTCTAAAAGAGTCATCTTAAATCGTTCATAAATGCCGAGGAGTGTCAGTGCAGCATTCAGAAATAAATACATCGCTTGCACACATTACACGACCATTTAAATGTATCAATCGTTGGAGGATAAGAAAAAAGGGTAATCGAAATCATAACAAATAACTGCCTACTTTGATTACCTACGGATTGTTGCGCACTCGTCATAGTGATCAAAATGTACATATCTCTACATTTAGGTGTATATTCATGCTTTCCGACCTGCTTCGAATTACTTCTCAAATAGCTTTTCTTTCTCCTTTGTTTAAGATGTTTCTTTTGATGGCACATATGTATCAAATTGTATTAGGAACGGAAAATAACGTCATTGAACGGACATGTTTGGGTGGACCTTAATGCTCATACCGGGCTTTCCTTGTATTATTGGCATTGACAAGAAGGACAAGCTCATCTCCCCAGGTTTAAAGGGTAGCTAGCATTGAGGAACAGGTCTTTAATTCTCCTTGTTGGAGGAGAAGTGCTAAATAAGGAGTGGCGAATATAGGGAGCCTTGTTCAATGTGAAGACAGCAAATCAGGACCTATTGAAGTATATAAACGGGCGTAATAATGTAGCTTTTCTATTAACCTCGATGGCATCCTTCCATTGTCTATCTTCCTTGGTCTTTTGTTCTGAGTGTAGACTATATTTAGTTGAAAAAGTAAAGAGGAAAAAATATGGCACAATTCTCCGATATTGATAAACTTGCTGTTTCCACTCTAAGGTTGCTTTCGGTTGACCAGGTGGAAAGCGCACAATCTGGCCACCCTGGTGCACCCCTAGGGTTGGCTCCCGTGGCCCATGTAATCTTTAAACAACTTCGTTGTAACCCCAATAATGAACATTGGATCAACAGAGACAGGTTTGTTCTATCGAATGGTCACTCATGCGCTCTTTTGTATTCCATGCTTCATCTGTTAGGGTACGATTACTCGATCGAAGACTTGAGGCAGTTTAGACAGGTTAACTCAAGGACACCGGGTCATCCAGAATTTCACTCAGCGGGAGTGGAAATCACCTCTGGCCCATTAGGCCAAGGTATCTCGAATGCCGTTGGTATGGCGATCGCGCAGGCCAACTTTGCCGCTACTTATAACGAGGAAGGTTTCCCCATTTCTGACTCGTATACGTTTGCTATTGTAGGGGATGGTTGCTTACAAGAGGGAGTAGCTTCAGAGACTTCTTCCCTCGCAGGACATTTGCAATTAGGTAATTTGATTACGTTCTACGACAACAACAGTATCTCTATTGACGGTAAGACATCGTACTCGTTTGATGAAGATGTTTTGAAGAGGTACGAAGCGTATGGTTGGGAAGTCATGGAAGTCGATAAAGGCGATGACGATATGGCGTCCATTTCAAGTGCTTTGGAAAAGGCGAAATTATCGAAGGACAAGCCTACTATAATTAAGGTAACAACTACCATTGGGTTCGGGTCCCTACAACAAGGTACTGCCAGTGTCCACGGGTCTGCATTGAAAACTGATGATGTCAAACAGTTGAAGAAAAGGTGGGGGTTTGACCCCAATAAATCGTTTGTGGTCCCCCAAGAGGTGTATGACTACTACAAGAAGACGGTTGTCGCACCAGGTCAAAAACTTAATGCAGAATGGGATAGAATGTTCGAAGAATACAAAACCAAATTTCCTGAGAAGGGTAAAGAGTTGCAAAGAAGATTGGACGGCGAACTACCAGAAGGTTGGGAGAAACACTTACCAAGGTTCACTCCGGATGATGATGCCGTGGCAACAAGAAAAACATCTCAACAAGTCTTGACAGACATGGTTCAAGTTTTGCCTGAATTGATTGGTGGTTCTGCCGATTTGACACCTTCAAATCTCACAAGATGGGAAGGTGCAGTGGACTTTCAGCCTCCTATCACTCAATTAGGTAACTATGCGGGAAGATACATTAGATACGGCGTGAGGGAACATGGAATGGGTGCTATCATGAACGGTATCTCCGCCTTTGGTGCAAACTACAAGCCTTACGGAGGTACCTTCTTAAACTTTGTCTCCTACGCTGCAGGTGCTGTCAGGTTAGCCGCCTTGTCTGGCAACCCGGTCATTTGGGTTGCAACTCACGACTCTATTGGACTGGGTGAAGATGGTCCAACTCATCAACCTATTGAGACCCTAGATCACTTGAGAGCTATTCCGAACATGCATGTTTGGAGGCCTGCTGATGGTAACGAAACTTCTGCCGCATATTATTCCGCTATCAAATCTGGTCATACACCATCTGTTGTGGCTTTATCAAGACAGAACCTTCCTCAACTGGAACATTCTTCTTTCGAAAAATCCCTAAAGGGTGGCTATGTGATTCATGATGTTGAGAATCCAGACATCATCCTGGCGTCAACAGGTTCAGAGGTTTCACTTTCTATAGACGCAGCAAAAAAATTATATGAGAATAAGAAGATCAAGGCAAGAGTTGTCTCCATGCCAGATTTTTACACTTTTGACAGACAAAGTGAAGAATACAGATTTTCTGTTTTCCCAGATGGTGTTCCAATCATGTCCTTTGAAGCACTGGCTACTTCAAGTTGGGGTAAGTATGCTCACCAATCCTTCGGACTCGATGAATTTGGTCGTTCGGGCAAGGGGCCTGAGATTTACAAACTCTTTGATTTCACAGTGGATGGTGTTGCATCAAGAGCTGAAAAGACAATCAATTACTATAAGGGAAAGCAGCTGCTTTCGCCCATTGGGAGGGCTTTCTAAGCGGGAAAAAGTAAACCGCTTTTTACTCTCTTCACGCCCACTAAGTATGGGTTACCAATTATTGTCTAAAGTTACATATGTGTATGTAGATAAATACTTCTTCCTTTTTTCTCTCTTTGCTACACCCAAGATCAGTTATTCGATTTTCTTTCTGCTGACTGCATCCAACGGCATTACAAATTACCGAAGAAAGCTGTTCTTTTTTGCCAGCGGAATTCCACTTCCATTTGGTCCAAGAAATTCCGGCGGTTTTTCGCGTGTGACTCAATGATGAAATGCCTGCCTAATGAACATGAATAGCCCAGATATATTCCAAGGCCTGCTGGAAGCATCTCAAGATATATAAGTGACAAGTAGTCAATGGCAGGAGAAAGATTGTGCATAATATCTTTCTTGTAATATCAGTAAAACGACCAATTACATATCGATACTCAAGGTTACTGACTAATGACTAACGAAAACGTCTGGATAGAAAAGTTGGACAACCCAACCCTTTCAGTGTTACCACACGACTTCTTACGCCCACAACAAGAACCCTATACAAGACAGGCTACATATTCGCTACAGTTACCCCAACTAGATGTACCTCACGAAACATTTTCCAACAAATACGCTGTCGCTTTGAGTGTATGGGCAGCTTTGTTATATAGGGTGACAGGCGATGATGATATTGTTCTTTATATCGCTAATAACAAAATCTTAAGATTCAACATTCTGCCAACATGGACATTTAATGAATTGTATTCCGCAATTATTACCGAGTTAAGTCAACTCGAATCTATCAAAGCTGATTTTTCTTTTGATGATCTGGCTGAAAAAATTCAAAGCTATCAAGATCTGGAAAGAACCCCTCAATTATTCCGTTTGGCTTTTCTGGAAAACCAGGATTTCAATTTAGACCAATTCAAACATCATTTAGTGGACTTTGCTTTGAATTTGGAAACTAAAAATAATACACATGTTCTAAATTTAATCTATAATAGCTTGCTGTACTCAAATGAGAGAGTAACCATTGTCGCAGACCAATTTACTCAATATTTGACTGCTGCGATAAGTGACCCATCCAATTGCATAACAAAAATTTCTCTGATTACCGTTTCATCTAAGAGCAGCCTACCTGATCCAACAAAAGAGTTAGGCTGGTGTGATTTTGTAGGTTGTATTCACGACATTTTCCAAGATAATGCAGAAGCCTTCCCAGAGAGAACCTGTGTCGTAGAAACTCCAACGCTAAATTCTGATAAGTCTCGTTCTTTCACTTATCAGGATATCAATCGTACTTCTAACATAGTCGCCCATTATTTAATCAAGACAGGTATCAAAAGAGGTGATGTAGTGATGATCTACTCTTCCAGAGGTGTGGATTTAATGGTATGTGTTATGGGTGTCTTGAAAGCTGGAGCAACTTTTTCAGTTATCGATCCAGCTTATCCCCCAGCTAGGCAAACAATTTACTTAGGTGTGGCCAAACCACGTGGGTTGATTGTTATTAGAGCTGCTGGTCAATTGGATCAACTAGTTGAAGATTATATCAGCGAAGAATTAGAAATTGTTTCAAGAATCAATTCTATCGCTATTCAAGAGAACGGTACCATTGAAGGTGGGAAATTGGGTGAAAGCGATGACGTTTTGATTCCATATGAACATTTCAAAGACACTAGAACAGGTGTCGTGGTCGGCCCGGACTCTAACCCAACCCTGTCTTTTACATCTGGCTCTGAAGGTATTCCTAAAGGTGTTCTCGGTAGACATTTCTCCCTGGCCTATTATTTCAATTGGATGTCCAAAAAGTTCAATTTATCAGAAAACGATAAATTTACAATGCTGAGCGGTATTGCGCATGATCCAATCCAAAGAGATATGTTTACACCATTATTTTTAGGTGCGCAATTGTATGTTCCTACTCAGGATGATATTGGTACGCCGGGTCGTCTAGCAGAATGGATGAGTAAATATGGATGCACAGTCACTCATTTAACCCCTGCTATGGGTCAATTACTTACTGCACAGGCCACAACACCATTTCCTAAGTTACATCACGCATTTTTTGTGGGTGACATTTTAACTAAACGTGACTGTTTGAGATTACAGACCTTGGCAGAGAACTGTCGTATCGTCAATATGTACGGTACAACTGAAACACAGCGTGCAGTTTCTTATTTTGAAGTTAAATCGAAGAATGATGATCCAAACTTCTTGAAAAAATTGAAGGATGTCATGCCTGCAGGTAAAGGTATGTTGAACGTTCAGCTGTTGGTTGTTAACAGGAATGATCGTACTCAAATATGTGGTATTGGTGAGATTGGTGAGATATATGTTCGCGCAGGTGGATTAGCTGAAGGTTACAGAGGATTACCAGAACTGAATAAAGAAAAATTTGTGAACAACTGGTTTGTTGAGAAAAACCATTGGGAATATTTGAATAAGGATAACGGTGAACCTTGGAGGCAATTCTGGTTAGGTCCAAGAGATAGATTATACAGAACTGGTGATCTTGGTCGCTACTTACCAAACGGTGATTGTGAATGTTGTGGTAGAGCTGATGATCAAGTTAAAATTCGTGGGTTTAGAATCGAATTAGGAGAAATAGATACACACATTTCTCAACATCCATTAGTAAGAGAAAACATCACATTAGTTCGCAAAAATGAAGACAATGAACCAACTCTGATCACATTTATGGTTCCCAGATTTGATAAGCCTGAAGACTTATCTAAATTCCAAAGTGATGTTCCAGAGGAAGTTGCAACAGATCCAATAGTGAAAGGCCTAGTCGGTTACCATCTTTTATCCAAGGATATCAAAACTTTTTTAAAAAAGAGGTTAGCCAGTTATGCTATGCCTTCCTTAATTATAATCATGGATAAGCTACCACTGAACCCTAACGGTAAGGTTGACAAACCTAAACTGCAGTTTCCATCTCGCAAACAACTAAATTTGGTTGCTGAGAATACAGTTTCTGAAATAGATGATTCTCAATTCACTAGTATTGAGCGCGAGGTTAAGGACTTATGGTTAGGTATATTACCTACTATTCCAGCATCTGTATCACCTGATGATTCTTTTTTTGATTTGGGTGGACATTCTATCTTAGCTACTAAGATGATTTTTACCTTGAAAAAAAAGTTACAGATTGATTTGCCATTGGGAACAATTTTTAAATATCCAACCATAAAAGCCTTTGCCGCAGAAATCGGCAGGATTAAATCATCTGATGGATCATCTCAGAGAGAAGTTGAAGAGATTGTTACTGCAAACTATGCAGAAGATGCCAAAAAATTGGTTGAAACACTACCAAGCTCTTATCCTTCCCGTAAGTGTTTTGTTGAACCTAATAGTGTTGAGGGTAAGACAACAATTAATGTTTTCGTTACCGGTGTAACAGGATTCTTGGGCTCCTATATTCTTGCAGATTTGTTGCAACGTTCCCAAAATAATTATAGTTTCAGAGTTTTTGCTCACGTAAGGGCTAAAGATGAAAGATCTGCACTTGAAAGATTACAGAAGGCAGGGATTACTTACGGAACTTGGAATGAAAAGTTCACCTCGAATATTGAGGTTGTATTAGGTGATCTATCGAAAAGTCAGTTTGGTCTTTCCGATGAGAAATGGACGGATTTAGCGAACACCATTGATGTGATTATTCATAACGGTGCGTTAGTCCACTGGGTTTATCCTTATGCGAAACTGAGGGAAGCGAATGTTATTTCAACTATCAATGTTATGAGCTTAGCAGCCGTCGGAAAGCCAAAGTTTTTTGACTTTGTTTCCTCTACTTCCACTCTTGATACCGAGTACTACTTTAATCTGTCAGATAAACTTGTTGGCGAAGGGAAGCCAGGCGTTTTAGAATCTGACGATTTGATGAATTCTGCAAGCGGACTCACTGGTGGATATGGTCAATCCAAGTGGGCTGCAGAGTACATCATTAGACGTGCAGGTGAAAGGGGGTTACGTGGATGCATTGTCAGACCCGGTTATGTAACAGGTGCCTCAGCTAATGGTTCTTCAAATACAGATGATTTCTTACTAAGATTTTTGAAAGGTTCAGTTCAGCTGGGCAAGATCCCAAATATTAAAAACTCTGTAAATATGGTTCCTGTAGACCATGTTGCCCGTGTTGTTGTTGCTACATCTTTGAATCCTCCAAAGGAGAATGAATTGGCCGTTGCTCAAGTAACAGGTCATCCAAGAATATTATTCAAAGACTACCTATATACTTTACACGCTTATGGTTATGATGTCGAAGTGGAAAGCTATTCTGAGTGGAAGAAGTCATTGGAAGCATCTGTTATTGACAGGAATGAAGATAATGCCTTGTATCCTTTACTACACATGGTTTTAGATAACTTACCTGAGAGTACCAAGGCTCCCGAACTGGACGATAGAAACGCAGTGATGTCTTTGAAGAAGGACATCGCGTGGTCAGGTGTTGATTGGTCCAATGGAATGGGAGTCACTTCAGAAGAGGTTGGTATTTATATTGCATTTTTGAACAAGGTTGGATTTTTACCTCCACCAACTCATAATGACAAACTTCCACTTCCAAGTGTAGAATTAACTCAGGCGCAAATAAGTCTAGTGGCTTCAGGCGCTGGTGCTCGTGGAAGTTCCGCAGCTGCTTAAGATTAAGTATTACATATGATATGTTATGTAGAATAAATAAATATGAAAATGAGGAAAAATTGACTTTTTTACTTACAAACCTGTGTAGAAAAGTTTAAAGAAAATAATATGGATAAGAAAGTAAAGATTAATTATTGAACAAGAACTGTAAATCCGCTGGCGTCAGTCTACTGATGGCAGCTTCATCTTGGTTAATTGTAGCGTGGATCATATTTGCCTTTTTCTCCTGTAACTCAATGATTCTTGCTTCTATACTATCCTCAATGCAAAATCTCGTGATCTTAACAGGTCGAAATTGACCAATTCTATGAACTCTATCACCACTTTGCCATTCCACACTAGGATTCCACCATGGATCTAAAATAAAAACTTGAGAAGCTTCACAAAGATTTAAAGCGACACCACCAGCCTTCAAACTCACCAGGAAAACCTCGCATTGAATGTTATTCATAAAATACTTGATGGTTTCATCTCTTTGCGTAGGAGACATACTACCTTGAAGCTTCACTGTTTGAAAACCAGCCCTTTTCAATCTCCACTCAACCAGATCCAGCATACTTGTAAACTGCGAAAATACAATGGATTTAATTGTCCTCTTGTTGCTTCTTAGTTTGTACAGTTCTTCCACCAGAGCTTCAATTTTTGTTGATGACTGCCACTTACCACTCATATTTAGTCGACTGACAATACTTTGCTTCTTAAAGGATTCAAGATCCACTTCCAAAGCAGGTTGAGATAAATCAATACTCAGTCCAATATGACAAACAGGGCAAGTAAGTTTATTGTTGTTTTCCATGAATGACTCCACATATTCTTTAATGCACAAACGACAGAATTTATGGTGACATTTGGATTCAATCGGCTCTTCAGCTTCATCATTACACAACTGACAGATCACGACACCGAGATCATCACCGGAAACGTTCTTCAGTCTTTTCAAAACTAAATCAGGATGATCTGCCAGTTGTCTCATTCTTGTGATTAGGGTGAAAATGTTAGCGTAGTTGTTAAGAACAACACCTTCCTCCACAAAAGAATTATATTTCCTCTTGGAATCAGTGTATAAACTTCGGTAAAGATCTTTTTCTTCTTCATTAAAGAAGTCTCTCCTGACAGTGACGATTCTGGGTGGAAGACCTAAATCGTCTGCTCTCTCCACTTTAGTTCTTCTCAACATGATACTTTTCAGCAATGTTTGAATATTATTGAAAGATTCTAGACCAGGGCCTTCCACACCAAACTTCTGGATGTTTTTCAACATGAAATGATTAAAGAAATTAGTGTGCTGCATGACGACGTGACTACAGTGATCGCAATGCATGCGATCTGTAAACTTCCAGACCTTTGAAGCGCAATCACATTTGGTACAAAAGTACTTTGTAAAAGGATCTATGTTCAGAAACCTGATCAACGAATACATTTCACCAATTCTATTTTGCAGCGGAGTACCCGAAAGGCACCATCGTTTTTGGGTTTTCAAGTTGTTCACAGCCCTAGCAGTGTTACTTTGTCTATCTTTGATATTGTGCGCCTCATCCAAGATAACCCTATAAAAGTCGATGTTATGCAGTACAGAAGGCTGCTTGAAAAGTCCATTTTTCCTTTTAAATCCGTAATTCTGCTTTCTAAACACGGATTCCAGCACTGCGTATGTGGTCAGTACAATATCGTAGCCCTGCAAATCTTCGATGTTGGTGGTTTTAGAAGCACCATGGTACATGTAGATCTTCAGTTGTCCCATTGTATGCTGTTCTATTTCGTTCTTCCATTGCATTAGCGCCACAGTAGGAGCGACTACTAAAGACGGTGACTTAGTCAAGTCGTTCATTAAAAGCGCGATAGTTTGAATGGTCTTACCCATACCCATTTCATCTGCCAAGATACCGCCCGCATAAATGCTTTCCTCTTGAGATATAAGCCAATGAAGACCTTCTAATTGGAAAGGTAGCAGTTTGATGGTCATACCATCTGGTTGGTCACATCTTTGAGCAACATAAGGAGGAGCATTCCTCAGATTAGAGAAAACTGTTTTTAGTTCAGGATGGTGTTCATATAATCGTAAAGTGTTTCTTTCATACGGAGTTATCTTCGGTGCCTTCTTTCTAGTGTCTGACTTTTTCTTCTTTTTCTTCTTAGCAGTAGTCTTCCTTTTTTTGGTTAATGGTTCGTCATCGTCGTCATCCGAAATCTCAACTCGATCCATGAGTTTTATCACATGAATACTGTCATCGGTGGCGGTCCGTTCTTTATCAGAAGCTGTTAGGTCTACTACAGTGAAATCCTTGTCATCATGGTCGGAAGACTTCACGAGCGTAACATCATCACGGTACTCTTCATCTGGGTTGTCTCCTTCATTCTCGCTCTTACCTTTTAGATGCAAAGTTTTCGAGTTTTTCAAGTCTGCATCGTCATCGCTTAGCTCAATATAATTAACACTTTTCTTCGTACTTCTCGTACGTCTTCTACGAATAAACCCCCCTTCTTGCATGACTCTTTTAGCTGGTTCACTACCTACACGATCAAGCCTATTTAAAACTATTAAGATCTAGCAGCACCACACAGCATCACAACGTAACACTTTTTTTTTTTGGTTTTCATTCTTAAGCTTCTATCCATGCATTTCTTCTTTATGGCATTAATCCGAAGCCTGAAAGAAAAGAGAAAGGAAAAAGGGAAGAAAAAGAAACGGAGCCGCAGGGAGTGAAAAAAATGAAGGCGGAACCTCCCATTGTTTCCCTAGCAACCATAGTGGGGAAAAGGGCAAGACATTTATTCGAGGCGTATCGTATACAGTGTTGTATGGGTTAACGGTGTTAGCGGTGTTAGCGGCTAAGTCAAAAGGGAAAGAGAGACTTGTATTTCCTCATATTCATTTTTTGTTGATTTAAGCATTCCTTAGATTATGGTTATGTCCTGATCGTAATCTCTTCAGCAAAATAAACACTGGAACAAGTATCCATATCAAAACAAAAGTCAATAACCTAGGCGAGCATGAAACTGGCTCGCCATCCTATACTTTAGGTTATAGAAGAGTCTATGCAGAAAAGATTTCAACACCAAGGACATTCAAACAAGAAAGTTTTAAGCTGGGCGGCAAAAACACATCTACTAGTTACGAAATGCTATTGCGCACGTGATAGTCACTAAGGACGAAATATGATGGTATCACCCGGCTAAACTGAGTTACCACCGCGCCGACGTCACTCCCTGTTCACTCGTCCTGTTTTTTCTTTTTTTTCCTTTTTCTTCTTTGGTGCACCGCTCAGGGCACGAAAAAGCTTATTTTATTTCGTGCACTCCGGCATTGCTTTGTTGTTCAGCATCTTTTTGCCTGTGTGCGTTCGCCAATGCTAAATAGCAACTGGCTTAACGTGGGCCGTGCCACGTCGTGTCCTCTCGTTTCGTAAAACTTACTACACGTACCATACCGTTCCGTCCTCTCGTATCGCATGGGTGCCGTATCGGCTCTAGCTCTACTTTCTCAGTCAGTCAGTCAGTCCAGTCTTTGTTTTCTCCGCTTCTTCCCGATCGTTGCCACTCCCGTCGCTAGCCACTGGTCTCCCGTGTACTGTACTCCATCTTTTTTTGGCGTTTTCCCCTATCCAACTCGAACAACAAACACAGTTCCTTTAATTTTGTTTTATATTTCTTTTCTTCGGTCGGTCTTTCTTTCCCTTCCGATTATCAAAGCAAAAGCGCATTTTTTTTCTTTGTCTTTTTGGTTTTTGTTTTCTGTTCTTAGTTTTTTGCAAACCACGTCAGGAGTTCAATTGAAAGAACAAGGATCAACAAAGCCAAATACGACACCGTCACTAATTTTTGAACCAGAGGCGTATTCCCGTTACCTCTTCCCCCCATATTTCTCTTTTTCTTTTTACTACTATAAGCCTTCAGACTAGTACAACAATCACAGCAACCACAGTAACAACAACAAACAAACTACCACTGGAAAAAAATTAAGAAAAATGAATCCGGGAGGTGAACAAACAATAATAGAACAGCCTGCTCAGCAGCAGCAGCAACAGCAACAACAACAACAACAGCAACAGCAACAACAGCAGGCAGCAGTTCCTCAACAGCCGCTGGACCCTTTAACCCAATCAACTGCGGAAACCTGGCTCTCCATTGCTTCTTTGGCAGAAACTCTTGGCGATGGTGACAGGGCTGCAATGGCATATGATGCCACTTTACAATTCAACCCCTCCTCTGCGAAGGCTTTGACCTCTCTGGCTCATCTGTACCGTTCCAGAGACATGTTTCAAAGAGCTGCAGAATTATATGAAAGGGCTCTTTTGGTAAATCCTGAGTTATCAGACGTGTGGGCTACTTTAGGCCATTGTTATCTAATGCTGGATGATTTGCAAAGAGCTTACAATGCCTACCAACAAGCGCTGTACCACCTCAGTAACCCCAACGTACCGAAATTATGGCACGGTATCGGTATTCTTTATGACCGATACGGTTCCTTAGACTATGCTGAAGAAGCCTTTGCTAAAGTTTTGGAGTTAGACCCTCATTTCGAAAAGGCTAATGAGATTTATTTCAGATTGGGTATTATTTACAAACATCAGGGCAAATGGTCTCAAGCTTTAGAATGCTTCAGATACATCCTTCCTCAACCTCCTGCACCCTTGCAGGAATGGGACATATGGTTCCAATTGGGTAGTGTGTTGGAAAGTATGGGTGAATGGCAAGGTGCGAAAGAGGCGTACGAGCATGTCTTGGCTCAAAATCAACACCATGCCAAAGTTTTACAACAATTGGGTTGTCTTTACGGCATGAGTAATGTACAATTCTACGATCCTCAAAAGGCATTAGACTATCTCTTAAAGTCCTTAGAGGCTGACCCCTCTGATGCGACTACATGGTACCATCTTGGTAGAGTGCATATGATTAGAACAGATTATACTGCCGCATATGATGCTTTCCAGCAAGCTGTCAATAGAGATTCAAGAAACCCTATCTTTTGGTGTTCGATCGGTGTATTATACTACCAAATCTCTCAGTACAGAGACGCCTTGGACGCGTATACAAGAGCTATAAGATTGAATCCTTATATAAGTGAGGTTTGGTATGATCTTGGTACGCTCTATGAAACTTGTAATAATCAACTATCTGACGCTCTTGACGCGTATAAGCAAGCTGCAAGATTAGACGTAAATAATGTTCACATCAGAGAAAGATTAGAAGCTTTAACGAAACAATTGGAAAATCCAGGCAATATGAACAAATCAAACGGTGCCCCCACAAATGCCTCACCCGCACCACCTCCTGTGATTTTACAGCCTACGTTGCAACCTAACGATCAAGGTAATCCATTAAATGTCAGAATCCCAGTTCAGTCTGCTAACGCTGCTGCCTCAATGGTACAACAACAACAACAACAACAACAACAACAACAACAACATCCTGCCCAACAGACTCCTATTAACTCTTCTGCAACAATGTATAGTAATGGAACTTCCCCTCAACTGCAAGCTCAGGCCCAAGCACAAGCTCAGGCGCAAGCACAAGCACAAGCACAAGCGCAAGCGCAAGCACAAGCACAAGCACAAGCACAGGCACAAGCACAAGCACAAGCACAAGCACAAGCACAAGCACAGGCTCAAGCACAAGCACAAGCGCAAGCACAAGCACAAGCACAAGCACAAGCACAAGCACAAGCACAAGCACAAGCACAAGCACAAGCGCAACAACAACGACAACAACAACAACAACAACAACAACAACAACAACAACAACAACAACAACAACAACAACAACAACAACAACAACAACAACAGCAACAGCAACAACAACAATTGCAACAACAACAACAGCAACAACAACAACAACAACAACAACAATTGCAAGCCTTATCAAGACAACAGCAGCAACAAAAGGGAGTCTCTGTACAAATGTTAAATCCCCAGCAAGGCCAACCGTACGTCACCCAACCAACTGTTATACAAGCTCATCAACTGCAACCATTTTCTGCACAGACCATGGATCACTTGCAAAGCTCTCAACTCCCATCTCAACAACAACAACTTCAATCTATCCAACATCCACAGCAATTGCAAGGTCAGCTTCAAGCTCAAGCTTCCCAACCTTTAATTCAGCATAACCTAGAACAGAACGCTTTACCTCAAAAGAGATACATGGGAAATGCCATTCACACTTTAGTGGATGCCGCCGTATCCAGTAGCACCCATCCAGAAAATAACACAAAGTCCCCTAATCAACCAGCTCACGCCGTTCCAAACCAAGCTTCTATGACAATAACCGTAAACAATGAACCGCAGCCAAAGAAGCAAAAATTGAACTCTCCGAATTCAAACATAAACAGACTAGTTAATACCGTTAATACAATTGAAGACAATTCAAAGCCTGAGGTTAGCAACTCACCGCTAGCAACGGCGGAGTCTAATTCAGGTAATACTTCACAAGAAGAAAGGCCTGTTAAGGCAAACTCGATACCTCCAGCAGATCATACGGGAGAATCTTCAGAAGAAGCTATCATTAATGAAGGAACTATTAAAACAACTTCTGTTCCTCCTTCCATGATGGCGTCCAACGTGGAAGCAAAAAAATCTGGTACACATCAGACTTCATCGTCAGAGAATTCAATAGCAAAGGCGAATGACCAAAATACGGCCGAGACTATGGAGTTATCTACTGCCACTAGCCCTACTGAGGTAAGTCCACTGGAAGGCGACGTAAAAGAACATTCTAGAGAAGAAAACAACACTACTGGTGAAGGTGGGGCATCAACTTCTCCTATCAAAGAAAAGGAATCAGCAGCTGCCGAAAAAACTGGACCACAACAGGAAGAACTTCCTGATAGAACGATAACAGTAATCAAACCTACTTTGGAAACGATGGAAACTGTGAAAGAAGAAGCCAAGATGCGCGAGGAAGAGCAAACTGCTCAAGAAAAATCTCCACAGGAAAGTATACTTCCAAGAGAAAATGTGGTAAGACAAGTGGAAGAAGATGAAAACTATGATGACTAATAAAAAGTTTGCATTGATGAATTAGTCTACTAATTTTATGAGATCAACAGGTAATGTTGTGTAACTTTGAAGAATTCATTCATTATGTTGTGGATACATATATAAATAAAGATAAAACTAAGAAACAGTTGAGTAACATTAACAAAGTTATTTTTCATATATGCAAATATATGTATATATGTTTGTGCATATAGGTATATTATTCTTTTGTATCATTACATACTTAAAATCTATTATTGCTTAAAAAGTTTTTTCTCATGGGCATACACAGCAATAGTGGGAGTAAAGGTTTAAATTTGTGTGTCCTTCATTTTGTATCTACAATCTCTTCAAGAAATTGCCTTATTTGGCTCAGAACAGTTTCTTTTGTTGAATCCGATACCATCTCTAGAAAAAGATCACAATTTTTACCGTTAGTATTATATTTTTCCAATAAAATTAGTGAGAGAATAATTTCATACCTAATGCTTTCGGTTCTACAGTGGATAAGATTTGTGTGAAGTTTGTAGATTCATTAATGTTCATTTCTGACTTGGTTAAATCTTTGACTTTATCCACCCAACCTTCTTGAAGCAGTCTGGCATTTAATTCATTTGAAATTCTATAAACATAATAGGGATTTGAATTGTCAGTAAAAGAGATTTTTAGAAAAAAGGACATCCTCCATTAAGCTGTATCATACAATTCATAATTTCCTGATTCTACAAGGTATTTTTGGATTTGACCTTTTAGTTTTGTAGTATCCATAGTTATCAAAAGGAAAGCAAGGATCAACTTAGTTGTGCTGAATTACCTCTAATATTACTAATGAGTTTGCGATTTATAAGGCCAAGCCATGCACATGACTATTATAATTTTTTATTTTTCATATTTGTTCATTTTCATTTTCATGAAGGAGGGAAGAGCCGGCATGCAAACACACGTCGCAAGGGATGCCAATTGCTGTTCTTGGCAGTTTTACATAACGCTGATCAGCCTTTATATTAACCAAATACATATGCTTTGGTGAATACTCTTTCCTTACTTCCCTTACTTCCCATTCTTAAATGTTTTCTCAGATTTTCTCGAGAAGCATAAGACCTATTTCCTCCAGTTCAAGAAGACTATTTGGAACAATGAGTGCTGTTAAGGGTAAGCCTGAAGAAGCCAAAATAATTGAAGCTCGTCATGTCAAAGACACTTCAGACTGTAAATGGATTGGTTTACAAAAAATCATTTACAAAGATCCAAATGGGAAGGAAAGGGAATGGGATAGCGCAGTTCGCACTACTAGAAATTCTGGTGGCGTGGACGGAATTGGTATCTTAACCATTCTAAAATACAAGGATGGCAAACCCGATGAGATTTTACTACAAAAGCAATTTCGTCCTCCAGTTGAGGGTGTATGCATTGAAATGCCAGCTGGTTTGATAGATGCGGGTGAGGATGTTGACACCGCTGCCTTGAGGGAGTTAAAGGAAGAAACAGGTTACAGTGGCAAAATCATTTCTAAAAGTCCAACCGTTTTCAATGACCCTGGTTTCACTAATACTAACCTCTGTCTTGTTACTATTGAAGTTGACATGAGTTTACCTGAAAATCAGAAACCAGTAACTCAATTGGAAGATAACGAATTTATCGAATGTTTTAGCGTCGAGTTGCACAAATTTCCAGATGAAATGGTCAAATTGGATCAGCAAGGCTATAAATTAGATGCGCGTGTTCAAAACGTAGCTCAAGGTATTCTCATGGCTAAACAATACCATATTCAATAAATAATGGAATAAATAGCAATTTTGTATGAAGAATAGACAGAACATTATAAGAAAAGCAAATAATTTTGTAACATGCTGCTTACAATTTAACGAAGCTCTACATTTGAAAGAAGAGCAGCATCAAAGTATTGCTATTGAAAATAATTAATGATGCCAGCAGGGTGCCAGATTAGAGCGGGCGGAAACCAACGGGTATCAGGTTAGTCGCCTTAAAAACTCGATCATATAAATCAAAGTCTGTGTGCCATGTATAAGTAATAAAGAAAAAAGAGTAATACAAAAATAATGCATTGAGCGTTTCAAAGAGCTATTTGCTTTCAGCCACGGCAAAGATTGTTTTTTTGGCCGCCCATCCCAAGTTGATTGACAAATATTTGCTAACTTAAGCTCCCCGAAAAGCACTAATATCCACGTCAGATACTTTGAAACATACTTAATTCCGATCGTGTATTAGATACGGTATTATATAACTAATTAAAAAATGATCTCCGCAATGCATAATCCATTGTAATTTTTCAAGTTTTGTTTGTTTGTATGAATTCAATGGATCAGCTTCAAGTCTCTCATTGTGCTTTCCCAATTAGATTGCCATCTGTTCTTGGTCTCCTGCGTGACATTTGACTTTAATTTTTGGTATAAATCAGCATCCTTCATAGCAAAAATCAAAGATTCATGAAGCTCTCTTCTATCAACAAACTTTAACCCATTCACATTATGTTGCACTAATTCATCAAGTACTGGATAGTTCATTGCAATGACAGGAAGACCTGAACCAAACATATCTAAAATTTTCATTGGTAGATCCAATCCTGAACTTGAAGTATGCAAAGATACCCCGTAATCACATAATTGTAACAACTTTGGATAGTCTTCTGCTGATAGCCATACAAATTCGATTTGACAACGCTTCCAGTCATATTCTTGTACCTGCTTCATATATTTCTCTTTTAGCGGTCCTTTGCCTGTTATAAAACAGAGTATCCTAGGCAGACTTGAATCAAATTTGATGTATGAATTTTCATAAATTTTCAAAGCACCCAAAAGAATACCGATGTCTTCATCAGGTGTAAATGATGTTGAAGTTACAATAATTTTATCACCTCTCTCTATATCAAAATCATCATGAATATAGGATTTCATAAAGGCTTGGGTAGTTAAGGCTTTTTGACGGGAAACGTCACTTGCCAAGGGTTGAAATTGGGAAGCCGGGCGGTCGTATAGGACTGCACATCTCGTTGCATTTAAATGGAAGGTTTGGATTAGATACTTTCTCATTGCTTCAGTAACAGTCAAGTTGTAATTGGCAAATTTGCTAAATATCATCTCTACCATATAGGATACCAACACTAAAGGGTGGTAAAAATTCCCTTTGAACTTGAGTTGCAATATTGAATATGCTAAATTGTGCCAATCAATAATCAGTTTACAACCTGTCAGCTTGTATAGCGCTGCGATTGGAAGAATAGGTATACTTGGAGGATTCTGAACCAAAATATAATCACTTCCTCTAAGTTCCCAAAGTAACTTAAAAATACTCAGAACTTGGAAAAACACCTTTTTGAAAATAAATGTAATTGAAGTTTCACCTCCCTTTCTATTCAAGTTCGATATATGGTGAACGGTAATATTTGGATCACTGGAAATATTCTTTGGTAAATTGTCCTCGACGTAACCGCATAGCTCAACTTGCCAACCTAACCTGCTGAAACTTATGGCATGGTAACATATTCTTGGAGAATGACCTATATCACCGAGCACAAATATGATTATTCTCTTCTTGGTGGACTTGGTACCATAAAATAAGTAAGGAATAATATAATAAACCACTAAAGGTATGGACACATATAATATTAATAAGGCAAGTAACCATCCTGAAATATTCACAAACATCTTCGCTGGTTGATAATAATTTTGAAAAAGCTGATACGATTATCCTTCGGTAAACTTTACAATTGTTGTAGTTATCCAATATACCGAAGTAAATTGACTTGATAATTGCTTATGTGCTTTCTATGACGAAACGTACAAGACGATCCCAACTCGAATTGACCTTATTTCACCTACACGTCATATCAGGATGCTAGATAGAAAAGTTATGGCTAGCAATGCAAAAAAAGACATGTGGGCAAGACCAGAACTACATAAATCAATTATTTATCGCAATACTACTTGGAGCCATCTTTTCCACCCGGTTTGAGATATTTTTAGGTTGTGGTTCGTTACCGTATACAGTGACACACCTTTATTCTTGGATTTTTTTATGCTCCGCGTAAGAAGGTGTCTAACAAGAGATCTTGTCACCTCACAAGGGTACTTGTAACAGACACAGACTTTGGTTTGTACTAGAAGCTAACAAACAACAAGAAGGATACCGAATCAATACAAGAAAACATAAATGTCCTCCAATCTTACTGAAGAACAAATTGCCGAATTCAAAGAAGCCTTTGCTCTATTCGATAAGGATAACAATGGCTCTATTTCTTCCAGTGAACTAGCCACTGTGATGAGGTCATTGGGACTTTCACCCAGTGAAGCAGAAGTCAATGATTTGATGAACGAAATAGATGTAGATGGCAACCACCAAATTGAATTCAGTGAGTTTTTGGCTCTAATGTCTCGTCAACTCAAATCAAATGACTCCGAACAAGAGCTATTAGAAGCTTTCAAAGTATTCGATAAGAACGGCGATGGTTTAATTTCTGCTGCTGAGCTGAAACATGTTTTGACATCTATTGGTGAAAAATTAACCGATGCCGAAGTAGACGATATGCTAAGAGAGGTTAGTGATGGGTCTGGTGAGATCAACATTCAACAATTTGCTGCTTTGTTATCTAAATGATATGTCGTTGTGACTTTTCGCTCCTACTATCTTGTCCGTACAATTTGGTTTTATATTATTCGTTGAGTATCGTTTCATCTAAAGCTTGATAATCACTCAAAAACACAATCCATACGTAGATATAAAGGCCTAGTATTATTTTATATAGATAAGTAATATGCCAGAGAAAGCAACCTAAATACAGAATACAAATTTTTGCCAAAGTACATAAGTTGATCCTTTCAATACCAGACTCGATGTTTTATAGTGTTGTACTTATCTTTATTTATGCAGTCTATCTTCCTCTTGTGGGACAACGTTTCGTTTGTACCTTTCGAAAGGATTCAAGTTATCGTTCCCATCAGATTTGTCACCCCAATCCACACCTTCCATTTTGATTGGTCTTGGCTCGAGCGATCTTAAGAGCATTTTTTTCTTAGGGACCACTGGTGGCTTTTTCTTTAGATTGTCATTCTTTCTCGGGACAACAGGTGGCACCTTCTTTACGCTTGTCCTAGGAGGTGGCGGCCTTGGAGGTGTTATAGATCCCGATGCAGACACATATTTATCATCCAGGTCTGATTGAACCGGGCTGGATTCATTTACATGTTTCAAACTCCCCAGTTCTTCCAAATTGACATTGGTTTTTCTCAACTTGAAATGAGACAACTCATCTGTAATGGTTTTTAGTACTTCAACTTCCCCACTTTCTTTTAATGGGTTTGTAGTTCCTTTAGTAGTAGGCTCATTTGAAGATTCATTCACCTTCAAAGAAAAACTTTTAGGTTTTGGCTTTACAACAGGTGGAGGTGCCTTCCTATTAGACCCTGGTACCTGTATTGGGGAGCTCGACAAAGATGATGGCTTTTCATTAACATTGGCACCTTTTAAACTCTCACCTCCAGATGTTGTAATAGTCTCACGTACCTTTTCAGATCTGGACGGAGCGGGAGGTGTCAGTGAGCCTTCACTCACAAAATTACCGTGGCAAGTCCCAACGTGATCCACACCATCGTTTTCTGAAGAATTCCTACTATTGGAGTCACATCCATCGCTCTCACTGTTTTTAGCTATACGGCCACGACCCCGACCATTATTCTCCTCCCTTCCATCAATGTTATAAGAGCCATCATTATTATCTTTAGATGGTTGTGACCGTCTGAATGGTTTTGGCGGTGGCTGAAAGTTTTGGATAGGTTGTGTCTCCATATGTGCTGTTCCGGATCGAGACTGAAATTGCGGCTTCGACTGAGATAGTAATTGTGGTTCAATATTTTTAGCTTCCTCATAAGAGGGTATTGGCAAAACCTCATTTTTATTTTCCAAAAATGATGTTCTGGCACTTTGATTTCGTTGTAATTCAGTATGTCTAAATGGCTTTGGTGGAGGTAAAAAATTAGAAATCGGAGCATCTTGAGTTTTAGCAGAATTCATTGACACAATCGAGTCTGTAGTTTCGGAACCGCCTCGAGATAGCTGAGAAGGAGGCTCAATACCGTTACGAGAAGGAAGAGTTGGAGCTTTTTGTTCCGGCGCAGTTTGCCCAGTATACTCAGAGGATACGGAACCAAGGCCATGTCTGAAAGGTTTTGGGGGTGGCAAAATGTTTAATTCCACATCATAATGCCCTAGAATAGAAGATTCGGTAGTACTCTCATCAGTTCCAGATTTAAGTTCATTATCAGTACTAGTAGGTGGATTCCTTGGTGGCAATGAAACAGCGGAAGAGGATTCCGTTTTAAGTGGTATTTTCTTACCAGGAGCTGGCGAACTTCCGGCACTTAACGTAGAGTCCTGCTTTACAACTACCCCCCTATCTCTATGAGTGGGCGGTGGAGGAAGACTATTCACGTCTACCATAGGCATATCAATCTTAGGTTTAGGAATAGGTGCGTCTGGATCAAACGGAGTGACTTGGAAATGAGGAGTTGACGAAGTAGAATCGAAGGTGGAACCAGCCTGGTAAGCATTTCCCGATTGAATTGATTGTAGTGGTTGCACCTGCATCCTTACAGGTACAGGTGGTTGCCCACCAGTCGGAGGTTGAACTTGTATGGGTGAAATTCCATAGCTGATAGTTGCATCTTGCATGTTCGTAGCGTTTGTTATGGACTGACCGTGCGCCACAGAGGGGATTGTAGCTGTCCCTGGAATTCCTGCTGTGTTAAATTGGTTGCTATACGGTATTGGTGCGTATTCTTGGTTCATACATTGTTGTTGCTGTTGTTGATCGAAATCATTTGACGGAAACTGTCCGGGCGTGGCTGGAATTGGTTGACCGCGCCGGGGTGGTAATGGCTGCTGCTGCTGTTGAGATTGTTCAAGTGGCGGTAAACCCCGTTGATCAAACTGTGCTGAAAACTGCTGCTGTGTGTTTTCAATCCGTTGTGGATTCAGTGGAAGTTGAGATTGTCCGAGATCTGATGAGCCTTGCGATCCGTACTGAGATGGCTGCGGCTGCTGATACGGAAGATTGTTCTGAGAAGACAGTGGTGCCACTGAATTACATGATTGGGCGCTATATTGTGGATTTTGCTGCGGTAATCCTGAAGTTTGATGGGATCCAGAGTTCAAAGACACCTGACTTTGAATAGGATTTTGAGGCTGATTTGACTGTGGCAGAGACTGGAGACTGTTTACATTAGAATTGGGCCTGTATGGTGCCATTTGCTCTCCAGATACAGGCGTCTGCCCCAGAATAGCAGCTTGCTGCTGTTGTGGATATTGTGAATACTGCTGCTGCGGATATTGTGAATACTGCTGTTGTGGATATGGCGACTGGCCTATCGGCTCTGTACAGGGTTGGCCTTGGTATGCCCCCTGAGAAGCGTAGTTAGGCTGTCCATTTGGAATTTGCTGCTGCTGCTGCTGCTGCTGACTTGTATACGTTCTTTGTCCAGGTTTTAAAGGTGGAGGAGGGAAAGAATTCGGGTCTTTCAAATTTCTTATATCAGTGGGTTTCCTTTCGTACTCTTCCTCTTCGCTTTCATACTCTTCATCGCTTGAATTTTTCTTACCATTTTTCTTTTCCCTACGTGATTTGCTGTTGTTATAGTGCTTCTTACTTGCCTTATACCCTGTCTTGGCAACATACTTTGTTCCCTGATAGCCGTATTTACCAGCGCTTTTTAGCCCTGAGGCGATGGAATCTTTGTTATTCTCCCAAAATCCCATACCGTTTAATCAGTTGGCTTTTCCCTAAGACGTTTCTCGAACACACACGATTATGTAAACTCAAAGAACCTTAACCATTTAAGTACATACCTAATTTCATTTAAAATTAAGAAAAAATAGGGTGGTCCCTGTTCTTCCTGAAGCGCGATTTAGGCAGATCCTGCGGTATAATGAAAAAAAAAAAATGGCAGTGCCGATATGAAACAGGCGAACAATCGTGGTAGGATGCACAGAGAGTGAAGTATCTAATTTGATTGTCAATAGGCATCAAGATATTTCCTTTGAATGGAATGCCTTATACTTGGAAGTTTTTAGGGATCAGCAAACTGCTTTCATTGGAAAATGATATGGCGCAGTTGAACCAATTGCTGAACCTAGAAGTTGATTTTGATATTCAAACCATACGGGTCCCCAGTAGTCCTGATGGTGCTTCCGCAGCCAGCGAGTATATTCGCTACGAATTGAAGTTGGACACCTCAAATTTGGATGAGAATACGTACTCTAAGTTCATTTTCTTGGGGGATTCGAAAATGGAAGTGCCGATGTTTCTGTGCTATTGTGGCACAAACAATCGTAATGAGGTTGTATTAAAATGGCTGAAGGCAGAATATGGCGTCATAATGTGGCCGATCCGTTTCGATCAGATGATGATGATCAAGTTAGCAGACGCCAGCATCGTGCACGTAACGAAGGAGAACATCGAACAGATTACCTGGTTTAGCTCAAAATTCTATTTCGAACCAGTAACACATGACAAAAACTTGCGGCAATTCAATATAGAAATACCGAGGGAAAGCTGCGAGGGCTTGGCTCTCGGCTATGGTAGTACTATGCACCCGTATAACGACGCAATCGTACCTTACATTTACAATGAGACAGGGATGGCAGTGGGAAGGTTACCCCTGACTTCTATCATACTAGCGGGGCACACGAAGATAATGAGAGAATCCATAGTCACGTCGACACGAACTCTCAGGGACAGAGTTCTCGCTGTCGTTCTTCAGTCAATCCAGTTCATCAGTGAATGATACTATCAAGACTATTCAGAAAGATATAAAAGCGCGACCCTGCCGTTGTTGGTTGTACACATAAGACCCTGATTTTTCATGACTCATCATTATCACCTGTGATGTTCGGCTCACTATATCTACGATGATCGGCAGAGAACTTCCCGTGACCGTAGCACTTCATATAGGAAGCTTAGCACAACATTTCTACAGACAGCCGTCATGAACCAACATTCGCACATAGAGCATCTACAGTATAAATTCCATCAATATTGCACAAGATCAGGTAAAGTGAACGCAATTAGCGGACTGAGCGGCAATCATACAAGCATGAGGAAAAAAAGACGACACCATTCGTTTTCTGAAAAATGATAAGCCTAATAAAGCGAAAACGAGGAACTTCCTTCTTCTTCATCTCACTTTACCATAGAAAAACTCCATGACAATATAGAAAGCATACACAATTATTTCAGCTCTATCTTATTATATCTTTTTTTATATAACATTGTAGCTATGACGTAGAGAGAACAATTGAATACATTGTTATATAATAACTTAAAAAACACATACTTCGCATTGGACCGAATCAGTCAGTCTTAACACCAGCGTTACCAGCTCTTTCTGCTTCTTCAATAGACTTCTTATCGGTCTTTGGACCAGTTTGACCCATACCGCCAAACAAAGAGGGAGCTTTGAATGGTCTCTTCAAATCACCGGTTGCGGGCTTACCAAAAAGATGGATTTTCACTTCGTTATGCTCCAGAGCGCTCTTCACTGGAGAGATGGATTGCATGAATAATGGGTTGGTGTACTTCAAGTAAAAGTGCATGAAACCCATCATGGCCATACCAGTGTAAATAGACTTGATAGCACTGTCTATTTCCTTCAAATCATAGTCTCTTACGGTAGTGACTTGTAGTTTTTCACCTTCGCCGGACATAGCATTGCCAGGTTCGACGTATTTCATGGTGGTCATGTCGTTCTTGGCAACGATTCTCTTCCTGGCCATTTGGTAGATGATCCAGGAGATGGAAATGGAAGAACAGTATAAAATTCTAATATACATGATAATGGTTGGGTCTTCCATATCTATACGACGGGAGAGCTGCATCATGACCAACATGATGATAATGTTACTGATTTGAGGGTTCATGGTAGGCTGGGGTTCTCTTGCACTGGTTGTACTGATCTGAATTTTAGTTTCCAATAAAAGGTAAATGGCAAGTGTTCTTCTACCTGTAACGAATGAAAGAGCAAGGCAACTACACTTTATAAGCGTTTCGGTTTTGGCGCGTTCGGCCACCGGGCCGCCAAATAAGAAAGAAATTGAGAAGGCAGTGGCAAACTTCGAAGATATGAAAAAAAAAAAGGTGAATGGGCGCGCAATCCGTATAAAGTGCTGTTCTTTTCTTTTCTTTGGATTCCATCGCCGTGAAGAGCGATACGTAATCTCAGAAGAGGGATTATCCGATTTGTTCCGGTGACCCCTCCCCCACCCCGCGGGGTAGGCGGGTTTTAATTTTCGGTTTTTTCTTTTCCGGAAAAACTCGCAGAGCAAAAGAAACGGAGGAAGGTGTGCGGCTTTCTCCAGCGTGATTGCCTGTTATAATGACAAATCGCGAGGATAATAGCATATCATTTCTTTTTCTGCATACCATATCTTTTTCTTTTTTTGCATCTTCTACAGAACTAGAAATTTATATATTACGGTCTTCTGGCTTTCAACTCATCCAGAATTTTCACTTTCTCCTTCATAGGAGGCTGTCCAACCTTCTTTTTTCCTCTATCATTGTGGCGTCTTGTGAACGGGACCAACACAAATCAGAAGCTTTGAGTCATGATCAATAACCCTGAAGTAAACAGTGTAGCGGAGAAATCCAAAGCGATACTTTTCAAGCACAAGGAGCAAGCGGCTTCGCCAGAACCGAAAGCGGTTCCACCTGTCTCTAGACAACAGTATCCTATTACTTTCAATTTAACGTCGACCTCACCCTTTCATCTTCATGATCGTCATCGTTACTTACAAGATCACGATCTTTACAAGTGCGCTTCTAGGGATTCGCTGTCCTCCTTACAGCAACTTGCCCATACACCTAATGGGTCAACCAGGAAGAAGTATATTGTTGAGGATCAGTCCTCATATTGTCCGGAAGATCCAGTCATGGTGGCTTCCGCATTCAACTACACGAGTTGCACGAACTACCTGAAACCAAGAATGCAGTTCACCGGTTACCAGATATCAGGTTACAAACGCTATCAGGTTACAGTTAACTTGAAAACCGTTAATTTGCCAACAGGTCACTGTTCGTCACTTTCTCCTCATTTATCTGGTTTTTTGTCGATAAGAGGTCTTACCAACCAACACCCGGAAATCAGTACATATTTTGAAGCTTACGCCGTAAATCACAAAGAACTAGGCTTTTTGTCCTCTAGTTGGAAAGACGAACCTGTTTTAAACGAATATAAAGCCACAGATCAAACTGATTTGGAACACTGGATAAATTTCCCCTCTTTTAGACAACTTTTTTTAATGAGCCAAAAGAATAATCTCAAAGCAACAGATGACAGCTCCGCTTCGGATGTGGCCAAGAATCCACAATCACACCAACAACTACCCACTACATTGAGTACAGATGCTTCCAACATATCAAGGATTTTCAGTCAAGAGAAACAATTCGATGATTACTTGAATGAAAGGTTTATATTCATGAAATGGAAGGAGAAATTCTTGGTGCCAGATGCCTTGCTAATGGGAGGTGTGGATGGTGCGTCCTACGATGGGTTTTATTACATTGTCCACGATCAAGTTACTGGTAACGTTCAAGGGTTTTACTATCACCAGGATGCCGAAAAATTTCAACAACTAGAATTAGTACCATCCCTGAAAAGCAAATTCGAATCCAGTGATTGTTCTTTTGAGTTTGCTTGACCTGTGATATAGTCATTTTTACCTGCATACCCTCCCATCCTCCATTACTTTTAGATTTTATGCATATTCTTCCTTCATATATTCTGTAACAATTAACATAACAATCTATATATATATATAACAGTCTTTTGGTATTATATAGGTGTTAACAAAAATAAACAGTGTATTTTTTCTATATTGTATGGTTACAACATGTCTTCCTATATATCTATAAATGATGTTTACATACCTACTCTCCTACTCTTCCCCCAGAAATCTCATGACTAATTCAAACGTCAGGAACGTGGCACCATTAACGGGCGCGGACCTAACCATTGTTGGACCAAACCCTTTGAAAAAAGCTCTGATACCTTCCTTGGCATAAATTGTCTTTGCTACATAAGAAATAGAATTCTTATATTTAGGTGTTCGTAAGTCATCGTTTTGTATAATGGATTTCACGACATCTAATGGGTAGACCGTCAACCATAGCATTGTTCCGGAAAATGCACCGAACAGGCATAATTTCCAAGGTGGAATTTCGTTTCTTGTTAAACCCGTACCGATTTCTTTGGCCACTAATGCTTCGTACACAAGAAAATATGTACCAAGACCATGTCCTGCTCTTATCATTGTGGGAAATAAACCTCTCATCAGGCCTCCCTGAGCCTTCAACTTCTTAATACAGTCCCATGGTCCTTTGAATTCTCTGTCTCCACCATTCGACGTTTGTGTTTGTAAACGAATTCTTATTTGTTCAATGGGCGATGCCAAGAACGAATTCACTACTCCACCCGTCAACCCACAAACGTAGTACTGAGACAGTGGCAAGGTATTTGAACGTGAAAGATCAACATTTTGTGGGCTTATGTGCGGATTCTTGGAAGCATTATAATTTTGAAAAAACCTTTTCATGGCCTCGTTCACACCAAATTGTACAGAGACACAGATACCTACTCCCAATAATGGTGTTAATGCACCCTTATAAAATGCAAATACCCCTTCGTTTTTTACTAGGTTACGCAATACATCCAACGTTGTTGTCCTTGTAGTAGCCGTCTGAAGTCTAACTTTTGTTGTATCAAATGGCTGCCCTACAAGAACCTGCGCAATACCACCGACAGTACCAGCAAAAATATCCTTCAATACACGATTAGGACTTAACTCTTTCTTCCCGTTCACATTGGTAACTTTCTGAGAATCTTCCAACTCATCCAGGAGTTGCGGCGTAGGAAATTCTTCACTCATGACTAACTACAAATATAATATACAGAATTTATTGTACTGATTTCTTCTCTTTTCTATTGCCAATCCTAGGTATCAATCGTAATTCTATCAGCCAAAAGGTTAGAAAATAAGCTAAAGAAACCGATTCCAGCTATAACGCTTAAAAAATATGAAAAAATCAAAGCTTATTGTCTTTTCTCATCGAGAGCGGTCGTTATCTTCAAAGTGATGACTCTTCGAGATTTCTGTACAACGTCACACACGCGAATGGGCCGCGGCGTTTTACACTGCGCAATTTTTCACTCTTTGCCTTTGGTGAATAAGAGATGATAATAATAATGATAAAGTGATCTATATATGTATTGTACTTAAGAATTTATATTGCCACAATTGAACCCTCTTCAAGTGAGTATGCTACAGAAATCTTGTCACCCGCACAGTTCCATGACAGGTCAAATATGCAATCGTTGTCTTGGCTACTTTGATAACTAGCGTAGAGAGGAATAGGTTTCGGAACTAAAACGTTATCAGTGCTACTGTGATATAAAGATTGCTGCATTAGATTCTGTGGATTACTACTCAGTTTTCTCAGATCATAGACATTCACTTGCCCATCCATGAAGGCGACTGCGTATTTTTCTCCGTCTTGTGATAATCTTCCAACAAAAATGGGGACACCATCTATGATCGATAGAGCTAATAGTATATTCTCCTTCAATGACCATAGGCGAACAGACCCATCCATTGAGCATGATATTACTTTGTCATCACCGACCCATGACGCCGATACTATACTTTGTGAGTGCCCGTAGAAGCAATTTTGGGAATTACCGTTACCGCCATGCCATATTCTTAGACTACCGTCATCTGAAGCACTTAGTAGGAGTTTATTGGAGTTGTTAAACTCCAGGACACTGATAGGCCCATGATGTCCAACGAGTTTGCCAATAGGTGTCTTTTCTGTAATTTGATATACGAAAATAGCACCTTTAGGGCCGGGAATAACGAATTTGTCATCGTCTACCCATTCAACATCAACACCAAGTGAATCCCTATCAGTATTGTTCTCCGAATTAGTAGAAGATCTGCCGGTTTCTCTTAAGTCAAAATGTTGCATGATGGTACCACTCAAAACATTCCAGAGTATAGTGACATTTTCTACATCCATGGAAATAAAGTGCGTTCCATCTTTGCTCCATTTGATAGAGACTATAGGCGCTCTATGAAAATTCAAAACGTTCTGAAGTGCACCTGACTTGTTCCATAATCTTAACTCACCATTCTCCACACCTGTTACAATTGAATTACCATCCTGCGACCAAGCAAGACATGTAACTTGATTTGTTGTCTTACCACTACTAGCACTTAAAGCGAAGGGGTGTCTTAATTCCGCTATTATAATGACATCCCAGAGCTTTCGTCCTTCTTGATCTGTTTGTATTATTTTAGCTAGTTTTGCAACAGAATCTTTTTCACCATATGCAAGTATAGAGTCATCCAAGGGATTCCAGATAGACGAAACAATATTATCTAATCTTGCTATCTCCCTCAGCGTCTTGACAAACCCATCTAAGTTATCCTTGGCGCTGATAGAAGTAGTATCATCTTCTTGGTTTGCCCTTTCAGCCAAAATAGTTCCATTTTTGCTTACTTTACTATTCTCGGAATTATTCTCTAAAGCAAATCTTCCCTCAGAAGAAATTTCGGGGAACTTTTCCTTATCCACTTGCAACGCCTGAACCAAATTGAAATCGTCAGAGAGATGACGTTCATCTAAAGAGCTAATATCGCCCTTACTATCAACCATCAGCTCGCTCTCCGTATACAGAATTCCTCTCTGTACTAGATTTACCAGTGTACCTAGAGGGATGTGTTCTTTATACTTCTCATCAAATTCTAAGACTCTTGTTTCATCCTGTAGGGCCAATGCGCTCACCTCATGCCCCATCTCCTGACAATATCTCCATATTAAGTAGTTTAGCTCCTCACTTGTTATACTCATTCTCCGATTGAGGCCCTTTTCTACCTTTCTTGTTTTTATTACGATTATTCTTCTTAGGGTTAGCAGCTGTTACCGAGAACAATCACTCCTCTAAAAAAAAAAATAACAACCTTAATCCCCACTCCAAACTTATTGTAATAAATCTCACAAACCTTAGATGAGAAAAGGTCGTTTTACACATTTGTAATTTCTTCGATGTCAATGCATATTCTTGATCATTTTGTTTATTTCTCGTTTGCTTAGATGCGCTCCATGAAAATAAAGGACTGGAAAAAAACGGTACAGAAACCACAACTATCATGTCTAATTGCAGGGCCTAAGCAAAGCCGAATGAATGAGAAGCTCAGGTACTACATAAAACAAGAAGTAACTGACTGGAATACTCAATTTCAAAACCATCACAATGGTAGAATTTTCTTTGAAGAAGGCCAGAAACAATTGGAAACATGTAAAAATGTCTGCGAGTTCTCCTGCAAAGCAAAAGGCTCCTCCATCACCTGCTAAGCCCAAGCAAAAAAACAAAAAAAACCCTTATAGTGATCTCAAGGACTCTGCTACTAGCTATACATTACCAACCATCAATGCGAGGGAGAGAAATCGGGTAGCTACTTCAATGCAAAGAAGGCTATCGATTCATAATACAAATTATGCTCCCCCAACATTAGATTATTCAATGCCCCTACCTGATATGCCAAACATGACAATCCCAAATGATAATATGAATAACAGTCATAATAATAGCAGCTTTACTACAGAGAATGAATCGGCCAGTTCTACAGGCCTTTCCAACAACCTAAACGTTTCAATTACTGATGCCTCCCTAAATGAGAGCTCCTATGACAAGGTTCCTGCTAGATCGGTCATGAGAAGTACTATAATGCCTTCTAGCAGTAACGATCTTTTCAGTAATAGCATGTCGCTAAGGAAAGTGTTGGCAAACCCACGTTTTAATGCTAAAGATTTTGTTCATGACAAGTTAGGCAACGCGAGTGCTATTACTATTGACAAATTTACGTCAAATTTGACCGATTTATCCATACAGGTTCAAGAAGAAGTAAAGTTGAACATTAATAAATCATATAACGAAATTATGACGGTGAACAACGACCTAAATATTGCCATGTTGGAGCTGAAAAGAGTTAGGACAAATATAAATGACCTAAACGAGATTCTGAATCAATACACAAAAATAGCTGAAAAAAGGTTACAATTACAAAAACAAATAAATAAGGAGAGGCAAGATAATTCCAATAAAGCGGAAAGTCATATTGGCAGTCCAGCGTTGCTTCCTCCTTTAAAAGCAGGACAGAATGAAAATTTTACGAAAAGGGACAGATCGAGCGTCTTTATATTGGAGAAATTTTGGGATACTGAACTAGACGAATTATTTAAAAATGTCGAGGGTGCTCAGAAATTTATTAATTCAACGAAAGGAAGGCATATTTTAATGAATAGTGTAAATTGGATTGAATTGAACACTACCACTGGTAAACCTTTACAAATGGTACAGATTTTCATTTTAAATGATTTGGTACTTATCGCTGACAAATCAAGAGATAAACAGAATGACTTCATAGTAAGCCAATGTTATCCTTTAAAGGATGTTACCGTCACAAGAGAAGAGTTTTCCAGTAAGAGGCTTATTTTTAAGTTCAGCAATTCGAATTCAAGTTTGTACGAATGTAGAGAGGCAGATGAATGCTCTAAGTTATTGGATGTGATAAGAAAGGCCAAGGATGATCTATGTGACATTTTTCATGTAGAAGAAGAGAACTCTAAACGTATTAGAGAATCTTTTAGATATTTACAGTCTACACAACAAACTCCAGGTAGAGAAAACAATAGAAGCCCAAACAAAAATAAAAGGCGGAGTATGGGGGCTTCAATCACCCCTGGCCGGAATATAACAGGCGCGATGGATCAATATCTTTTGCAGAACCTAACACTATCAATGCATTCGAGACCAAGATCAAGGGATATGAGCTCTACTGCTCAGAGGCTTAGATTTCTAGATGATGGCGTGGAAGAGATAGATATTGAATTAGCTAGACTCAAATTTGAAACTGCTGTAGAAACATTATTGGATATCGAATCACAACTGGAGGAACTCTTCGAGAGAATTTCTGATGAAGAGTTAATGTTACATAATCTCATATCTTTGAAAATTGAACAAAGACGACATGCCATCTCCAGCAAAATTTCTCAGAGTATCTTGTCATCAAATGAAATATTGCATTTGAAAACTGGTACTGAAAACATGATTAAGTTGGGATTGCCTGAACAAGCCCTCGATCTTTTCTTACAGAATAGATCCAATTTTATTCAAGATCTAATTTTACAAATCGGGTCAGTGGACAACCCCACGAACTATTTGACTCAGTTAGCTGTTATTAGGTTTCAAACCATCAAAAAAACGGTGGAAGACTTCCGGGATATCTTCAAGATGCTTGGCGGTAAGATTTCGTCCATTCTAGTAGATTGGTGTAGTGAAGAAGTGGATAACCATTTTAAATTGATAGATAAGCAACTACTAAACGACGAAATGCTATCGCCAAGTTCTATTAAGTCATCCAGAAGGCAAATAGATGGATTGAAAGCAGTTGGGCTGGATTTTGTCTACAAATTAGACGAATTTATCAAAAAGAACAGTGATAAAATCCGTTGAGCAAGACCACGGAAAGCGAACTTTTTCTTCAATATATATAGCAAATAAGTACGGTATATACCTACATCATTGCTTGTTGAACAGTGTCTTGATATCTTTACGTGTGCTGCGACCAATTTGTCCACCAATACCTTTCTAATTTTAGGTCTAATCAAGATGGCAATCTGAAGATTCGTTTACAGTGATTTTTATTATTAGGCTAGAATCTTCTGGAAGTTTTTTTAAAAGTGAAAAACTAACTAAGGCATCTAGGGATTATTGGCGAAAATTTACATATAAACTAACGATTAGCTATATCAGCGCTACCGTCACCCCATAGAAAGCTATACTGTTTTCAACGAGAAATAGAAAAGTTAGATAAAAACACAAATAATAATGGAAAAGCTATTGCAGTGGTCTATTGCGAACTCCCAAGGCGATAAAGAAGCTATGGCCAGGGCCGGCCAACCTGATCCCAAGTTGTTACAGCAGCTATTTGGCGGTGGCGGCCCTGATGATCCTACCCTAATGAAGGAATCCATGGCCGTTATCACGAACCCGGAGGTTGACTTGGAAACCAAACTGGTCGCATTTGACAATTTTGAAATGCTAATTGAGAACTTAGACAATGCTAATAATATTGAAAATTTAAAGTTGTGGGAGCCATTGTTAGATATTCTTGTTGAAACTAAGGAAGAAGAATTGCGTGCTGCTGCTTTATCTGTTATAGGTACAGCGGTGCAAAACAACTTGAATTCACAGAATAACTTCATGAAATATGACAACGGTCTGCGAAGCCTTATTGAAATAGCTAGCGAAAAGACAAAGCCATTTGACGTAAGAACAAAAGCGTTTTATGCGTTATCCAATCTAATAAGAAACCATAAAAATATCTCAGAAGAGTTCTTCAAATTAAGTGGGCTAGATTGCATTGCACCTGTATTAAACGACCCCACTATCACACCCAAACTGAAAATGAGAGCTGTTGCATTATTAACCGCGTTTCTGTCATCTGTTGATATTGACGAAAATCTAATCAATGTGCTACGAAAGGACGGAGTGGTTGAGAGTACAATTGAATGCTTGTCTGACGAGAGCAACTTGAACATCATAGATAGAGTTCTGTCTTTTCTCTCTCACCTGATTTCCTCTGGAATAAAATTTAATGAGCAAGAACTGCACAAATTAAGTGAAGGTTATAAACATATCGAACCTTTAAAGGACAGACTTAACGAAGATGATTTATTAGCCGTAAAGTATGTATTATGATTACATTCATAGAAGTAAAAGAACATTACATTCATAACTTCATCCCTGTCTGACCAAATGGCGAACATGCATTATTAACATTATTTTATCTTATCTTATTATAAATACTTATTAGTAGCACTTTTTGTAAAATGGAATTCATCAAAAGGATCAGAAGGGGGAAATGAAGCTGCAACGATTTTCGTGGGCCTTTTGACTTATAATATGTTTCTGCGTAATTATTCGCCTTTGATTATCACTCAATAGCATCATTAGGATCAGTACTAGTAAACAGTTTGTACAGTCTTCTTTCTACGGCTTCAGTCATCAAATATTTACCTTCATTATCTGACTGAAGTCTTCCCTTTTGCATATCTTCAAATAGTGATTGAAAACTGGGATATAAACTTACAGCGTTTTTTGCTTTCAACTCAGACATTCTCCCAATCTGATGGAACGTTTTCTTCAATGTTTCCGTACTATCCTGAGCTGATTTTACGTTTAAATGAGCATATTTCATGTACCTGATTGCAGGATCCATACGCTGTTTTCCAATTAATGATACCAGATTCGGTAGAGAATTAACAAACTCCATATGCGAATTAACGGTGTGTATTTTAACATGCCATTCTCTATCGATGAAACGCAGCCGTTGCTCTAAATCAAATTTTTTTATCCCTAATTCTCCAACTTGGCTTGATTTTTTACTTTTAGGTCTTGATGTTTCTTCACTTCCTGACAATCTTTGTTGTACTCTGGCTTTGTAATTTTCATTTTCTATCTGGAAAATTGCTCTTTTGAGTTTATTTAAGTCACTTAAAACAAGAACCACATGTTTACCATTCTTCGAAAAAAAGCGTATTTTTCCATACAAGTCCTTCTTTTGTGAAGTATATTGTTCAAAAAATTCCTGTGCATCATAATATAAAATTAAAACGTTTTCTTCAACAATTTTATGATTGCAGGGGTAATAGAAATCGTTGTTGAAGTCGTAGATACTGTCACATTTCCGAAGAAATCTTAAAAGAGGTATAGAATCGTCATAGCTTGATTGAATAACTGCAGGAGCTATCTGTTGCTGTAAGTTGCCCTCAACCTTTTGAAACAACTTGAAAAGGCTCGGCGAAAACTCTATAATTACCTCAGAGCGTGCTTTTACATTATCTCGATATATTTGATTAACTCTTTTAAAAGCATTCTTGTTCTCTTTTGATAGATGCCGTATTTTGTGCTTTGATTCTTCTCTAGAAAAATATTGTCCATAAACAATATAACTTTCTAGTTGTGATACTTCTCTAGCGGTGTTTTGAGTACCTTTATTGTCATCATTTGCAGAAGTTCTGGTTCGTCTTGCTTCTTGGAAATGGTTAGCGTTTTGGAAGACCGGCTGGCTTCCAGTCCTCACCACATTACTCTCCTTAATAGGTGTTGAAAGAGCATTATCGCTAATACTATCTGAGTAATCAAGAAATCTGGAAAGGTTTAATTCTACTGTGTCAGGTGCTTTAGTACTTTTCATCAGTGTTTTTGATAACGCTATGGTTCTTTTCTTTTCTCTTGGAAGATGTTCAGAATCGTCTTCACCTTTATTGTGTACTCTTTTCTCTACGACTTTCAAAAATTCATCATGGTTTTGTTCTACTAAGGTCTCTCGGTTACGTTCTGGCGAAGAGTTATGATTAACAAGCGAAGCATGCTTTCCTTCAGCTGAATTCTCATATTTTACTGGAGATAACGGAAAATCGAATAGTATATTGGCTGTCCCTATCAGTGATTTCTCATTATCAGTAGCACCATTATTGGGTTTTACAACTTCTTGTTCTTTACATTCGTTATTGTTAACAATAGGCTTCAAATTATTAGAAGACGGTACTGCCCATTTCTTTGCTATGCTCTTCAAGTTATATTGATGTTTTTTTTGCTTCTTCCCGCTCGACTCAATATCAGCTGACCATTCGTCATTTATAAGATCATCTAAAAGCCTCTTTGCGTTTCCTCCTGAATTGTTTTCATTTCTCGAAGAGGACTCAGCAATGAAGTTTGCTGTTGCGGAATAATCATCCAGTTTGCTTGCACTGATATCCTGGAAGAATGGCGCTGAAAGTTCAATAGATTTGTTCGGTTCAATAATTTGAAGATCGTCTGAAACACAAGACCTCCGTTGTGGTGACGATGGCATTACATCCGCTGAGGTTTCGCGTGACATTTTACACTCATTTTGATCTATTGATTCTGATAGAGCAATAATTTCAATATTTGAGGGACCATCGATAATCTGAATGCTGGTATCGTTTTTTGAATCCCTATCGTCAATAAACTCAATTAATGGGCTCATTTTCCTCACGGGGATAGCTGGTTCTGTTATTTTGTTACATTTTCAGTTTTTTGTTTTTATTTACGTAACTGCCATTTTTCATTAACTGAGGGTTTGAACGCGTTGTAAGCTACTTACTAAGTAAACGAAAATATTCAGAGTGAATTCAGTTAAGTATTGGTTTAAATAACTACTGATGAAAGAGACAAGAAATTACTGGAAAATTCCAATAAGTCCTGAGTTATCACAGACGACCAGTAAGGGTGTCTGATCAACTTGACATGTACATATAGCATTTATAATATCATGATGATATAATGAATCATCTAGTACATTAGTGCTGGAACGTCTCGTTTTCCTTAGTAGTATAGTAAAATTAGCCGTGACTTGTGTTGGAAGAAAAGAGTCACTGAATCTTGAAGGGCTAATCAATGCTTTGGAAGAAGACAGTTCCTTCAGGTTAAACATGACAATGGAACTAGTTGATTCATCAGTAATAAGAATTTTATCATTTGAGACTGAAATTGTGCTCAATGCATTTAAAGACCTAACTCCACAAAACCTTATTTCGTCCAAGTTTTTCTCAATTGGCAAGAAATGTTCCATAGATGGCTGCTCATCAGAATTTATGAATGCATTCTGACAGTGCCCTTTAACAAAATTCCATACTGTCAGGAACGTTTTTGAACTACCGCCTACAATAATTATTGAATTCTTCCCATAAAACCCGCACTGCTCTAAATGTGTGATAGGTGTGTGGTCCCCAAAAGACCAGCTTTTTATCATGACATTGAAACGAATATCCCATATATCAATGATGCCTCTAGTTGTACCCAAAATTAGGGCACAACAATCTTCATCGATACATATGCTAGAAACGGCACCATGTTTTGGAGAATTCTCAATGATTTGTAATCTCTCTAAGGTTTTGATGTCAAATATAATTACCCTTGACAAATTTGTTAAAACTATTAACAGAGATTTCTCATCATTCACATATGCTCTCATTTTCATTGCATATTCGTTTCTATCCGAATTCTTCAAATTGAGTTTTCTGATGCATTCGCAGTTTGAAAACTTGGTTTCATTTTCTTGTTGGTAATAGTCAACCTTTAACACGATAATTTGGCCATCTTTACTAGAAACCGCAAATGCATCAAAGTTAGGAATCATGGTCACATGGGTTATTGCCGAAGAACATTCATAGGTTAAAGAAGAAGAATAAACCTCACCCATGGTGATTTCTTTCAAGTTCCAAATCTTTATTACGCCCTGATCTGAACCAGTTACTAAATACGGCGCTTCCCTGGGAGAAACAGTAGCAGATGTAATGGAATTGGGTTCGTTTTCCATCAAAGTAGCCATTAACTTGCCTCTTAAATCACCTGTATCTGGACGCTGCGAAATTTCTTGAAGAGGACCAAACTCTTTATAATCTTTTAAGGGAGGTAGAACTTTAAAAGTTGATAAAAATTTTTCTATGGTTTCAATGTCTCCTTCATAACTGTTACTAACAATTACCTTTCTTTCTGGTTTAAAATTTTCATTGTCTTTCATGCCATGGTTTGGAGAATGCTTGTGATAGGAAGTTGGTTCTAACTGAACAAAAACATTCCTTAAATTCGAAGTGGTAGTGGCAATGGACTTATTTTTGAACATTAATGATCCATTTATATCCATCACAGTAGACAACTGCTTGAGACTATTGATACTTGGCTTGTTGCTATTTTGTTCACTCTCATCAGTTTTATATATCTGCTGGTTCTCCAAGTTGGAATCTTGTGCTTCACTTGTCGATTCTTCCGCAAACTCTACATCAAAGAAAATATTTCTTGGCATGATAGTGGTAAGATTCAAGTTTGGTGGTGAATTCTGTATTAACGGACGGTGATTACTACTGTTATATGGAAAACCAGGGTGTCCTGCCATAACTCTCGCTGTCCTTATTACATAACCTCTAAGGGCCACAATTTTCCAGATGTCTTTTTCGGTTAGTCCAATGATACGAAATTTGTCAATCCAATTTCTGTCTTCAGCAGTTAGCGGAATTTCCTTGTTATCATGGGAATAAACCATGGATGATGTTTTAACTCCTTTTGAAGAAGAGCCTAATTTCGTACCTCTTTTACTAAGTCCATAATTTTTGCTTGAATAATCCTTTGTTATGAACTCTATTCTATTATTTCCGAAAGAATCTACATGATTTGTGGAAATTTTTCTCCAGAACAAAGATTTGGACGCTCTAACAGACCAGCTACACAATAAATTGTAAACAGATCTTGATACTGGTTGTTTACAACAGGTTATCATTGATTTGAAGTTAAATTCAACGTCAAACTCAAAAAAAGGTCTTATTATCGGGTATAGGATGCAGTAGACTTCAGCTTTTGATAGCTTGTTAATAATTTCTATCATTATCATTAAAGTAAATTGTCTTATCCAGTTATTAGGATGTAGCAATAAAGGAGATATAGTTTTTGATATATCAATGTAGTATTTTTTTCTAATTAATCCAGTCTTGAATAGAGATTTTAAACTCTGTAAAACACTTATAACTACTAGTTCTTCTGAATCTGTGATAGTTTGGATCAACAATGGTAAAATATATTGTTCTAATGTAACGGTACCTAAAAGAATTGATATTCCCGAAATTGTTTGAATTAAGGAAACACGCAAAGCTGGATTTTTATCGTTAAGGTAGGTTATTAAATGGCTTAATACAACATCATTTGTTCTCTCCCTACCAAAAAACTTACAAAGAGGAAGAATGTTCTGCAAAAGTGCCATTTTTACATGCACGTCACTATCTGTTAAAAAAAGCACAGTTAAGTCTTCAACACTTTGAATCAGTTTTGTTGAATACTTCGTAGTGTTTTCGATGATTTCCATATTATTATCAGTTGATTTATCATTGAAGTGCTGAGCAAAAAAAAATTCTTGAAATCTGTTAATAATAACCGCTATGTCGCTTAAACAATTAGCAAACACTATCTTTAGATAATTGCTATTCTGTCTATTGGAAACAAGTAATCTTTTCATTCTTGGAAGCAAGTAATCTACAAATATATTCTCGTTCAGTTGATTCAGTGTTTTTACGGAAGTCAGAACTTGAATAAATGTTAGCAAAGATAGGGCCTGTACATCCTGGTCATTATCTTCAAAGCAGCATACAAGGTAGGGCACAACTCGATCAATTTTGTTTTCATCAGATACAAATTGTGCAAATACTGCTAACAGTTCTAGATTTTTAAATTTTGTGGCCGTTGAAACAATATTTCTTAAACTGTGAGATAAATAAGAGATAAAAAGTAGAGCACACTCCTCTTTAACTGATTTTATTTTTTCGGATATCTGGGCAAATTTCTGCAAAGTTAAGAAATAGTTATCAGGGAAATACAAATTAGTATTAGAGAACAGACTATCTTCTGAATTATCTTCATTAAATGTTAATTTTGAGGAGCTTGAGTCCGTTCTGACTCCTTGTTTAGTAAGGGGAAAGTCTAGACAATGACAAATTTGAGGAAAATCTTTGTATATCTTTTCCATGGTCTCATCGAGAAGTTTTGAATTATCTTCTAGGGTACGATTGGTAGAAGTACTATCTGGGATTGGGGTACTTGTCGTCATAGTAACCAAATCTCTAAAATAGTCATAAGTAAAAGTATAGAAATAATCGGGGAAAAAAATGCCGCGATATTTATTCAACAGTTCATCACATGAAAGCCTCTTCAAGGGATCCAGTTGAATCATATCAAGAACCATGTTTCTCAAATCAGCAGAATTCATTTCTTCCGAGAGAAATTCCCTATTAACATCATATGACTCACTTTTATATTTGAATAACTGTGATAAGTTAAAAATAGGCCTACCTTCTGCAAATATTTCTGCAATAACACAACCAAGACTAAATATGTCCATTTCTTTAGTTAGCCTACCATTATTAGAGTTTCCATCTTGATAAAGTTTAGAGTTAAACCTCTCTGGAGCCAGGTAACAGGTTCGTCTCTTTGAAGTGTCGAAATAGAATAAGAACTCACCTGGATTGTCTTCAGGCAAATATACGGGCTTGATGAATGCAGCAAAATCTGTCAATATGCACCAGTTCCAACTTGTTACTAGGATGTTTTCCGTCTTTATATCACCGTGGACAATGTTCAAGCTATGGATGTCCCTTAAGGAATTTAGTAACTGGAAAGCAATAAACTTAAGTTCAATATCTTGCAAATAAGGTCTTAAACTCAATCTATCGTACAAATTATTTTTTAAATGCTGCCGTATCATGTAGCCGGCTCTATTTGTCTCGACCAACTTACTGTAGTTTAAAACATGCGGTAGTTGCCCCAACTTAAACGATTGTGCCTTTATTTGCTGGAGAAATGGCCTTAGACTATACTCGTCTGTTGGCTTGATAAAAACTTTAATCACAATTTCACCGTTAGGATCTAATGCTTTACATGTTTTCAAGAATCTTGATGAGTTTAACTGAGAAACATAATGTACTTCTTCTAAAACATCGATATATGAAAAAATGGCTATGGAAGGTGATGTTTGAACCAGCAATGATAGTTGTGCTCCCATTATACTGTATTTTTCTCTTTCTATATATCTTAAGTGGCTATTTGTTCTCGTATTCTTTACTCTGTATACTAATACTTTTCAAGATTTATCTTTTTTCTCTTATGTTGAAAAATAAGGGAAACTTCATATTGTTCTCTAACAAAAACAGAGTAATACGCAATTTACACAGCGAAAACCCTGGAGGACAAAAAGTTCCATATGTTCTATAAATCTATTTATATGTGTTGACAAACTAGATTTCGGAGCAGTAGTCCTGACTCAAGTTCTCTAATGGGGCTGTTTCGTGAAAACCACATTGTTCCGTTAAAATTTTTAGATTGTCCTGAGAAATTTTGGCAACCTTCTCATTGTATATACCACAGTATTCAAACGCATCCTTTGGTTTGATAGTCTTTCTACCGTTCTTCAGAACGTATTTGGTCAACGATAATGAGCATAAGACGGTGCCATTTTTGATTGTAAACCTACTCATAACATAAATCCATTTTTCATCCCAGCAAATAATTCTTGATGAAACCGAGTATTTTTGAAAAGGTTTAATCTCCTTCAAGAAGTTAGTGAAAACGTTAGCAACTGGAAGGTATGGATAATGCTTAGAATTTAGCATAAGTTTTTGGAAAATTTTGGACATCAAGGCACCTCTTGAAATATCTAATTCCGCGAAGTAGGTGCTATTGTTCTTATGGAAGTAAAAATCACATTCGAACGGAGAAGCATATGTATCCAGCTTGGTGTATGAAAAGCACCCGTATTCGTTTTCCTCGAGCTTCTTAATATTTTCTGTTTCTAATCCTGTTAACATGGGCAAGAATAAGGTTTCAGTAACATAATAATAAAACCTGAAAAAATATGCCCCAGGGAGTGACTTATATGAAGAAAGCAGGTATGCAGCAAAGAGCCACTTGAAAATAGTGCAATAATCCATTTTTTCCTTTCACTTTATTTGGTGTGCAGTTATTGAAAAGTAGTGTTTTCTCGAGAACTCTTGTAAAAGCAGAATGGATGACAATCCTGATAAACCTTACTTCAATACTATCTGAAAACGTATGACAGTGTTCACTCTTATAACCGTTATGTTTGAACATGATTATTGTCTCCTATGTGGGAAGAATTCAACGCCGGGTAATAAGTACTGTTCTGGTAAAACATTCGTTCTCAGATACAATAAGGAAGAAATCTTGCTTGATGACAGCATCTCTTACAAGTAATAAGCATAAGGGTGGAAATATCTCAGTAATTACTTCTTGTTCATCGGGATGATCGTTAGAGACACTATGATTAACGAGGTGGAATTGGAAAATAAGAGTGTGTTAGCCAATGAATCGAATATAATTAGCACATTCACAAGAAGGATAATAAAGGAGAAAAGCGGTAACTATCAGGTACTGAAGAGATCCATTGATGGAAAACTGGTGTACCCCGACGCCACTGGTATATCTTCTAATAGAGGTAACAAACTTCTTCAGAAGAGTGAGGCTGTGACAAGAAGAGACTTGAATAGTTCTAAACCGATTATTGAGCAAACTATCTTCTACAACGGTTCGGAGCATCGCCTGTTGCAAACAAACACTGTGGCTGACAGTAAAAGTAACAGAAGGTACAAGAGAATAAAATTCACACCCGATATCAACGTTGAGCCTGTGTTGATTGGTAATGATAAGCACATCGACGGAAGTGACGAGGAAGATGATTATATTACAGATGATTACTTTAACGAAGAAGAAGATGGAAATTTATCAAAAATAGTGAATGTAAAAGAGATTCTGACACCAATTCTTTCACTAGGAGATGTAATTAATCATAAGCCAATCTCGAGGACTTTTTCAAGCCCAATCTTAAAGAATTTGGCATTGCAAATAATTTTAATGATTGAAAGGGAACAAATGTCAGTTGTTAGATATTCCCAGTTTTTGGAAGTATTTTTAGGAGATCATCCTGAACCAATTTTTGAATCTAACTTGAACCTACCGCCTTATAATCACAATCTAACTTTGCCAGAGGATAGAGGAGTAAATGACGAAGTCGACAGTGGTTACAAATATGATATCAACGAAAATAATTTGAATGGTTCCATGAAAACGGAAGGTAATTGCACCAATAAGAAAACGGAAGAAATTGGAGAGGAAGATCCCTTCTTTGCGCTTCCAAGATTGGAACAATCCAATGCGCTGCTATCATTACTGCCATCCACATCCGGTTCTTCTTGTGTTTCAACATTGACAGCGACTGAAAAACAACAATTGAATGAGGAAATTGAATCTGCTCGACAGTTGTCGCAGATTGCGCTACAAAGAAATAAAGAGTTTATAAGAAACTTAAAAAAAATCAGAAAATCGGTAATAAAAGCTAATAGAATTAGAAGTAGAATATTAAGTTGGAGTCGGGAATTCTTGGGCATATCTGATGATGATATTACTATTCCGGTTGCTCTACGTGTTGTAAAAAGAGGTCTGATCAGCGCTACAACAAACAAGACAACAAATTTTGAAGAAGAGATAGAAAATACCATGGAAGACGGTGTTGCTGATGATAATGAACCCGATGAAGAAGCTAACAGAGCCTGAATTGATAAAAAAATTAATATTTGGGGAATAAGATAATGACATATATATTATTTAGCACGATTTACTATTAGTAATAATATTTTAGGATGGGTTCATCTTTTCTTTTTTGCTTCACCAACCGTTCGAAGTATAATCAATGACCTTTACAAAGTTCGGATCTGTTTCACCATTGACCTTGTCCTTATTTTCATTAAATATAGGAGTAACACAGTATTTGACGGTATCATCAAACAATTCATCGATGAGGTTCTTTAAATCTTTTCCAGTTTGTTTAAAATCTGGGAAAGCATTAATCTCCAGTAGCTTGACTTCATAATCTGAATCAATCAAAAAGTCTACACCATAAGTTTCAAATGCGTTCGGTAATGGCTGAAAGTTTAATCTATTTACGTTGACAGCCGCTAAGAAAACGTCATTCGTTATGCAATGGATCTGTTCCTTTATATCTGACTTTCTTTCATCTGGAATTTCTTCTATCGAATCAAACTCCAAAACAGAGGAGTTTTTATCCTTATTTTTGCTTTGTAGACATGTATTGGTCAAATGACACTCCAAATGTTTTAAATCTGTTACAGAATACGCATATGGATCTAGTGGCACAAATGGCTTAGCAGCGAATAGCGCTAGCATTCTATCATAAACAAAAACTTGCAAATCTCCTTTACAGACAACGTAACATCTTATGTGGAACTTTCTGTTATCCATGGATGGGAGTAATAACGGATTAGTTAAATATTCTTGTATAATAAAGTGGCGTAATTGGGAAATGTTAACTTTGTTATTATCCATAAATTCTCCATTTTTATCAGCAGAATCGTCGTCAATTTCACTCTCTTCAGCTTCGCTGTCTTCATCATCAAATGAATCAAAAATTGCCTGCAAGTCCCCAATTGTTTTGAATACTCTAATACCTTGACCCTTATCACTCATACTTGGTTTCACGATCCACCATTTGTCTTTACTTTCATTTTCCAGTTCTTGGCGTAATTCCCAGTTTTCATCTAATGCATCATCTAAAAATTCAGCATAGTCTAAATCAATAGTAAATGATTCTAAATATGATTTCTTCAAAATGGACTCTGGATGCTTCGCAGTATAAGTCTGTATGGTATGCGAAAGAAAATGCTTTCTAATTAATGCCTTTCTGTATATATAAGAATTGGTGAAATAATTATTTGGCAGTTCCATGAGTTTGTCCATATCTAATTGTTCATAGTCACCATAATGAAAAATCTTCATTTTGTTTTCATGTTTTTCGTTGTCAAATTCCGGTAAATCTGATACGATTTCCACGTGTGGCAAATACTTTTTTAGTGCACGAGTTAGAGGTTTGTATATATACTCCAATGGGTCTATACTTACCACTACAAGGTTCTTTGTCTTTGGTGAATTACTTTCTTGCTGAGCCAATTTCAATTCTCCAAGTAAATGATAGACACCCTTAAATGTGGCTTTCATTGGCGTGACACTGATCATCTTGGCTTCGATAACTTCGGCATCCGTTAAAACAGTCCTGTCCTTGTATTCGTCCATATAATGAATAGAATCCTTATGAGCACCAAATCTTGGAGCCCAGTTAAAAGAAATCGATGATGATTCGTTACCATCTTCAATCTCAGCAAAATTGTTCTCTAAGTTAATGTGGGGCCCGTTGAATATTGGAATCCATCTATTTTCCCAAATTGGTGCGTAGTAGACCTTCGTATTGTCATTTAAACTCTCCACTAAAGGAACATTAATACTATATAAATCTGTCTTTGGGTCCCAGTTGTTTACAAGATAATTGATAACGTCTAAAGATCTCTTGGAAGCCTTTTCCATTAGCAGCGGAGAGACGCTTTTTAATCCATTAAAGTAGGCCCAGGATACAGCAATGGCCTTTGTATTTCCAGTAATAACGGATTCCATTGCACCTCCCACAGTACCCGATGATGTAATATAAGCAGCGGATGTATTTCTACCAACATTTGGACCTGATAGTACTATATCGAAACGTTTATTAGACAATAGATGTAGACCGATGTTTGCACACGATGCTGGAGTTCCATCAATCAAAACCCACTCAATTGCATCTTTTGGAATTTCTGCATTAAGAACGTAAGGTAATTTGGAGTTTTCTGACTTAATTTGCGGCTGGATAAATGGACCCCAAAAAGTATTATCCTCAGAGTCAACTTTCGAATATACAAATTGAGCAGTCAAATTTTTACCAGCAAGGTGAGCTTTACCCACCCATGATTTCTGAACGTGGGGCACACAAACTGTGATTTCCCATTCAGGATAATTTCTCTTTATATACTGAATAAAAGGCCTGATGTATGGCGAGAATTGATCGCTCAAGGGGCCATCATCGTTAGTTATTAAAACTCGCATCTTGGCAGGACTAATTTTTATACTTATATAATAACGTTAAAAATGAAGTGAGAGTAACAACGTTTAACTCAATTCTTTCGATGAACTTGATCTAGTTTTTCTGGTTATCCCATCACCTATATTTTTTACTTTTACCAAGCTAAAGAAGCGAAGGAAAAAAAGGGAAAATCAAACCCTCCTTGTATGGTAACGGAAGAAAGCATGATATTATTTCCTATTTCAGCTGGAAAAATTAAAGTAAGATAGTGTTTCTGTTTTTATGTCCGCAAACTTATCTTTACATATCCAGATAATAAGTTACTACTCGTAGGTATGAGTTGAAAATCACAAGCTAAGTAATAATTACGAAGAACGTGATCCAACTTATTGCGTGGCCGCTCTCTCTAATAGCTGCTTCAATCACTCTTTTACACATACTCATTTACCAACCGAAATATCATGTTACAAGAATTTTGTTAACTTGGTGTCAGTTGCGTAACAATAATAACCGTCGAAAGTTATTCTTACAGGAAGCCGGTATTAGAGGGATTAAAGGAGATGCTTTCAACTAATATGTGCTTCCAAGTTGTCCTATCTGCGCTGCTTTAACATTTATCGAATAAGCGGACGTCATTTTTATTCAAACAAAACTACAAGGTTTATTAGTGGTTTTCTTCTGTGTGCATGAAGAAATTTATATTGATTTAGCACGTTTTCGCATGTAAAGTTATAGTTGTTATCCCAAGGAAAAAAAAGGAAGAGGCTAAGGGGGTTAATCCAATAGTCATTGTTTAAACAAAGCAACAACACTTTCGCATTCACACGTGGGTTCTTAAGAGACCGAATATATGATTCTGGTCGTCTTTGGAAGAGATTCCACATGTCAGCATATCAAACTGGTTTCCCTACTGGTCAAGATATACTCGTTTGGGATAGAAATAAACATTCCCAAGTTGTCAAGTGAGACATATATAAGGGTTCAAGTTTTGCTATATCAAGCTCAATATGCCTTTGATTCTCTCTGGATGAAGACCAACAGATATCACAGTGACAAACTCGAGATTATCAATGTTCAATTCGATTCTTTATTCGATTTTAATCGCGTCCTTGGTTAATGCAAGCACAATCCCTCTAGGTAAGATGGCCGACATTGCCAAGATTGGTACACAAGAAGATATCTTCCCATTCTTGGGTGGTGCCGGTCCATATTTCTCTTTCCCTGGAGATTACGGTATTTCTCGTGATTTGCCTGAAGGTTGTGAGATGAAACAATTGCAGATGATTGGTAGACATGGTGAAAGATACCCCACTACTAGTAAGGCTAAGTCTATCTCTAAAACATGGTATAAGCTAAGTAACTATACCCGCCAATTCAACGGCACGCTCTCATTTTTGAATGATGACTACGAATTTTTCATTCGTGACGCTAACGATTTGGAAATGGAAACTACTCTTGACAACTCAGTCGATGTTTTGAACCCATACACTGGTGAGATGAATGCCAAGAAACATGCTCGTGAATTTTTGGCCCAGTACGGTTACATGGTTGAGAATCAAACCATGTTCGCTGTTTTTACGTCCAATTCTAAGAGATGCCATGACACTGCTCAATATTTCATTGACGGTTTAGGTGACCAATTCAACATCTCCTTGCAGACCGTTAGTGAAGCTATGTCCGCTGGTGCCAACACTTTGAGTGCTTGTAACTCATGTCCTGCTTGGGACTACGATGTTAACGGTGACATTTTGGAAAAGTATGATACCACATATTTGGACGACATTGCCAAGAGATTAAACAAGGAAAACAAGGGTTTGAACTTGACCTCAACTGATGCTAACACTTTGTTTGCATGGTGTGCATACGAATTAAATGCCAGAGGTTACAGTGATGTCTGTGATATCTTTACCAAAGACGAATTGGTCCGTTACTCCTATGGCCAAGATTTGGAAACCTATTATCAAGAAAGTGCAGGCTATGACATTATTAAATCTGTCGGTGCCAACTTGTTCAACGCTTCTTTGAAGTTGATGAAACAAAGTGAAATAGAAGACCAAAAGGTTTGGTTGAGTTTCACCCATGATACCGATATTTTGAACTATTTAACTGCAGTGGGAATTATTGATGACAAGAACAATTTGACCGCTGAGTACGTTCCATTCATGGGCAACACTTTCCACAGATCCTGGTATGTTCCTCAAGGTGCCCGTGTTTACACTGAAAAGTTCCAATGTTCGAATGATACCTATGTCAGATACGTCATCAACGACGCTGTCGTTCCAATTGAAACCTGCTCCACTGGTCCAGGTTTCTCTTGTGAAATAAATGATTTCTACGACTATGCGGAAAAGAGAGTGACCCGTACTGATTTTTTAAAGGTTTGCAACGTCAGTAGCGTCAGCAACTCTACTGAATTAACATTCTACTGGGACTGGAACACCACCCATTATAATGCCAGTTTACTGAGACAATAGTTTGTGTAGCTAGAATAGTGTTGGGAAATAAGTACGAATACCTATTTTTTTTACTAATGCTGCCGAAGGTTTGAAATCTACACATTGATCTTAAACAGTTAGTCGGATTATTCCGTCCTAGTCTTCAGGTAGGATCCATATATTATATCAGAATAATAGTCGCCGCGTAGGCACGTTCTTGATTTTTAGAAGAAAACTTTAAGTGCATATGCCGTATAAGGGAAACCCAAAGAACTGGCATCGCAAAATGAAAAAAAAGAAGAATGAAAAAATTTTTAATTGGGATTGCCAATTTAGGAAAAAGTAAACAGATTCAAATCATCAGACGGAACAAATATAAGCACTTGTGTTTGATCAATGGAACCAAATCATATCTCATACGCTAGAAGAGATTGAGTAATATCAAATAAACAAAAAAAACAAAGACCATTCAAAATAACAATGTTCAAGTCTGTTGTTTATTCAGTTTTAGCCGCTTCTTTGGTTAATGCAGGCACAATCCCTCTAGGTAAGATGGCCGACATTGCCAAGATTGGTACACAAGAAGATATCTTCCCATTCTTGGGTGGTGCCGGTCCATATTTCTCTTTCCCTGGAGATTACGGTATTTCTCGTGATTTGCCTGAAGGTTGTGAGATGAAACAATTGCAGATGATTGGTAGACATGGTGAAAGATACCCCACTACTAGTAAGGCTAAGTCTATCTCTAAAACATGGTATAAGCTAAGTAACTATACCCGCCAATTCAACGGCACGCTCTCATTTTTGAATGATGACTACGAATTTTTCATTCGTGACGCTAACGATTTGGAAATGGAAACTACTCTTGACAACTCAGTCGATGTTTTGAACCCATACACTGGTGAGATGAATGCCAAGAGACATGCTCGTGAATTTTTGGCACAATACGGTTACATGTTGGAAAACAAAACTAGCTTCCCAGTGTTTGCCTCCAGTTCTGAGAGAGTTCATGATACCGCTCAATATTTCATTGACGGTTTAGGTGACCAATTCAACATCTCCTTACAAACTGTTAGTGAAGATGAATCTGCTGGTGCCAACACTTTGAGTGCTGGTTATGCATGCCCTGCTTGGGATGAAGACGCCAACGATGACATTTTGGAAAAGTATGATACCACATATTTGGACGACATTGCCAAGAGATTAAACAAGGAAAACAAGGGTTTGAACTTGACCTCAACTGATGCTAACACTTTGTTTGCATGGTGTGCATACGAATTAAATGCCAGAGGTTACAGTGATGTCTGTGATATCTTTACCAAAGATGAATTGGTCCGTTATTCCTATGGCCAAGACTTGGTCTCCTTCTACCAGGATGGTCCAGGTTATGATATGATCAAATCTGTTGGTGCCAACTTGTTCAATGCTTCTTTGAAGTTGATGAAACAAAGCGAAGTCCAAGACAACAAGGTTTGGTTGAGTTTTACCCATGACACCGATATTTTGAACTATTTAACTACGATAGGTATTGTTGACGACAAGAACAATTTGACCGCTGAGTACGTTCCATTCATGGGCAACACTTTCCATAAGTCCTGGTACATTCCTCAAGGTGCCCGTGTTTACACTGAAAAGTTCCAATGTTCCAATGACACCTATGTCAGATACGTCATCAACGACGCTGTCGTGCCACTCGAATCCTGCTCCACTGGTCCAGGTTTCTCTTGTGAAATAAAGGACTTCTACGACTACGCTGAAAAGAGAGTGGCCGGTACTGATTTCCTAAAGGTCTGTAACGTCAGCAGTGTCAGTAACGTCACTGAATTAACATTCTACTGGGACTGGAACACCACCCATTACAATGGTACTCTACTAAAGCAATAGTTTGTAACTACATAGAAATTATAATCTAAATACCCATATTAATTTTTTATCTCCATATTACCATAAGTTGAAAACTGTTGCACATTCTTCGGAAACTACTAAAAAAGTGTAATTCTTGTTTCGAACATCGTACAAAAAACGACGTAGTATATATGTACGTTGGTTTCCTAATTAGGCACAACTGTATTGTGTGTCACGTAGCATCAGTTTCTATTATAAAGGAAAACTTTACTGATGTAATATGCAGGAGAAAACAATAAGCGCATATGCCGTATTAGGAAACTCGAAGAACTAGTGTCGCAAAATGGAAAAAAATAAGAGTTAAGAGAAAATAGGTCATTATTCCAATTTAGGTAATGTAAACAGCCTGAAATGAATGGATAAATCGTATATAAATTGTCAATGCTTATAGGATGAGGTTTGGCTCGATTATCTCTTTTTTAGAGGAAGAACATCAGCATATTAAGTGTCATTTGGAACAACTATGTTCAAGTCTGTTGTTTATTCAGTTTTAGCCGCTTCTTTGGTTAATGCAGGCACAATCCCTCTAGGTAAGATGGCCGACATTGCCAAGATTGGTACACAAGAAGATATCATTCCCTTCTTGGGCGGTTCTGGGCCATATTTCTCTTTCCCTGGAGACTACGGTATTTCTCGTGATTTGCCTGAAGGTTGTGAGATGAAACAACTACATATGTTTGCTAGACATGGTGAAAGATATCCTACTTTCAGCAAAGGTGCAACGCTCTTGAAAACCTGGTACAAGTTATCCAATTATACTGGTACATACAATGGCTCATTGTCATTTTTGAACGACGATTATGAGTTTTTTATTCGTCATCATGATGACTTGGAAATGGAAACCACACTTGCCAATTCTGATGACGTTTTGAATCCATACACTGGTGAAATGGATTCCAAGAGACATGCTCGTGAATTTTTGGCACAATACGGTTACATGTTGGAAAACAAAACTAGCTTCCCAGTGTTTGCCGCCAGTTCTGAAAGAGTTCATGATACCGCTCAATATTTCATTGACGGTTTAGGTGACCAATTCAATATTTCCTTGCAGACTGTTAGTGAAGCTATGTCTGCTGGTGCCAACACTTTGAGTGCCGCTAATTCTTGTCCGGCTTGGGATGGAGATGCTTTCGATGATATTTTGAGTCAGTACGATACTACATACTTGGATGATATTGCCAAGAGATTAAACAAGGAAAACAAGGGTTTGAATTTGACCTCAACTGATTCCGACAACTTGTTTGCATGGTGTGCATACGAATTAAATGCCAGGGGCTACAGTGATGTCTGTGATATCTTTACCAAAGATGAATTGGTCCGTTATTCCTATGGCCAAGACTTGGTCTCCTTCTACCAGGATGGTCCAGGTTATGATATGATCAAATCTGTCGGTGCCAACTTGTTCAATGCTACTTTAAAGTTGATGAAACAAAGCGAAATGCATGATTTAAAGGTCTGGATGAATTTCCTCCACGATTGTGATATTTTAAACTACTTGACCACCGTAGGAATCATCGATGACAAAAATACTTTGACTGCAGACCACGTTTCATTCATGAACAACACCTACCGCAAGTCTTGGTATGTTCCTCAAGGTGCCCGTTTCTACACTGAAAAGTTCCAATGTTCCAATGACACCTATGTCAGATACGTCATCAACGACGCTGTCGTGCCACTCGAATCCTGTTCCACTGGTCCAGGTTTCTCTTGTGAAATAAATGACTTCTACGACTACGCTGAAAAGAGAGTGGCTGGCACTGATTTCCTAAAGGTCTGTAACGTCAGCAGTGTCAGTAACGTCACTGAATTAACATTCTACTGGGATTGGAACACCACCCATTACAATGATACTCTACTAAAGCAATAGTTTGTAACTACATAGAAATTATAATTTAAATACCCACATTAACAATTGCAACATTCACTTCACATAGGGTAACGAGTTTGAACATTATTCAGCGTTAGACAAAAAAAGTTCAACCGAAGGGAATATATGCATCAAGTGCACATTGTAGTATTCATTCGTAGTTGCTCCAGCGATAAACCTTCAAAATAGTAAAGCAAAGATGTCCTTATTTTTAAACGCTCTAAAGGGCAACCAGGAAGTGTCCCAGGAGAAGCTAGATGTGGCAGGCGTGCAATTCGACGCGATGTGCTCTACTTTTAACACTATTCTTAGAACATGTCTTGAGAAGTGTATTCCACATGAGGGGTTCGGTGAGCCTGACCTCACGAAGGGGGAACAGTGTTGCATAGACAGATGTGTGGCGAAGATGCACTACAGCAACCGTCTTATCGGTGCATTTGTACAGACACGAGGGTTTGGACCAGAGAATCAACTACGACATTATTCACGATTTTTGCCAAAGGAGGTGGCCGAAGAGTCCAAGAATTAGCTGTAAATAGAACGAGCATTGTGTGTGATTTTTGCATGTAAAGTAGTCGACATGTATAGCAATATAACCTGTGTATACAATTAGACATCCTAATGTGTTACCCGCATTGATATCACGTGTATTCCCCTCACCCGTTTTTGGTGTTTTTTTTGTTTTTTTAGGTGGCGCGGCGACTATAAAGCACAGCAAGTGAGGTTGAGGCAATAGTGGGAGTTTGCAGTATGGGAGACAGCTCCTAACACCAAGCTGAAAAACGACTTTTTCGCAAAGTATGTAAGGCGCTGGGTGGTCCCACCGGACCACAATAGGCTTGGCAAGAACATATAGTTTGGCTCAGCTAGAACAGGATGCAGCTAAGGGCTACTCTCCTCTTTATAGGAGGTTAGAAAGGGGTAAATGAACATGGTTACTTTCATAAGTCAGCTGTAACAAAAATTATGGCACAAAAGGTAAGGAAATCCGGATATGACTTAGTGGTAGTAGCATAGCCGCCCATATTGGTATGCTTAATTTCAGGTTAGCATGGGAGCTTTCCACTATGGTATTCTCAATCATGCTTCCTATCCCGCAGGCCCTCCTCCTTTGTTTATCGTAACACACGGCAAGAGTACTAACTAAATAGTTTTAGACCTTTAACATACATAACTAGCGCTATGGCCACAACCAAGGAACCAAAGCAACCAAAGGAACCAAAGAAAAGGACTACCAGAAGAAAGAAGGATCCTAACGCCCCCAAGAGGGGACTGTCGGCGTATATGTTCTTTGCTAACGAGAACAGAGATATTGTCCGTTCTGAGAACCCCGACGTGACTTTCGGCCAAGTGGGCAGAATATTGGGTGAGAGATGGAAGGCTTTAACAGCCGAAGAGAAGCAACCTTATGAATCCAAAGCACAAGCTGACAAAAAGAGATATGAGTCCGAAAAGGAGTTGTATAACGCTACACGTGCCTGATTTTACGGTCCATTATTTTTTATCTCCAACGTCCTCTCGAAATTTTGGAAAGAAGTTTTGTAGGCTGGATTATGTGTTGTTATTATTATTATTATTATTATTATTATTATTATTATTTTACTTATATATCCTTCTTTTTTCTTATGTATTCTCTTTCTTTTTGCACAATATATGCTGATACTTCATGTCTTAAGTGGTTCACATTTTTCTACTCAATCGAAGGCATCAGAACGCGAAACGCGTAACAATTATTTTTTTATTTTCGACTCATGGTTTTCGTACTTTCTTTCCTGCACTAACGTAAAATTTTATATAAGAAACATTTTTACTTTAGCCTTTCTTTCTTTCTTCTTATTACTCTCGCTTTCCCTTTATCCGTTCTCATTGACAACGGTAATTTGCAAGCATATAAGCACATAGGTGGAAGAGAAATAATGTTAGAAGCCAAATTTGAAGAAGCATCCCTTTTCAAAAGAATCATTGATGGTTTTAAAGACTGTGTTCAATTGGTCAATTTCCAATGTAAGGAAGACGGTATTATAGCACAGGCTGTGGACGACTCAAGAGTTTTGTTGGTCTCTCTGGAAATAGGTGTCGAAGCCTTCCAAGAATATAGATGTGACCATCCTGTTACGCTAGGTATGGATTTAACGTCGTTAAGTAAGATACTACGTTGTGGTAACAATACCGATACATTGACATTAATTGCTGATAACACGCCAGATTCCATCATCTTATTATTCGAAGATACCAAAAAAGATCGTATAGCCGAATATTCTCTGAAATTGATGGATATCGATGCTGATTTCTTGAAGATTGAAGAATTACAATACGACTCCACTTTATCCTTACCATCGTCTGAATTCTCTAAGATTGTTCGTGATTTGTCCCAACTGAGTGATTCTATTAATATCATGATCACTAAGGAAACAATCAAATTCGTCGCAGATGGTGATATCGGTTCAGGTTCGGTCATAATAAAACCATTTGTAGATATGGAACATCCTGAAACAAGCATTAAACTTGAAATGGATCAACCTGTTGATTTGACGTTCGGTGCTAAATACCTATTGGATATCATTAAAGGTTCTTCGCTTTCTGACAGGGTCGGTATCAGATTATCCAGCGAAGCTCCTGCATTATTCCAATTCGACTTGAAGAGTGGGTTCCTGCAATTTTTCTTGGCTCCTAAATTTAATGATGAGGAATGAATGATAAAATATCAATATAGTTGTATACTAAAAAATAATAAACCAAAAAACAGTAATATCAATTTTCGAATGAGAATTAATATATAATAAATGAAGAGAGAATGCGTTATATATCAGCCTATTATGTAGCCTCCACTGTATTAATTACATATACCACACGTCAATCTAACGAGCACATTACTTTTGCTATAAACCCTTCCAAGTGGAATATCGCCTTGTTCCCAAGTGATAGTCTTTCGTCAAAAATGCTTGAATATTCAATGATGGATGTTTTATTCTCGATATTTAGGGTTTCCACATCCAATAATGAGAACGTCAGTTCTTTTAAGATAATATTTGCCGGTATGCAATGAGCTAACAAGTCGTAGAGAACAGCTCTACATTCAATCAATGAATTAACAGATCTCTCTTTCACAATTTTCCTCGTTAGTTTCTGAATCACGATAATCCAATCTGGCTTAATAATAGAGTTACTGCTTTTCAATGTTAATTCATTGTTTAATGCCATAGACTCAAGCATCAACAGCGAGACTCGCAAATTACCATTCGACTGGTTGGCAATCCTTTGCAAAATTTCATTTGATTCTAAATGTATTCTTTCATTCGTTACCACATCCGACAAAATCTTTGAGATCTCGCTATCACTTGGTGCGGGACAACGAATCAATAGACAACGTGATTTTATAGGAGCGATTATAGGCGACATGGAATCACAAATCATAATCAACCTAATGTTCTTAGAGTACTTTTCCATAGTACGCCTTAAAGCGGCTTGGGCGTCCTTTGTTAATGAGTTCGCCTCATTAATAATAACACATTTATATCTATGGGCCAATCCATCTTTGGAGTCCTGGAAGTCAACTTGTTCCATTTGAGCCACTTCCTTCAATAGCTCTTGAATGACAATTCTATCATTGTTACCCATATCACTTGGTGTGATCTCTAAATGGTATGGTGAACTAACTACATTTAATTCTAGTTTTCTGTTCGAGGCCGTAACAAATTGTCTAACATCAATTTTCAATCTATAAACCCCTGGCCCGAATATGGATTCTAATAACGCCATACAGCGTGTTTTCTTGCCCGTACCATTTGGTCCATATAGCAAAAGATGAGGCAAATCACGAGGTTGATCAGATAAAGATTTGAGGAAATCCGTCAACTCTTCATTATGCGAAAGTGCGTTCAACGACTTAGGTCTGTATTTATCAACCCACAGTGACATTATTCGTGTTCCTCTGATTTTTGTTCTTCTTGCACCATATTGCAAATGAAAAGTCTATTTTATGTTCAGAAGAACGAAAAAATCGCGTTAAAATACTCAAGAGGCGACACACCGTAGTGCTTTTGGAAAAGTTTCCCCAACAAGAGATACACACAGCATTGGTTCGCTGTATAAATTTAATGGCATTATTCTATATCTATTTTAACAGACTGACTGATTATAACTTTTCATGGCTTTACGAAGCACAAAACATTTTCTTGCGTTTTATTTATTTCTTCTTTTGCAGGATCTTTTTCTGACTTTTTTCACTCTGCGAGAAGAATTTCATTTTTCCCACTAAGGACGGAACAAACAAGGGCACTTTTCTTTATTTGTTTTTTTCTCTTGTTGTTTTCAGACCAAAATATTTCAGTATTGTATCGATCTAAGATACTGTAAAAGGTTTGTGGTAGAAATTTGTTGCCCACATTCTTCAACTAGTGTATAGTTTTTTTCGCAGCTACGATTGATTTCTTTGACAATATCCCTTTTTCCCCATTGCTGTTGTTTTAATAAGGGAAGCTGGAAATAGGGGGCTCGAAAGATATTTGAACGATCGCTTTAATAACTGTTCTTATCAACTTTAACCTTTTTTAAAGATCAGTATCGTTTTCGGCCAGTATATGACTGTTTTGTTGAACAAATCTAAAAAAATAAAAACAAACACTGCAAGTCAAGCATATAATGTCGCAGACAATTACATCGTTAGATCCGAACTGTGTTATTGTATTCAACAATACTTCAAGTGCTAATGAGAAAAGTTTGCGCATTGAATTCAAACGTTTAAACATTCATTCTGTCATCGAACCCGGCCATGATTTAAAGACGAGTTATGCGTTCATTAGAATTCAACAGGATGATGCGAAGCTGCTTTTTTCGTTTTTACAAAATCTGGACTTCATTGAATCGATTATACCATATCACGATACTGAGCTGTCCAATGATTTGCATAAACTGATCTCTAAAAGCAAGTCAAAAATATTAGAGACTCCAAAACAGTACGAGCTGTATAACTTATCGAATTTAACCAATAATCCGAAACAGGCCTTATATTTTGCATTCTTACAAAGCTATATAAAATGGTTGATTCCTTTCTCCTTTTTTGGGTTATCGATTAGATTTTTATCTAATTTTACATATGAGTTCAATTCCACATACTCATTGTTCACCGTTTTATGGACTCTATCGTTTGCAGCGTTTTGGCTTTACAAATATGAACCATTCTGGTCTGATAGATTGAGTAAATACTCTTCATTTTCTACCGTTGAATTTCTTTGTGATAAGCAGAAAGCCCCAAGAAATGCCGGTTCAGTAACCATGTTGAAAAAATGGTGTTTCATTCCCATTGCTTTGCTCTTCGGTACTGTATTACTATCGTTTCAGTTATATTGTTTCGCATTGGAGATTTTCATCAAGCAAATATACAACGGTCCATTTGTTTCTATTTTATCATTTTTGCCCACTATATTAATTTGCACGTTTACTCCAGCTTTAACGATAGTTTATAACAAATATTTTGTAGAACCAATGACGAAATGGGAAAATCATAATAGTGTTTCGAGTGCCAAAAAATCTAAAGAAGCAAAGAACTTTGTTATTGTTTTCTTGTCCAGTTATGTTCCGTTATTAATTACATTATTCCTTTACCTTCCAATGGGACATTTGTTAACGACTGAAATAAGAGTCAAATTCTTTAATGCCTTCTCAATGTTGGCCCGTTTACCTACCCATGATTCTGATTTTGTTATTGATACAAAGCGTTATGAAGGCCAATTTTTCTATTTTATTGTCATCAATCAAGTGATTCAATTCAGCATGGAAAATTTTGTTCCAAGTCTTGTCAGTATTGTCCAACAGAAAATCAATGGACCAAATCCTAACTTTGTCAAAGCCGAGAATGAAATCAGCAAGAATCAACTAAGTCCATCCGATATGAAAATCTGGTCAAAGATTAAATTGTATGAAACAGACCCATGGGGAGCAACATTCGATCTGGATGCAAACCTTAAGAAGCTCCTTTTGCAATTTGGGTATCTCGTCATGTTTTCTACAATTTGGCCACTAGCTCCATTCATCTGTCTGGTAGTTAATTTGGTTGTTTATCAAGTCGATCTAAGAAAAGCTGTTCTTTACAGCAAACCTGAATATTTCTCTTTTCCGATTTACGACAAGCTGTCCTCCGTTTCCCTAACCAAAAAATTGACGGTTGGTTTGTGGAACTCTGTCTTGGTTACTTTTGCCATCTTAGGTTCCGTCATCACCGCCACATTGACCTATATGTATCAAAATTGCAATCTACCAGATGTCGGCGTTCGTACTTCGATTCAGACGAACAAGCTTTGGTACCTCGCAAATCCAATGAATCATTCATGGACAAATATTGTATTATATGCAGTTTTTATCGAACATGTCAGTATTGCCGCTTTTTTCCTGTTCTCTAGTATTTTGAGATCTTCCCATGATGATGTTTCAAACGGCATTGTGCCAATGAATGTGATAAACGTGCAAACCTCCTCCAAACAAGAATCTTTTGAGAATATTCCTTCTCCTAATTTCAGCTCTGATAACGAGAAAGAATTAATTCAAAGAAGAAGGCCTTCCAAAGAGAGTTTGCCTCATGAAGCCAACGGGGAACAGCCTGTCTCTGATGCAAAGGGCTTTGAGACACAAGATATTGCACCATTCCAAAATGATCCATCCTCTTTATCCTCTACCTCACCATCATCCTCCTCTTCGTCTGCTAGCGGAGCCGATGCACCCAAATCTGTAGACAATAATACAGCTGAATCTTCTGGTGAAAAGCCATTGGCCTCAGATAACAGCGAAAAGAGAAACTCTTTGGTGAAAGTGCCAACCGTTGGATCATATGGGGTTGCAGGCGCTACATTACCTGAAACGATCCCAACCTCTAAAAACTACTACTTGAGATTCGACGATGATGGAAAATCTATTAAGGACGTGAAATCCAGTGCAGAAGCTTCGAACGTCACCAATATCAACGCTTTAGACACTAAAAGTAAGCTTTTGCCTAATGGCAACGCCTCAGACGCACTCAGGAGAAAAATTGATCAAATACCAAAAATTGCTGTCACTGGCGGTGAAGGTAACGATGACAGCCAAGTCAAGGACGACCATACCACGAAAACCCCTGTATCAAAGGATGTGAACATCAAGCCCGTTGTCGCTACAAGTGTTAATGATGTTCAGTCTAAGGCTTCAATGACTACTGAGCAAACGAAGAGGACTGAGGTGAGTAATAAGAACGGCCCAACAAGATCAATTTCCACGAAGGAAACGAAAGAATCTACAAGACCATCGAATAACAATACCACCATTAATGCTACTCAACCCCACCACCACAATCACCACCACCACAATCACAATCGCGATGCAGGAGCAAAGAATGTCACGAACAATGCCAAGACGACTGAATCCTCTTCTTCTTCATCCGCGACAAAAGAAAAGCCAAAACACAAAAAGGGGTTATTGCATAAGCTAAAAAAGAAACTCTAAAAAACACTTCAAGATACTGACTAAAAATCTTATTTTTTATATTTTGGTGACATTAAGTTAATATGTATTCTTTTTTTTTTAAGCGTCTATATTTTACCTCTAATTTTACAACAATGTTATCATGTCCTTTGTAAAGCACTTTTCGGCGAATAGAAAGACAAGATTCTGTTTCTTTGTCCATGGTCCCCTACTCTACTCTTCATTACGTACGTTAACCATACCATTATCTCCAGGGGGCCTAAACTAAACAGAGCAGTTCTTCCGCTTTTTTTTCTTTTAACCGCGGCTTCTATCAGGAGACTTTTCTGGAAAAAAGAGAGAGGCTGAAAATTATCAACAGCGGTGTAAAAGTCTGGACCGGTCTAAATTCTAGGGGTGGAATAGAAAGTAGAAGATCTCGGTGTAGATCTAAAACGGAAGAAAAGAGTGAGTGATCCGGTTTTCCATGGAAGCAAATCGAAAAATAAGGCGATGCGATTCTGTAAACGGGACTTTCATTAGCATGTGAAATCTACTAAAAGAAAGTTATCTTCGGTACCCTTTCCATCTATGTGTGAGAGTGGCCGGTTATTTACAGAATACAATGGTAAATGATAGGGGTAAACTCAACTATGATTGCAACTACAATATCTTGATTCTGTTGAATATGTTTCTCATGTTCTTAATACGGCGAGTTACGTCAGTGTATGTATGTATACATACACGATATCCAGATTCCTTTTTCCTCTTTTAACCCGCACTTCATTTCGCGCTTTTTTTGTTGGTTTGGCCCCCATTAATAATCTGATCTGGGCTTCTCCTGGCAATAAGTAGTTATCACCGGACCATCTCATTTTTATAAAAGGGACATTGGATTTGCGGTTTCGTTTTTTATGAAGAACGGACTGATCTTGACTGTAGAAGGTTCAAAGTTCTCCAAGAACAAATAAATTACGCCACATTATAATATGTCGTCTGCTCTATACAAACAAAACACAAATTTTACTCATTCTACTGGTTCCTTTTTGCAAAGTGCACCTGTTGAATTGACCACAGTTAGTGGGTACCAGGAGTTTTTGAAGAAACAGGAGAAGAAGAAAAATGAGATTCAGACAGTGTTAAGCGAGGATAAATCGCATGGTTATGTGCTAAAAGATGGTGAAGTCATTGCTAATATCATAGGGGAGGCTAAAGATTACCTCTTAGATTTGGCCGGTCAGGTTTGAATGAATGGACAAATATTCATTACATACATTCTTATGTCACGTACGGCTCTATTTGTGTTGGTTTTTTCTTTTGCTGGGCGGTGGTTTTACTTTTAGTTATTGGCTCGTATATCTGGCATATTTCCTATAGGGGGGAAAGCAAAGCGCGAATAATGGATAGAGTTTACTGAGCTCTTTTGATACTTAGCTTCACTAACAGAGAAAAAGAGAAAAAAAAATATGAGGGTAATGCTGTCTATAAAGTTCTTACGATCTCTTTCTCCTCTTCATATAGAGCATTGTTGTTGCTTTAACATATTTGCGTGCTTTTGATGTTTTTATACAAATTTAAGATAATTGTTATGAATGTGTGAGCACAAGCTGGCACATAGTTCGTATACGTATATGATTTTATAAAATCGTTACATTCATCTTCGTACCTGTACAGTTTGCCATTGTTCCTGCCTTGAATTTGAAAGGGCTCTATAACCTTTTCTTTTATTTTTGAGGGCATCTCAAATGGAGCATCTACGATTGGGAAGATCAACGAAGTCTGACGGACGAATTCCGTAACTCTTCTCTGCTATTATTCATTCTTGTACAACCCCCTCCCAAGGGAGCGGTAGGGGAAGTAGTTACATATGAGAAAGGGTCCTCTTTTCTCCAGTAAGATCAGGGCAGGGGCGCGCGCTGCTGTGCGTTTGCTCTATGCAAGGCACTATTTTTCTGCGCAGGCGACTGCGAGCCGTTTGAATATCACGTACTTAATTTTTATTACGATGCCCTTAGCATCCCTTTATAAATAAGAGTGTAAGGTATCGCTGCTTAAATTGGAAAGGAAACTAGTTGTCCTTTTCCTTTAGAGTTTCACTCGTTCGCAATTGATAATGCTTCTTCTTGGTTTCAAAAGTACTCAAATCAGCTGCGTAAAATTGAGCATCTTTGTTATATGATTATGCTTTCTTCATCTTCAGAATATATAGGTTCTGTAGAAATCTTTATTGAAAACACTTCTTTTTTCAGCAAGAGTTTTTTCTCTTTGTTAGAAGCGGAAATTTTGGTGGGAAAAGAAGGATGGCACCATAAGTCCTTTTCTGAAAGTTCTTTTACCTCCCCCATTTGAATTTGACCATGGAAACGTCACAGAAAAAATTCAACTAACCACGATTAGACTGTTTTTTTCCAACTCAAAAACATCAGCAATCATTGGAAGAAATGGTGAAATGCTTAAAAAACTTATGCATGAAAATGACGTTCGAATAGCTGCCTCGAAGCATTATCTACCAGATAGAGAAGATAGAGTATTGGAAGTCCAAGATTAACCATTCGCCATTTTTAAAGCTTGGCTGCAAATTTCTCAGTTAAATATAGAATCAAAATCAAAAAACTCTTCTGGTAGTATACATCTGGAAAGGAAATATTTTCCTCATCTCGCTAAGGCGCCAAGAGGTTCTGTTAATAGACCGGTTGAATTTAAAACCACAGTCTTGATTCGAGAAGAATTTGTCGGAGCTCTTGTAGGTAAGAGCGGTAGCAGAATCGCCAATTTAAGGAAATAGACGGAATTAAAATAATAATAGAGAATAAAAGTAGTGTTAAAGAGAAATCTGCGGGTGAACAAGTTTTTATTATCATAGGAAATCTAGAAAGAAACGTTATAATCGCCGAAAAAATGATACTCAAAAATTTGGAAACTGAAAGACGTCAAACTAATTTCTCAAGAATGCCCCCGGGCAACAACACCTGATTTGCAAATTTATTTAGTTGTGCTCTGTAATAAAAATTTAAACGAAAGGTGATACATATCTTTCCTATTAGTTTTCCTTCTATAAACAAGTTTGTGGCGAAAATCAGATCGATATAAATGAGGGGACACCCAGAAAAGGAAACTCCTCTTCATCTAAAAGATCATTTGAATCTTTTGCCAAACAATATCATTTGCAATTGGTCATACATGGAGATAACACCTGCACCTGCAACACTTCTCAAGATATTTGCCGCGCAGCCTTTGAATAATGAGCTCACTCCTTCGGCTGCCACGATCTTCTTAAGACAATCCATAGCACCATTATACTTAACCGCTTGACCTGAAGTCATCATCATTCTTCTTCTAACTGTGTCCAATGGGTAAGAACATGTCGAAGCACCAGTTGTAACCACCCAACCCAACAAAAATGAAGCCAAGAATGAACCATCTAATGAACCAGTTAGTACCAGCGGCTTGAGAGAATCGAACATACCGAAATATAGTCCTCTATAAACCACAATACCGACTACCGATGGCATAAAACCTCTGTATAATCCTGCAATCCCATCTGATTTTAAAGTCTTTTTATAAACATCAATTAACCCATTGAATTGACGCGTACTGCCCTTTTTAGAAGACTTGGCATCAGCGGCCAGTCTTGTTCTCGCAAAATCTAAGGAATAAACAAATAATAAAGAGAGAGCACCGGCAGCACCACCAGAAGCTAGATTACCTGCAAACCATTTACCATAGCCTTCTTCTTTTTTAAAACCAAACATTAGTTTGATTTTATCTTTAAAAGCAAAGTTCAAAGCTTGAGTGGGAAAATAACGAATAACATTAGCAGTATTTCCTCTCCAAAAGGAGATTAGTCCTTCTTGCTTAGCAGTTCTCCTGAAGCAATCTGCGATACCAGAATACTTCTTTTCCAAAGTGCCTTGCTTGATCATTTCATCTTGGTTTTGAATCAAGATCTTGACTCTCTCGATGGGTGATGCCGCCGTCTTAGCGACTGCCGCACTCACACCACCCATCAAGAAATTGACTAAAAAGTTTGATTCTTGCTGATTACCGTTATTACTCATTGCTTTTCAAAGACTATTGTATCAGTGTAATTTGACCGTTTTCAATTGACTTAGTTGTACACACACTACTTGTTCCAGTTGCTACTTAGAATCATTTAAGTGTGTGATATATACAGGCCAATTCCTGACAGAAGAACAATGGAAAATACATCTCAAGAAATTTCAAGTTTATTTAAAGGCAACCGAACAATGAAAAAGAAGGGAAAAAAAAACTCTATTTCAAAATTAGTCAATACATTAAGGATGAAAATGGCTGCCAATATTTTGTATAATACACCCATGTATTTTACCATCCATACATTCTTAAAACCACTTTTTTTCGGAGACTTTTTTTTTTCATTATCATTTGATTTCCGTCATGTCGCTGGTAAATAATAATAGCATGTTTTCTGCTAAGAGTGTAGACTCGAGAGAGCGCGACACTCCGTGTAAAATTTAGTTTTTTTTTCCGAAACTCCCTCTACGAAAGGTAACACGCTGGCTGGGGCCTGTAATTTTCCTTCAACATCATCTCCGGTGGACTTCCTTCCCTGTCCCTTCCGGGAGGGAGGTGGTCGTAGCCTGAAGCCATTTTCTTGCAAACTGCGATAGGCATCGATCGAAATTCTCTGGTGAGAAGACAAAAAAACGAGTAGGTTTGAATAGTAATCAACATTAATATAAGAGATTTATTTCCAAATCTTTTCTATAGAAAACTGACTAAAAACTCCAAAGCAAAAATGTATGTGATGCAGCGTTTAATGATTTAATGAAAGTTTATCAGGAATAAGATGGAATTACTATAATAGATTTTATCACTGAGGTGTATAAGTCCCACGGGATATCACCCTAAACGTTTACATTACTTAGGAATGATGTGGGTAATTTATACAGTAGAACTGAAGAGATCTGTATTTGTTTGATCATGAAAACGTTGGTAAAGAAAGATGCTTATATCATCGAAAATTTTGGAGTTACTAATTGAAAAAGAAGACTTCATTTATATATGGCAAAGATTGCGCATGAAAATAAATGAAGCCACGAGAATGTAAAAATCCAACATTGATACCATTCATAGTATAATTTGCATCCAACTATTTTCAGTATCCCAATATACAGCATCTACTATTTAAAAGCACTCAAAGTTACTCCAATTTCATTCTCCTAAGTAAGCATTAGAGTAGTTGTTAACTTAATTTCTGTCTTCTCCCATTAAGTAAACTTTTCTTACGGAACAATAATAACTAACATTGATTTTAACAGGGCTAACTTACGTACTCAAAAGAGACTTGCCGCTTCTGTCGTCGGTGTCGGTAAGAGAAAGGTTTGGTTAGACCCAAACGAAACCTCTGAAATTGCTCAAGCCAACTCCAGAAGTGCCATTAGAAAATTGGTTAAGAACGGTACCATCGTAAAGAAGGCCGTTACCGTCCACTCGAAATCTAGAACCAGAGCCCATGCCCAATCCAAAAGAGAAGGTCGTCACAGTGGTTATGGTAAGAGAAAGGGTACCAGAGAAGCCCGTTTGCCATCCCAAGTTGTCTGGATCAGAAGATTACGTGTCTTGAGAAGATTATTGGCCAAGTACCGTGACGCTGGAAAGATCGACAAGCACTTGTACCATGTTTTGTACAAGGAATCTAAGGGTAATGCTTTCAAGCATAAGAGAGCTTTGGTTGAACACATCATTCAAGCTAAGGCTGATGCTCAACGTGAAAAGGCTTTGAACGAAGAAGCTGAAGCTAGAAGATTGAAGAACAGAGCTGCTCGTGACAGAAGAGCTCAAAGAGTTGCTGAAAAGAGAGATGCTTTATTGAAGGAAGATGCTTAAATTCTTACTAATTATTTTGGCTTAATGTACAAACTCAATAAATAAACAGATAGCAATACCTTCAGTATTATATATGTATTTACATATACCTACATAAACAAAACCCATTTTTCTAATATTCTCACTTCATATGAATAGATAATGGTCCTTTTCACAGACAATAATTGAGCTCGAACTGATACCATCAGGCAGCTTACCAGAAATACCTAATATTTTGCTTCGCTAAGGGATAAGTTAAACTCGCGACATAGGCATAAATATATACATACGTAAAATTGATCTATCAAAAATGTAAACGAACTTAAAATAGACCTTCAATCTCACCGTCTTCATCAACCTCCACTGCCATATAACCGGCATACGTCGATAGACCTGGTATAGTTTGTATTTCGGCTGCTAGAGCATACAAATAACCCGCACCGATTGAAGCTCTAACATCCCTAATGGGGAATGTGAAACCAGTAGGAACACCCTTCAGTGATGGATCATGGGATAGGGAATACTGTGTTTTAGCGATACATATAGGAAGGTTGCCAAAGCCCTGTTCCCTATAAGTGTCTATCTTTTTTTGGGCTTCTGGTGAAACTTCGATCTTTGCCCCACCATACATTTTTTGAACGATACTGGTAAGCTTGTCTTCGATGGAGTCATTAACATCATACAAAAACTTGAAGTTCTTTGGTTCTTTTGTTGCATCAACTACTGCATGTGCCAAGTCCAGTGCACCTTTACCACCTTCCATCCAGTGATTAGAAGTAACGGCATGTGATGCCCCCGCATTCAAAGCTGCTTTCTTGATTACCTCAATTTCCGCATGTGAGTCTGTTTCAAATCTGTTGATTGCTACAACGACTGGAATTCCAAAAGTTTTGATGTTTGCAATCTGCTTAATTAAATTACTAACACCCTTGGCAACAAATTCAATGTTTTCTTCTGTGTATTCCTTTGGTAATGGTTGTCCTGGCTTAACATTAGGGGCACCTCCGTGAGATTTTAATGCTCTCACTGTTGCGACCAAGACAACAGCATCTGGTACTAATCCGGAGGAACGACACTTGATATCAAAAAATCTTTCACCACCCATGGCAAAATCGAAACCTGCCTCAGTAACGACGTAGCCAGGTTCATGGATGTTCTCATTACTTAATGGATTCTTCACTGAACCTACAAGCTTCAACGCCATCAAGTCTGCAATGACTGATGATGCACCAATAGAAATATTGGCGAAAGGACCAGCATGAACCATTACTGGCGTACCCTCTAAAGTTTGCATCAGGTTTGGCTTTATAGCATCGCGTAATAATGCAGTCAGAGCACCGGTACATCCAATGTCTTCTACAGTTACTGGTTTATTATCGTAATCGGCACCAATAACCATACGTCCGATCCGAATCTTCATTTCTTTCAAGTTTTTGGATAAAGCTAAAACAGCCATCAGTTCAGAAGCAACAGTTATATCAAATCCAGTAGTCCTTGTAAATCCTTTTTCAGTGGCGGCTTCTCCAATAGTAATCTCCCTTAACATTCTGTCATTGATATCGACTACTCTTCTAATAGTAATAGTGTCAGGATTAATGTTTAATCTAGCAAATTTTTTAATTTCTTCAGACGTCAAACTATCAGGGTCTTCTTTGTTAATACCTAATCTTCTAAGCCTTCTTTGCATGGATGGGGTAAACTTTCTTATGCCATTTTTCCTTGGAACTAATCTCCTATAAAAGGTACTATCATTCTTCTGAGTAGCCTCATGGAACATTCTAGTGTCAATGGCGGCAGCAAGCAAATTATTCGCGGCCCCAATCGCATGAATATCACCGGTCAGATGTAGGTTGAACTCGTCCATAGGAATAACTTGAGCATAGCCACCACCGGCAGCACCACCTTTGACACCCAGAGTTGGGCCCAGAGATGGTTGTCTAACGTTGGCAATGGATGGCTTGCCTAAGTGGGCGGATAAAGCTTGCACCAACCCCATGGTCGTAGTTGACTTACCTTCGCCCAATGGGGTTGGAGTGATACCTGCAACAAGAACGTATTTTCCATTTTCGCGAGATTCTAACCTTTTAAGAATGCTTGGAGAAATCTTCGCTTTATAGTGTCCGTACAATTCTAATTCGTGGGAATGTATTCCCAATTCATCAGCCACTTGGTTGATATGCTTGGGGCTTTGGGCTCTTGATATATCGATATCTGAAGGAACTGGGGTTTTCAAGTGTAGGGGAAGAGGTTTAATAACTGGAAGTTTTTCGGACTCCACAAACTGCCTTTTGGCAGCTAATAGCACATTGGAAACAAGCATGGCCACAGTCATTGGTCCCACTCCGCCGGGAACGGGGGTGATATAAGATGTTTTTTCCTTCACAGAATCAAATTCAACATCACCAACTAATTTTTGGCCGCTTTTCTTACTACTATCAGGAATATAGTTGATACCAACATCAATAACAACGGCGCCTTCTTTGATCCAGTCCGCTTTGACATATTGAGGAATACCACAAGCTGCGATAACAATATCGGCTTGTGAGACTACTCCTGCGATGTTCTTTGTATGACTGTGACAGATGGTGACAGTCGCGTTGGCATTCTTCAACAACGAAGCAACTGGATTTCCAACAATACTGGACCTGCCTAGCACAACGGCGTTCTTACCATCTAACTTGACGTGAGCTTCGTTAAGCAATTTTATACAACCATGAGGAGTACATGGTATGAAGTATGGTTTACCGCCTTTTTTAGCCAACTCACCAGCATTATATCTATGAAACCCATCGACATCTTTTTTGAAATCAACGGCATTAGTAATAGTTGTTTCGTCCAAGTGACCCGGTAATGGTAACTGAATTAGCAATCCATGGATTGATTCATCATCGTTGATGTCACTAATTTTCTTCAAAAGCTCAAGCTCTGTAATTTCTGCTGGTAACTTTTCTATGATGCAGTCTACACCACTGTCTTTCGAAGCTTTCAGCTTCATTCTCACGTAGGTGGAGGAATCCGGTCTACCTCCAACTTGGATGATTTTCAAGGTGGGATTGAAATTTGGATGTTTAAGCTTAATGGCTTGTATCTCGTCATTAGCTTCTTTACGAATAGACTGGGCGAGTTTCTTACCAGAAAGAATGTGGTACTCTGAGGCATGCAGAGTTGGTAAAACTCTGAAGCGGTGAGTGTGCCATTTGGCTTGTCGGAACGCTCTAGAGTTTCTCAATATGGATAGTCTCGACAACATTTTCCCTCAGTTTCAGTTATCTGAAAGACGAACGAATCAAGATGAAATAAAAAGTTATGTAAGAGAGATTACGACACTAGGACTTGTTTTTCTCGGTGCATGTTGGTTGAATGAACTTCTGCAAATCTTGCGGCCATCGAGAAGTCATTGCAATATTATTTCGGCAGAAAAAGAAAAAAAAAATTGCTATAGATTAAAAGTGAAAAAAATTTTGGTATGGCGCTAGAGAACTTTTAACTCTTCCTGGCGCGTCAGTAAAAAAATCAGGAAGAAGGTATGTTACATATGTGGCTTGGGTTGATGGAGAGGTGTGGAATAGGACGGTGCATTCAGGAAATACATTGCGTTTCGTATGCGAATTAGTGATATTTGATAAATATGTGAATTTGCGTCTTTGATTCTCTCTATGACGATCCTCACTACAACTATATGTATGTATATTCATATATGAAAAATGTATGTAGCCATTTAATAAAAGTTCCCATGCGATTGGTTGGATGGTGTAAAGTTCCTTTGGTGTGGGGAATGCTCGTAATGCTGGGGCGATGATAGTAACAGTTGTGAAAAATAGGATGTTTGGTATTGAGGCAGACCTTGAACATAGCTTGGGTTGTAAGAGTCTTCGGCAGGTCTGGGATACATGGGCCTTCCTCGTACTTTTGAGAGAGAGTACGGCATTCCATTATTTTTATAGTACGGTACTGGTCTACCCTGGAGTTGCGCAACTGTGGTTGATCTTGGAACCACTTCTTCTTCTGATTCATAATCTGAACCGGAGTTAGAATTGGAACTGAATTCAGTACTGTTTTCATGCTCTTGTATGCGGGATATCCTCTGATACTTATTTATTATCTTTCTCTGTTCCATTTCAATATTTTTTGCAGTTTCTAGGATTGCTTTCTTGTTAGAAAAACTATCCTTATTAGTGCGACCTTCTTGGCGAGATTCCGTGGGGGAAAGTTGTTCAAGATTTCTCTTCGACGGGACACACCGGTAACCGTCTATGTTCTCATAAATGTGTTTAGCATAAACTAGGGGGGTCTTTGCTTGAGGTGTAGTATTAGTCTTGATGAAATTTTCGATTTTTTTCTCGTTTGAAGCAGTGATTGGTGTAAGCAGTCTTGAGTGCACGGACAACGCGTTATTGTTGCTGTTACTTGCGTGCGAATTCTTAGGAGTTAAATTTCCGGAATTGTTGATGGAAGGTAAAGAGTCGATAATTTCCTCGAATATGTCGTAAAACAAGTTTGAATTTTCAGTAGTTTGCTCAGCACCATGCTCAATTAGCTGTAAAAGCTCCTCCTCCTTTGATGATAGCGCTAATGAATCCTTAACTTTGTTTTGTATGGTCTTTTTCCAGACTTGGATATGGGAAGATATTTGCTTTTTGGTTCTAAACTCATTGGTTTTGTGCTTGATATATAACGAAATCAGCTCATTTCTCCCAAAGTTGGCATTTCTTATTTTTATTTTTGTGGTTCCGTTCTTCATTATTAATCTAAGTGCTTCGAAGAATGCCCCTTCTACTTTTTCTGACCATTTATCACAACCGATGGCCCAAGATTCCGCTGTTGATGATACTTCGCTACTTTGTTCGGAAAAGTAACTGTTTACAGATATACTTGGTACTTCATTCTTCCTCTGCTTATCACTGAACGGAACTTTTACTGATGGAGATTTCAAATCATCCGATTTAGCCCCCAGCCCAGTATTGATCAGTTCAAATTGAGGATGCGCGTTGATAAGATCGATGTCATCCTGCGCTTCATTTTTCACACAAGTAGCGTTTGAAACAATGTCTTCTGGAAACATATCATCTAAGGTGGACTGTGAATAAGAGTCTTTTTGTATGTATACATCAAAAATTCTACCAGTATATGATTCTATATTCTTGGAGCTATCCTTGCCAAAGTCTTCTCCTTCAAGACTCATGGTTTTAACAAAAATCTATAGTATGAGAATATGCTGATTTTTCTTTTCCTGCTAATATGGAAAAAACCTGGCACCACTCAAATATTTCCTAGTGTTTCATAAACATTTATAAAAGCAAGAAAGGGTTGTGATATGCAAAAAAGCAAGCAATCCTTTTGTTTCAAACTTAATATATACCTCTGCGGAGGATATTACTTTTTTGGCAATAAACTATTTTCTCCAGCTATGGGCCGTACCATTGAGAGAAACTCCAGTACCATGGATTACTGGTATTGACTACCGGCGCTTCTCAACTGTGCATGAGCCAAGAACTTTGCGAGGAACCATTCGTGGAGTCCAGCTCAGCTTGTTTCCGGAGAATTTCCTAGAAGAGTAAGAATACGCAATCTGAAACACGCACATTCTCAAGTCCAGTAAGAAATTCTTTGAGTCGTACGCGGAATGCGAGCGCTGCCGGGGAATCCTAATGAGGCTGAATAAACCGAACTACGGCCAAAATGGCTCACTCTGAAACATCTTGTGGCGATAAACGACCTTCATCGGTGTCACTAAATGAGAAGAGTTAGCGTAAACACCTTTCTGTAAAAAGATCTTACCACTTCGGTTCGTAAATATCATGGCTGTATTCGTGAGAAGAAGGACCGCACATAAGTAAGGACAGTAAGAACCTGCCACTTGATGTTCCATAGCTGACTTTAGTAAACTGTTAGAATAGTTTCTAGTTGGCTAAAGACTTTCTCTTTTTGTTACTTGTACTGTTGGTGTCGGGTATTGGAGGAGACTAGTTTAGTTGCGTGTCGTGCTGGGCGACAATTGTTCCACCAGTAAGGCCGAACTAAGGGAACAAAATGTGTTGATTACGTTCAAGTGTGCTAATATCTCAACCTTAAAGGGATAAATTAATGTTGTTTTGTTACACACAGGCGTATATGTTTACCTGTACGCCATATCTGACTGTATTCACTTTTTCGGCTTACACATTTGGAATAGTCCTAGTATAATTGAGTATATTATATACGTGTTTTGGCTACGTTGAGGAGATGCTAGTAAGCTATCGCACTTTCTTGACTTTATAAAAAAGAGTCAAGTATATTCTTCTCATAATTAGTAATCATTTTTTTCCATTTATGTTTTGCTTTGGAAAGTGTTGCGAGGGTGGAATTGAAAAAACAAATACTTAAGACACAAAACAATCAATAAATAATCAAGAAAAGTACTAAGCTCATCTCTCTTTGAAACAATAAAATCTGAAGCAATTTACTTCCCTGATAGAATCTAACTTTTTAATTATCGTTTAAGTAGCGAATTTCTGTCAATTATTGAAATAATCAGAACCCTTCCTTCAAAAAAAAGGGTCCTAATGCATTCTACCATGAAGAAGGTTTTCTTAAATATTAAAAATGAGGAGGAAAAAGACAAGTGCGGTTGTCACTATTTTCACCGACATTCCTCTTCTTCTAGAATGTGCAAGTTATCATTCTTGAATATGGTGACTGCGTTGTTCATTCTTACAGCTCCAAAAAGAAAAGGGTAATCAGTCTTACATAACAAGAAATAATCCAGCACAAGATATGCCTCCCTGATAAAAAAGATCTCGTCTAAAAGAAAGATCTCAAAGATACAATATACCAAAGATTTTCTTATTGCATTGCCTCCTCTCCACATTAATCCATCGCTTTATAGTCTATCTTGAGGCGAGCATCTAAGAGAGCCGAGCGGCAAGAAAAGGAGTATTGGCAGTCACATGGTCTGCGAGATTTTTCCGCTGCGGAAAAACTAGGCAACAGCTCACCTTGAAAGACATCTATTTTTCTTTTTCTTCGTCCTTCTTTCTTTTTCTATTTTCATCTCAATGAATAATCCAGAGAATTAAATCAATCCTGAAAAACAAAAGTAAAGAAACTAAGAAAACAACTTGAATAAAAAGTAAATAGCATATCACTGACAATAGAATATACACATAACAAACATCCAACATCATGTCTTCTTCTAAACGTATCGCTAAAGAATTAAGTGACCTAGAAAGGTATGTGTAACGGTATTGCCACGTTTCTAATGCGTGCTTTTTTTATCTTTTTCTTCCACAATTCTGCTCGTATTACTAACAATAATCATGCTATTCAAACAGAGATCCACCTACTTCGTGTTCAGCTGGTCCAGTTGGCGATGATCTATATCACTGGCAAGCATCCATCATGGGCCCTGCTGATTCTCCATATGCCGGTGGTGTTTTCTTCTTGTCTATTCACTTTCCAACTGACTACCCATTCAAGCCACCAAAGATCTCCTTCACAACCAAGATATATCATCCAAATATCAACGCCAATGGTAACATCTGTCTGGACATCCTAAAGGACCAATGGTCCCCCGCTCTAACTTTATCGAAAGTCCTATTATCCATCTGCTCTTTATTAACAGACGCCAACCCCGATGATCCTTTAGTACCAGAAATCGCTCATATTTACAAGACTGACAGACCCAAGTATGAAGCTACAGCCAGAGAATGGACCAAGAAATACGCTGTATAAACGCCTTCGCTCAACTGGAAAAGAGAAACCATTGGAGGAGAAACAAAATACATGAGATCCGACGATAAAAGAGTATTAGATACAATATATTTTAGAAAGAATAAAGTATAATATATATAATATCCTATCTTTAATATCATAGATTTACTGATATATCAGAGTATATTAATATTATCAACCATATAGGCGGGCTGCTTTCTTTCAAACTGGTTAATCTGAAACTGTAGTTTGCTAAGTTCAGAGATATTTGGGTGCATCCTTTTCTCGAACAACAGAAGATTTATATTTGCATACAATCACAAAGGCGTAATATACCCATTTTCCATATTTGAGACATAATAACAACTGATCTACCTCTTTGCTCGCCCGTATAAGTTCAGGATAAACATCGTCAGAATAACCAAATTTCCAGAATTTAACGCATATTCACAATTGATAGTACTGCGAGCTTGTTTCCCTTAACACGATTCAGTACATTATACATTTTTATCATGTGCGAAAATTATTATAGGTATAAAACAGTGAGCAAAAAAAAACTCCGCGACGGGGAATTGAACCCCGATCTGGCACGCGACAAGCGCCCATTCTGACCATTAAACTATCACGGATATTGGAAACAAAGCACTCACGATGGGGGTCGAACCCATAATCTTCTGATTAGAAGTCAGACGCGTTGCCATTACGCCACGCGAGCTACTATTTGTTGTGATAGTTGGCAACTATAGTAGTATAGACAGTAAAATAGAATATTAATATCAATGAGGGCAGTATGGTCATATTTTTTCTTTCTTGTTGAAATAAGTGATTACTGTTGATAATTAGTAGTTTAGTAAGTTGTAATAATTAAGAATAGTCGTTCCTTCTTAATCTATATAAGAGAGGTATATAAAACACACGCTGATTGGGTGTATTAAACCAAAAGGTTCAGACATAAATCAGAGTGTTGATGATGAGAATTTAGTGTTAACTCATCTTCTTATATACTAAGTTCTGGACAATTAATAGATCTTTATCTTATTAGTGCAGGAAATTCTATAATTAGAATTTCCCTACTCCATTTAAATTGGTATCACCATAAGAATGTTAGTATTAATTTACTCAACATCATTAGTATCATGTTAAAGAATGTTCGTCATCAACTACAACAATTTATATGAATAAATGTATAGTGGTAATCACTTATTCCAACAGAGAGGTATATAAAACACACGCTGATTGGTTATATTAAACCAAAAGGTTCAGACATAAATCAGAGTGTTAATGATAAGAATTTGGTGATAACTCATCTTCTTATATACTAAGTTCTGATCAATTAATAGATCTTTATCTCATTACTGCAGTAAATTCTATTATTAGAATTTTTCTACTTCAATTTATACGAAGACGTATAGTTGCAATAACTTAATCCAATTTATACGAATAGGTGTATAGTAGTAATCACTTATTCCAACAATTGCTACTATACATTTATTCATATAAATTGATGTAGTTGATAACGAACATTCCTTAACATGATACTAATAATATCGGGTAAATGAATACAAACAATCTTATGATGATACCAATTAAAATTGGAGTAGGCAAATTCTAATTATGGAATTTCCTGCACTAGTAAGATAAAGATCTATTAATTGTCCAGAACTTAGTATATAAGAAGATGTGTTATCACCAAAACCATATCATCAATGTTCTGAATTATGTCTGAACCTTTTGGTTTAATATAACCAATCAGCGTGTGTTTTATATACCTCTCTTATATAATTGAAGAACGACCTATTCTGAATTATTACAACTTACTAAACCACTAATTATCAACAGGTTTGCAGTAGTATTAGAATAAGAAGGGAATATCATCTATTGACTCGTAGTCATGTTACTATTATATTACCATTTACGGTGTTGTATGGTGACATAAAGGTTGAGATACAGTTGTCGATGCTAATGGATGCTGAAATGCAAGGATTGATAATTTAGTAGGACAATAAATAACAACGCATAAAACAAGAGAATAAATAAGTAAATTATTGTGTAGAAATATCGATCCCCTTTGCCCCATTCCTAAATTCTTCAGGGGAGCCTCTAGTGTATACTATGTACCAAATAGTACTACCTTTATGAACAATGGAGTTCTAATAATTAACTCAATAATTCACCTATTTCTCAAAATCAGTCTTTGTCGACCATCTTTAAAATCGAGTATAGCGACTCTAACAGCGTTACTCGGAGCTAATTCCGGTGAAGTATTGTCAAGCTTGAGACAAAATACCACAAAATACGGGTAACACTATGAAATATTAGATCGAAGTAATGAAAAGTAAGTGTATGCTTGTACACCTTCACTTATCTTTGGATGTTCCAAAGTAGGAACACATCATTGGAAAGAAAATCCGCAAGATATATCATTTATTTAATTGGAAAATAAATCAATAGGTGCATTCCCTTTTTCTTTTTGAAATTTGGATAAGAGAAAAATTGTTGGTTACTCTTTAAGCTGTCATATTAACAATTAGTTGAAGCTAAATAATGACTGAAAAAATACCAATAAAAAATTATCAAAGGACAAATGCCAATGCTTTGCTTAAATTGACAGAAAAACTTTTCAATAGGGACTTCTTTGATCTCTATTTAACATCTCAGCAATTGGTCGTCCTCGGGTATTTACTGTCTATCTCAAGCAAAGAAGACAAACTCAAAGCATGGAATCATTTCTTGAAGGGAAACATAACGTTAAATGTCGAAAAGTCATTACCATCAACCCAAGAAGAAGAAAGAGGTGAAATACTATCTTCCGTTGTCGACATCCGCCCAGACGATGTATCGTCGCAGATAATTAAGGATAATAGCCATACTAGTGCTAGCAGCAACATCGAAAATGAAAAACAGAGTGAGAATAAAGGAAATGAAGCGATCGAAAATGATGAGAATATTTTGAATGGTGATGAAAACGAGAACGTCGAAGAAGACTTGTTCAAGCTAGATCTAGAGGATTTGAAGCAACAAATAAGCGGTACAAGATTTATTGGAAATCTGTCCCTGAAAATCAGGTATGTTTTATGGCAATGTGCGATAGATTATATGTATAGTGATCGTAATGAGTTTGATGATGAGAATAGTACCGAATACACTCTGTTGGATGTTGAAGAGAATGACGAAGAGGAATTCGATGGAAGGGAAAAACCACAAGACCAAGAAAGTGTTCCGAAGTTCACCGAGGATGAAGATTATGACGACGAAGATGAAGATTATGATGAAGATATTACAGAAGAAAAGAAGTCAGAATGTCTTATAAAACATCCCAATATCCTTCCCTCTTCCAATATTGAAATTGATGATGATCGACGCTTATTACTGAACATTTCAATATCAAAAGAAACGTTGACAAAACTAAAAACAAACAACATAGAAGAAATTATGGGAAATTGGGATAAAATATACCACAATTTTGAATATGACAAAGAAACTATGATAAAGCGTTTAAAACTTGAAGAAAGTGATAAAATGATAGAGAAGGGAAAGAAGAAACGAAGTCGAAATGATTTAGAAGCGGCTACCGATGATCAAAATCAAGAGAGGATAAACAATGAGCTAGATACGAGTCAAGCATTATCAACCCCTGAAGGTTCATCTCTTAGCGATACCGGGAACAAGCGCCCTAAACATAATAATTTAGATCTAACAGTCAACTTGGGTATAGAAAACCTATCACTAAAACACCTTCTATCATCTATTCAAGAAAACAAATCCCAACTGGGAATATCTGATTACGAATTGAAACATTTAATAATGGACGTTAGAAAAAATCGGTCGAAATGGACATCAGATGAAAGAATTGGCCAAGAAGAGTTATATGAAGCTTGTGAAAAGGTTGTATTAGAATTGAGAAACTACACTGAGCATTCAACACCATTTTTGAATAAAGTGAGCAAAAGAGAAGCTCCCAATTATCACCAAATCATCAAAAAGTCTATGGATCTCAATACTGTTTTAAAGAAATTGAAAAGCTTTCAATATGACTCCAAACAAGAATTCGTCGACGATATTATGCTAATATGGAAAAATTGCTTGACATATAATTCAGACCCCTCACATTTTTTGAGGGGACATGCTATTGCTATGCAAAAGAAATCTCTCCAATTGATTCCTATGATCCCTAATATTACAATCCGAAACAGGGCTGATTTAGAGAAAGAAATTGAAGACATGGAGAAAGATAAAGATTATGAATTAGATGAAGAGGAAGAAGTTGCTGGTTCTGGAAGGAAGGGACTAAACATGGGGGCTCATATGTTGGCAAAGAGGAATGACAAGGCATCAAAAAAGGGTACCGGCAAAACAGTTAAAGACAAGACATCATCCACTAAGAACGAAGCATCAATCATCAAGGATGAAGCATCAACTGCCAAGGACGAAGCATCAACTGCCAAGGACGAAGCATCAACTGCCAAGGACGAATCATCAACTGCCAAGGACGAAGCATCAACTGCCAAGGACGAAGCATCAACTGCCAAGAACGAAACAGCAACAGTTAAGGACGAAAAATCAGCGGATAGTGACGTAATAGCTTCTGTGGTACCTGATGGAGAAAAGGAAAAAGACAAAACTGACTCACTCATTGCAACCTTGGATAAAAAATGTAGTAATAACGAATTCGAAGAAAATGAGACACATAGGGAGCAAAGAAAGGTTGGGGAAAGTGGAAAAGCTGAGGAATTGAATGGGAATCCAGATATTGCGAGAAAGGACACAGAGGATGGGTTACAAAGTAAAATGGAAGGAAAGAAGGAACTAGAGGTGAATAATGATGAAGAAGAAGAGGACGAAGAAGAAGAAGACGAAGATATGGTCGAATCCCAGTCGTATTTACTTGAAAAGGACGATGATAGGGACGATTTGGAGATATCTGTATGGAAGACTGTGACTGCCAAAGTTCGTGCCGAGATATGTTTGAAAAGAGCTGATTATTTTAAGAATGGAAAATTGAATAGCGATTCAGAAGCGTTCTTGAAGAATCCACAAAGAATGAAAAGCTTTGACCAGCTCTTCCTAGAATATAAAGAGCAAAAAGCTGTGGAATCGTATCGTCAAAAAATAGAGCAAGATTCCATCATGAAAAATGGGTTTGGAACAGTATTAAAACAGGAAGAGGATGACCAGTTGCAGTTTCATAATGACCACTCCCTAAGTGGAAATGAAGCTTTCGAAAAGCAGCACAATGATATTGAACTAGATGACACAAGATTTTTACAGGAATATGACGTTAGTAACGTTATTCCTGACATATTATATGAGGGAGTGAACAATAAAACATTAGACAAAATGGAGGATGCCTCTGTGGACCGCATGCTTCAAAATGGGATCCATAAACAAAGTTTGTTTTTAGCTAACAAGGATTTGGGGCTAACACCTAAAATGAACGAAAATATCACGCTAATTCAACAAATTAGACATATATGCCATAAAATATCATTGATTAGAATGCTACAGAGTCCCTTGTCGGGCCAAAACTCTAGAAGTAATCCCAACGCATTCCTCAACAACCACATTTATAACTACACTATTATTGATGACTCACTTGATCTTGATCCTGTGTCTCAACTTCCAACCCATGATTACAAAAACAATAGGGAACTGATATGGAAATTTATGCATAAGAACATATCCAAAGTTGCTATGGCCAACGGCTTTGAAACTGCTCATTCATCCGCGATAAATATGCTCACCGAAGTCGCCGGGGATTATCTATCCAATTTAATTAAAACCTTAAAACTCCATCATGAAACCAACTCTCTAAATAGAGGGACACATGTGGAAATGTTGCAAACAACACTACTAGAAAATGGTATTAATAGGCCAGATGACCTGTTTTCCTACGTTGAATCTGAGTTTGGCAAGAAAACGAAAAAACTTCAGGACATTAAGCACAAGTTGGAAAACTTTCTAAAAGCTCTGTTAAGGCCAACTTTACAAGAGTTATCCGAGAGAAATTTTGAAGACGAAAGTCAAAGTTTTTTTACTGGTGACTTTGCAAGCGAATTGACTGGGGAAGACTTTTTTGGTTTTAAAGAACTTGGATTAGAAAAGGAGTTTGGAGTTTTGAGTTCGTCTGTTCCATTACAGCTACTGACCACCCAATTTCAAACTGTTGATGGGGAAACCAAAGTACAGACTAAAAAGATCCAACCAGAAGAATCTGACAACATCGTTTACAAGAAGATTACTAAAGGTATGTTGGATGCTGGTTCGTTCTGGAATACTTTACTTCCGCTATTGAACAAAGACTACGAGCGCTCTAAAGCCTATATAACAAAACAAAGCAAATCATCTGCGAATGATAAAATCTCTACCACTTCGACAGATGACAGTTTCTTCGCTTTATTAGAAGAAGATCAGTTTGTTTCAAAAAAAACTGCCACGAAGGCAAGATTACCCCCTACTGGTAAAATAAGTACCACATACAAGAAAAAATCAATCGCAACTGCGTTCATACTTCCAGAAGAGGAACCGGAGATTGACGAGAAAGCAGGTTCAACAGCAACTGTTAATTCCAGAGTGCATACAGAAAATGATGTCGGTTCTTCATTTGTATTGGGGACTTCCCAACAGTTGGATCCTTTGAATATAGACGATAATTTTGACGATTCCAACATGGGAAGCAATAGTTCATTTAGCTTGAGTCTTCCCCGCTTGAATCAATAAATGAACGTCAAAATAGTCGGACATTATATCTTTAATTAAATACATTTGCTTATAAAGGTTGTACTATTTACTTGTAGTCAACATATGGCATTTTGCCAATGGAACCTAAGGTTCAAGTTAGTAGAGTATCAAGAGAATTCTTTTTCTGGGATCTTAGTATGTTTTCTATTTTCAACTACATAACGTCATTAAAAGTGACATTATTCAAAGATACCTTCCCTATGTAGCAAGTTCAATATCACACTATACGTTGATACTACGAAATTTCGAGATTTATGGAATTGGCTTATTCGTGTGCCCTAACTACTACCGTAGTGGTTTCTTTTCAAGATAGGATCAAATAGTACAGTATACTGAACCTTCATATATAGATTATGTTCAAGTTACCTGGTTTTGGAAAAGCTGCTGCAAGTCATACACCACCCGATATGACAAACGTGGATACCCGTCCACGTCATTTAAAAGTGTCAAATTGCCCTAATAACTCCTATGCACTGGCAAACGTAGCTGCTGTCTCACCAAATGATTTCCCCAACAATATCTATATTATTATTGATAATTTGTTTGTTTTTACAACCAGACACTCTAACGAAATTCCACCGGGGACCATTGGGTTCAACGGTAACCAGCGTACCTGGGGTGGATGGTCCCTAAACCAAGATGTTCAAGCAAAGGCGTTTGATTTGTTCAAGTACTCCAGTAAACAATCGTATCTAGGTTCAATAGATATAGATATCTCATTTAGAGCCAGAGGTAAGGCGGTTAGCACGGTATTCGATCAGGATGAGTTAGCCAAACAATTTGTTCGTTGTTACGAATCTCAAATATTCTCCCCAACTCAGTATCTTATCATGGAATTCCAAGGTCATTTCTTTGACTTGAAAATTAGAAATGTTCAAGCAATCGATTTAGGAGATATTGAGCCGACATCCGCTGTTGCTACCGGGATAGAAACGAAGGGAATTTTAACGAAACAGACACAAATTAACTTTTTTAAAGGAAGAGATGGGTTGGTTAATTTGAAATCATCAAACTCATTGAGGCCAAGGTCAAATGCTGTTATCAGACCGGATTTCAAGTTTGAAGACTTGGGTGTCGGTGGTTTGGACAAAGAATTTACAAAAATATTCAGAAGAGCTTTTGCAAGTCGAATTTTCCCACCTTCAGTTATTGAAAAGCTAGGTATATCTCATGTTAAAGGTTTGTTATTGTACGGGCCTCCAGGTACTGGTAAAACCTTAATTGCAAGAAAAATTGGTACAATGCTGAATGCTAAAGAGCCAAAAATCGTCAACGGTCCTGAAATTTTAAGCAAGTACGTTGGTTCTTCGGAAGAAAACATCCGTAATCTATTTAAGGATGCAGAAGCAGAGTACAGGGCCAAGGGTGAAGAATCCTCCTTGCATATCATTATTTTTGATGAACTAGATTCTGTTTTCAAGCAGAGAGGTTCAAGAGGTGATGGCACCGGTGTAGGTGACAATGTAGTTAACCAATTATTAGCTAAAATGGACGGTGTTGATCAGTTAAATAATATTTTGGTTATTGGTATGACCAACCGTAAAGATTTAATCGATAGTGCCCTTTTGCGTCCAGGTAGATTTGAAGTCCAGGTCGAAATTCATCTACCTGATGAAAAAGGTAGGCTGCAAATTTTCGACATCCAAACGAAGAAAATGAGGGAAAACAATATGATGAGTGATGATGTAAACTTGGCAGAGTTAGCTGCATTAACAAAAAACTTCTCTGGTGCTGAAATTGAAGGTTTGGTGAAAAGTGCAAGTTCTTTTGCAATCAACAAAACCGTCAACATTGGAAAAGGTGCTACAAAGCTTAATACGAAGGATATTGCAAAATTAAAAGTAACAAGAGAAGACTTTTTAAACGCGCTTAATGACGTTACCCCAGCTTTTGGTATTAGTGAAGAAGACTTGAAGACATGTGTAGAAGGAGGAATGATGCTTTATTCCGACCGAGTTAACTCAATTTTGAAGAATGGGGCTCGTTACGTTCGCCAAGTTCGCGAGAGTGATAAATCTAGATTGGTATCTCTATTAATACATGGCCCTGCGGGATCTGGTAAAACAGCTTTGGCCGCTGAAATTGCTTTGAAGTCTGGATTCCCATTTATCAGATTAATTTCACCTAATGAGTTATCAGGTATGTCAGAAAGTGCCAAGATTGCCTATATTGATAACACTTTCAGAGACGCATATAAATCTCCGTTGAACATTCTTGTTATTGATTCATTAGAAACTCTGGTTGATTGGGTACCAATTGGTCCAAGATTTTCGAATAATATCCTACAAATGCTAAAGGTCGCATTGAAACGCAAACCACCTCAAGACCGTCGTTTGCTTATCATGACCACCACATCGGCTTATTCAGTACTTCAGCAAATGGATATCTTAAGCTGCTTCGACAATGAGATAGCAGTTCCAAATATGACCAACCTAGATGAACTGAACAACGTCATGATAGAATCGAACTTTCTTGACGATGCTGGTAGGGTTAAGGTCATTAACGAACTGTCACGCAGCTGTCCAAATTTCAATGTTGGGATTAAAAAGACCTTGACCAACATTGAAACTGCAAGACACGATGAAGATCCAGTAAACGAACTTGTTGAACTGATGACTCAATCCGCATGATCGTTTGATGCTCTCTATGTACTCTTTTTTTTTAATTGATCTCTCATTTACTTCAAGAAGTTTTTGATGAACAGGATTTCCTCCTTATATTATATATTATCAGTGATAAATTCTCTATAGTCATCAAAACCAAAGCATTTTTTTTTCAATCCTATTATCCAAACTTTGTTCATCTTAATTATTTTCTACCGGGTAAACAGATATGATAATTTTTCAGTCGCTTTACCAGATAGCGTCCTGGCAGAAATGAAAAATTTTTCAAAATGAACTTAGGAAAAAATAGATACAAGCTGTCAATAGAAATATCTTGACATATTATACAACAGCTCCAAAGATATTAAGATGGCTCCCCCTCCATTTCGTCCTGAAAATGCCATTAAGAGAGCAGATGAACTTATTTCTGTCGGCGAAAAGCAAGCTGCTTTACAATCTTTACATGATTTCATAACTGCTAGAAGAATCCGCTGGGCCACACCTTCAACTGTTGAACCCGTTGTTTTCAAATTCTTGGAAATAGGCGTTGAATTAAAGAAGGGTAAGCTACTTAAAGATGGCCTGCACCAGTATAAAAAATTGATCCAAGGCTCTACTGAAGGTTTAGTTTCCGTCGGTGCTGTTGCCCGTAAATTCATTGACTTAGTTGAATCTAAAATTGCTTCTGAACAAACTAGAGCTGACGAACTTCAAAAGCAAGAAATCGATGATGATTTGGAAGGTGGTGTCACTCCAGAAAATTTGTTGATTTCTGTTTACGAACCAGATCAATCTGTGGCTGGTTTCAATGATGAAGCTATTACTTCATGGTTAAGATTTACTTGGGAATCATATCGTGCTGTATTAGATCTATTGAGAAACAACGCTTTGTTAGAAATTACTTACTCTGGGGTTGTCAAGAAGACGATGCATTTTTGTTTAAAGTATCAACGTAAAAATGAATTCAAGAGATTGGCTGAAATGCTACGTCAGCATTTAGACGCCGCTAACTACCAGCAAAGTAAATCAGGTAACAACTTAGTTGACTTGAGCGATGCTGACACCTTGCAACGTTATTTGGACCAACGTTTTCAACAAGTTGACGTTTCTGTCAAATTGGAATTGTGGCACGAGGCTTATAGATCTATTGAGGATGTTTTCCACTTGATGAAGACATCTAAACGTGCACCTAAGCCATCAACTTTGGCCAACTATTACGAAAACCTTGTTAAGGTCTTCTTTGTTTCCGGTGATCCTTTGTTACACACCACAGCCTGGAAAAAGTTTTATAAATTATACTCTACCAACCCAAAAGCAACAGAGGAAGAGTTCAAAACATATTCTTCTACAATTTTCTTGTCCGCTATTTCGACACAACTAGATGAAATCCCATCTATTGGCTACGATCCTCATCTACGTATGTACCGTCTTCTCAACTTGGAAGCTAAACCAACTAGAAAGGAAATGTTAGAATCAATTATTGAAGACGAATCCATTTATGCTAAAGTTGACGAGGAGTTGAAACAATTGTACGATATCATTGAAGTCAACTTCAATATCGACACAGTCAAACAACATCTGGGAAATTTGTTAGCCAAACTATCTTCTAAACCTTATTTCAGTCAATACATTACTCCACTAAGAGATGTCATTATGAGAAGAATTTTTGTTGCAGCCTCTCAAAAGTACACTACAGTGTCTCAGTCCGAACTATATGAGATTGCCACCCTACCTGCCCCATTAGGTCTCTCCGCTTGGGACATCGAAAAAGCTTTATTACAAGCCGCTGTTGAGGATTATGTTTCAATTTCCATTGATCATGAATCTGCTAAAGTTATATTTGCCAAAGATCCATTCGACATTTTCGCATCAACTGCTCCTAAAGAGATCCTTGAAGATGAGAACGCGGAATCAGAAGTTCAGGAAGAAAAGGAAGAAAATGATGAAAGCCTTGAGCCACAGGAAACTGAAGATGGCGAAGAAAAGGAAGAAGAATCAGATCCTGTCATTATCCGTAATTCTTATATCCACAACAAGTTGCTTGAATTGTCTAATGTTTTACACGATGTTGACAGTTTCAACAATGCTTCGTATATGGAAAAGGTTAAAATTGCACGCGAAACTTTAATCAAAAAGAACAAAGATGACCTTGAAAAGATTTCTAAGATTGTTGACGAACGTGTCAAGAGATCCCAAGAACAAAAACAAAAACATATGGAACATGCTGCTCTGCATGCTGAACAGGATGCTGAAGTCAGACAACAACGTATTTTGGAAGAAAAAGCTGCTATTGAGGCCAAGTTAGAAGAAGAAGCTCACCGTCGTTTGATTGAAAAGAAGAAACGTGAATTCGAAACTATTAAAGAAAGAGAAATCACAAAGATGATTACTGAAGTTAATGCTAAAGGTCACGTTTACATTGATCCAAACGAGGCCAAAAGCTTGGATCTTGACACCATCAAACAGGTCATCATAGCTGAAGTGTCTAAGAACAAGAGCGAATTAGAAAATCGTATGGAGTATGCTATGAAGAGATTAGACCATACCGAAAGAGCATTGAGAAAAGTCGAATTGCCCTTATTACAAAAGGAAGTTGACAAGTTACAAGAAACGGACACTGCAAATTATGAAGCTATGAAAAAGAAAATCGTTGACGCCGCCAAGGCCGAATACGAAGCAAGAATGGCTGATCACAGGAACTTATCCATGGTTTATGATGATTACCTAAAGTTCAAGGAGCATGTCTCGGGCACTAAGGAAAGCGAATTAGTCGCTATTCGTAACCAAAAGAAGGTTGAATTGGAAGCTGCCAAAAAAGCCAGAATCGAGGAGGTTCGTAAATACCGTTACGAGGAGGCTGTTGCAAGACGTAGACAAGAAGTTGCTGATGCTGAAAAACAAAAGCGCGCTCAAGAACTTGCAGAGGCTACTCGTAAACAAAGAGAAATGGAGGAAGCCGCTGCCAAAAAGACAACTGCATACTCATTCCGTGCAGGAAACAGAGAACCCCCAAGTACACCAAGTACTTTGCCAAAGGCCACCGTTTCTCCAGATAAAGCTAAGTTAGATATGATTGCTCAAAAGCAAAGAGAAATGGAAGAAGCAATTGAACAAAGATTGGCTGGTAGAGCAGCTGGTGGATCTACACCAGCTACACCAGCTACACCAGCTACACCAGCTACACCAGCTCCTTCATCTAGTCCTAAGAAAATGACCATGGCTGAAAAGTTGAGAGCTAAAAGATTGGCCAAAGAGGGTAGGTAATTTATTACGTAAGATGGTCGGTGAAAATTTTATTCTTTCTCAAATGCTGTTTTCTATATATAGGAGAGCGTGTGTACATAATTATCAGTCTTTGAATCTATTTTTTCCTTTTATCCTTTTAACCAAAGTAACGTTAGTGCAGTATTGATGCCCGCTGTCATGTTCGTAACAGTTCTCAAAACTAATATCAACATAAAAAAGTATATAAAATATTGTACCATTTCAGGGAGCCAATTCGCTAAAAAATTCCAACCATTCTAATAAACTTGGAACAATAACAAAAAGAACACCTTTTTTAAACCGTAGTAAGAATTCTTTTATATTTTATTACATTTACTTATTTTTTTTCTTTACTTGTTTCTTTTTTAGTTACTTAGACGATTTCTATTATATCAGACAAAACTAAAGAATTGTAACAAAAAAGTCCGAGTTGTTCTTTTAATTTAGTTAGCAAAATTTCAGTGAAAGTGGAACTTCGAAACAGCAATAATATAGTAACAAATAATAAAAAAGATATTAAAGACACTAAAATTTCATCTATAGATAGAATTCAGTGATGAACCAACTGTCTCATAAATAAAAAAGAATGGTAAAGAGATCATTAGAGGAGAAGAGATTAAAGTAATAATAAAAACACAATTGTTGCTTTAATCCTATAGTAAGGCAACGGCAACAGCAGCAACGACACCCATGAATGAAGTAGCTGGAACGAGCTCTGGAGCAGCACCCTTAGACTTCTTAGAAGAAGAAGAGCTGGAAGAAGCCGAAACGCTAGCTTGAGCGTTAGAGTCATCACCACTGGAAGAAGCAGATGATGTAGCAGAGCTCTTAGAAGAACCAGTAGAAGTGGATGACAACTTAACGGAAGTAGATGTGAAACCATTCTTACAAACAAAGGAGTCACCTTGAATAGCACCGTTATTTTGCAACTTCTTCAAAGCATTACAAGAGAAGTTACTAGCAGAGGAATCGAAATTGGCACCACCTCTAACTGACTTCAAAGAAGACAAGTCCAAAGTGGAGAAGTTACCAGTAACTTCAACGGCACCACCAACGGTTTGAACATTGTTGAAGCCATCGATGATTCTCAATTGAGTGTTGTTAGCAATAATGAAACCACCACCAATGGCAGTCAAATTCTGGAAGGCAGCCTTGGATAATTCATCGTTGGATACAATAGACAAAGATTGACCAACCTTACTCAATTTAGTCAAATTCAAAGTTGGCAAAGTGTTGTTAATGAAACCTAAGGAAGCGTTAACAGTTTGCAAACTACCGAAAGAAATAGAGTTTACATCTCTCAGGGTGATGTTATTGGCCCAGACTAAATCATCGAAGGCCAAGGTGGTGTTGTCACCATTGGAAGAGAATTGTAAAGAATCGGAAACACTTTGCAAAGAAGATTGGAAGGAGTTCAAGTATCTATTGTTGTTGATGTTGAAAACATTAACCTTCTTCAAGGTAGAAAAACCTTCAACACTTTCCAAAGTGGTGTCTGAAATCACAATGTTGTTAGCGTTTTGCAAATCAGTAGAGAAAGTAGAAATGGCAGGCAAAGTGATCATGCTGATGGAGTCGACTTCTTGTAAGGAGCCGAAAGAAGCACTAGTCAAAATGTACAATTCTTTTAGGTTCAAATCACCAGTGATTTTTTTAATAGAATCAGCGGAGAAAGTAGATAAAGAAGAGGCATTGTAGATAGTCAAAGAACCATCGATCTCTTTGATACTAGCCAAGGCAGCTGAACCCAAGTCACCGGTAATGGTCAAGTTACCGACAATGGTCTCACAGCCTGAGATTTTGTCCAAATCAGCTTGAGCAGTAGCGGTCGCTTGAGAACCAATACTACACGATGAGGCGATAGAAGAGGAAGAGCTAGCTGTTGAGATTAAAAATGTAATGTTAGTACTCCAGATTGATTTATAAACTATGTTGACATGTCTCATTATCTACCCTATTTCTACATCTTAGTCAAAAATGTGAAAAGTATTTCCAAAATGTCCTTTGCGAGATCTCGAAACACGATTTCCTATTCTGGAAATTCTTTCGCATTTCGCCCGCTTTCATCGAGATCCATGAAAAAAAAAAAGAACCACTGGCCCAGTTTAATGAAACAAGTGAGAAAAGGAAACAGACTTAAAATAGTAGTGGCAAATAGGGAGATAAAAAATTAAACAAAAAAGGAGGAAATAAACATACCAGCAAGAGCGGAAGCACTGAGGAGAGCAGTAACGGTCAAAGCGTTCTTAAATTGCATTATAATCTTAGTAAAAAATAAAACAGGATCTTTAAAAGTCAAACAAACGTATTCTTGATAGCTCGAAGGGTCTTGGTGAAAGAAAAATGGAAAAGATTAAACTGTGTAGAAGCGAGTGAACGATTAACTCTTTTATTTAATTTCTTTTTCTAGAAGTGGCCTAAGTACTCAAAGATGGTTTCCTAAAAAAAGAAGAATAGTGAAAAGCCAAGAAAGATAAAAGAAAAAGGAAATGTACAAGAAAGAGCTTTACCCATTAAATACAAAAATGCAAGAAAGACCCGTTGATAGCGAAGTGACATCTGTGTTTGGCAGTGAATATTTATACCGGCCCACGTACGCTACCGAAAATTTTTCAGTTTGATCTGAAGCTTGCACTTTTGATTTTGATCCTAGGAGGGATGGTTGTTTACTGCACGTTGCCTTTGTTTGTTGTGGTGACGCGGTCGTAGTGTTATATCCAGTGCCTGGCCGCTAAGAAAAAGCCCGTGGTCCCAAAACGGTGGCGCGTCTTTCCCGTTTTGCACTTCATTCCATTTCTTTTTCGCGAGGGCGCAGCAGTCATCTGAGTCGTGAAGGATGATACCACCCGCCATCTGTTTTTTTTTTTACGGTTTATGGTTTTTCGCGGAATTACGTTGATGATGATATTGATAGTAGTTCCAGGCCGGGTGATCAGTAATATGGAAGAATGAGAGCAAAAGAAAAAGAAAAACGATTGCTACATTAGGCATATAAGGAAAACGACTACATAGTGTCAATTAAGGGAAGATAAGGTAACAGGACGCCAGTTATCAGTAGGAATTGCAGTCCACTAATTTAAACAAACATGGTGATGCTAAATTCTAATAACGTTAAGGTGTTTCTGGAAAATACCCTAAAACCGTATGATTTGCATTCTGTAGACTTTAAGACGACATCTTTACAGTCATCTATACTTCTAACAGCCACTAATGGAGGCATACTGTCGTACGCAACCTCGAACAGTGATGTGCTGAAGAACTCGATAAACGAAATAAATTCAGTCAATAATCTGAAAATGATGACCCTACTGATAAAGGATAAGTGGTCAGAAGATGAAAACGACACCGCGGATCAAACCTCCAATAGTTGTTACCCTATAGAGATCGATTCTTTTAAAACTAAGATATATACATATGAAATGGAGAATCTACATGCCTGTGTCGCACAGATACCCAACAGCGATCTTTTGCTATTGTTCATAGCGGATGGTACATTTCCCTACGGGCTGCTAGTTTTCAAAATTGAAAGGGCGATGAGAGAACTAACCGATTTGTTTGGTTACAGGCTAGGTTAATAAGTTTAGCAGAGAGCATTGGAAGTGCACTGCTCCACCCGTACATGCAAGAGAAAAAGGCGCAGATGCACTGGAAGTAACATTTGGAGTCTGTCTATAAATAGACATATTGTCGCAGGGACAGAGTTTACGCAGAAGGGCCTTTTACATAATTTTGATCACACCTGTGTTGTCGCACATATATACGTACATACGATTTATCTCCTGATTAATATGGTCAAGCGAAAGCGCTTTCTTATATCATTCTTAGTGGACTCTAACATCGATTTTTTCTTTCTTCCGCTGGGCGGCTACTATGCCGGCCCCACTTGTTTCAGATGTGGTGACCATTGGAATTTCTTTAACGAAGAAGATGAACGATGGAAGTTGTATAAGCCATCATGATCCGGTACGCCAGTAGAAATAAGGCTGTATAATTTTTTATGTTATCATTTACCTTTAATATCTTGTGTATACAATCAACTACTTTTTGTTATTACTTGGACATATAAACATTTTGTTCGGAACCTGGCTAAGTCGCATTGAATGTAGTGTGTAAAATAATTCTCATATATACCTTCAATTTCTTCTCTACTACGTGTTTGGACATACGACATCCCATCATAATTGGCATTGAGATTTCGTAGGGACTCAAAATCCTGAAAGGAATCTTTGATAATTTCATCATATTCGCACCAACCCAAACGAACCCAACTTTCACAATGAGGACACTTTACATGGATTCTCCTGAATCCCCCGTTCAACGTTTGAGTATAATAGGCCAAAGGTAAGGGAATAATGGATACGTTGAGAGAACTCAGAATGCTCTTTCTAAACTCTGCTTCTTTTAATACTTGAATTTTATAATTAATATTTTCTTTGATTTTTAACAATTTGGATTCAAAATGGAATAAAGTGTGCGGTTTAAACTCAGACAAAATGCCATGTGCAAAGAATAAATGTTTTAGATAGCTTTCAGCAACAATCCAATTACTTCCTTGGCAAAACCTACACATCAACTCCTTTTTCTTGTCAGAGTATCTCATAAATTTATATATTATTAGAGAATCTAAATCATTGGGAAGGGAATCTTCATTAGTTGATCTGCCAGTATTGTAAAGTGTTTGTACACATGCTGAAGGAGGGCAATGTTGATTTCTCTTTAATTTATAACCAAATTCGGAGTATCTGTCTTTCATCCAGCCTCGGATGCTGTGATGTTGAAAGCTTCTTGGAAGAAAAATAAGTTGTTTGGATATACTTTTAAACACATGCTTACAATCGATATTGGCTTTGCCAAAGTCAAAATACTCACTGTTATTGAATGTTTTTTTTTGTGAGAATTTTTTGTGCTTGATCTTTTGCCTTTTTAGTGATCCACTATTATTTGAAACATTTGTGGTGTCCGTTAAGACCCTTGTGATACTAGAGGTTGAAGAATCGGGCCTTTTAGATAGTGCAAATTCAGCATTACTGTCTATCCAAAAATCCACACCATTTGTTTCTTCAATATGTTGTGCGGGGAAAAAGTAGCCATAATCCATATTAAGGCCTTTAAAATAGCTAATATTAAATACTGTTAGGATAGCAAGAATAGTTAAATTATTCGTTAGCAATATACGAACAAAAAAAGCTTAACAAAGAATTAATCTAAAAGTTAACAATTTCTTGTGGTTTCATATGGAGTATCACTATTTTGATGTGTCTAGGTGTATCGTGTCTTCTGCCCATTTTTGAATGCGTCAGTAAGACGTAAGACCCTTTTTTTAGTGTCAGCAAGTATCGAAAAAAATTGTCCGAAAATAGTCACACAATGAAAAAGGGGAACTAACTAAAAGTTATACAACTACCCACTCCTAAACAACCTCCTTGAATATATGAGAAGCTGTAGTTTTTGTTTTCAGTGGCTATCCATACTGGAATTATTGCTTTGGTATCATACTACATTTCAGGACTTCTACCATTCACTAATTGAAGAAAAATGAACGATTCACTTTATATATGGTGCAAATGGAAAAATAACGGGACCGGTTACGTTTAATTTATATATTATGTTATACTGGAGCAACAGTTCTAAAATGAGTTGCCGCTTAATTTATCTTGCTTTCTAACATATGCAAGATGAGCTATATGTATTGAGTAGTGTCAAGGCACTTCTTTGGCCTCTATGGAAAAAGCTATAGAGAGTCAGGCACATACACAACTATGCGTTTCAGTTACTGCGTGTGCTTATAAAAATGCAAGGCTCATATAGATACTATCTTCTTTACCTGAGGGAAGTTTCTAAGCATTCACAAAAACGGTTGTATGGCTCATGAGACTCTCTTATGCACCAGTAAAAGTAAGTATTGGATAATGAGTAACTTTAATGAAAAATCCAATACATTCACCCATTACTTGAAAATTACTTTTCTCTTCTGTTTGTCATGAGGGGAGAATTATAACTAAAAAGTTCGAACTTGGGGAATAGCCGATACAACTGGAGAGTGTTTAAGTCTATTAGGTATTCTACAGTTAAAATCGAATTGAACTATAAAATTATAACATCCTTAACAATAACTAATCCTTTCTGTTCATTAGCAAAGGAAAAACTTGGCGGTGCATAATTTAACAGTTCATCAAATGCTGGGATTTTTCTAACGGCAGTACCATTCACAACTGATTCTGAATCATAATCTCCCCAGTAACAGCTAATTGAAACAGATAATTCGTCTTTTAAACTCAAATTGTCATCGTCTAAATCTCCATCTGTCAAAATCTTCGGAAACCACTGGACTGCAATATGATATGCGTCCTGATCAAAGTCAAGTTTATGCAGTTGCAGTTCATTAATGCCAGTACTTGATTTGATTGTTTTCGTGACATTAGCAGGCTCCGCAGGAAATTTTTTCTCTTGATAAACCGTAATTTCTCTGACAGGTGATTTCGCCTGAGATTTATCATTAAATGATAAAGTACATGCCCTGTTCTCTTTAACCTCCAAAAGCAATTCTGCAATTATTGGTTCGTAGGGAGATCTCTCGGTCGAATTTCGATTATCACGTAAAACATGAACTTTCACCATATCGCTGATGTTTGTTTTTTCATCTGTGCTCAACAAATTTGGTTGCATTCCATCATATGTACAAAGTTCCATTCCATTGGTCACAGACGTACAGTTGATAAGTGTAGATGAGTATTTTACACTAGGCAAGTCTTGCAACATTGGTTTCAAAAGCTTTCCTTCTCTTCCAAAGACATGGACACTAGCAGCATCACCATGGGACAAATCAATACTCTGAGAAAATCTTACTTTTAATGGATTTTTATTCGTGAAAGGGGGTTCTAGAAGTGTTTTAGACACAGAGATCAGGAGAAGCAACACAGTTAATGATATAGTCATAAAGTTGACTTTATAGAAGAACGGTAAAATTGGTAGTGCAATCAAAATACCACCTACCATTCCAAACCTGATTATATCAAATGTAGCTTTTGTTCCTTCTTGGACAGTTTGATTCAGTGCGTCCATGACTGCATCCACACTGTTAAACAATATAAATGATGATATCGGTACGATTACTAAAAATTGGATGATCCATACATAGTCAATATACTTCGCCTTTGAGGTACTTTCCACACTACCCAGACCTTCTTCTACATGACCGAACCCCTTCAATAAAGGTGCCCTTTCATCATGTTGTGGTGATAGTGCGTCTATATCTTGATCATCATTAATATGGTGTGGAGAATCGTCCAAAGTAGTTGGTAAGGTATCTTCTTGGGTACTTGTATGTTCGTCTTGCGACAATAAAGACTGATTTTGTGACTGTTCGAGGTTTTCGTGGTTTTCGTGGTTTTCTTCTTCAATATTTATCCGGGAATGTGAACTATCATTGGCGTGGTGATTCATAGATTCTCTATCATAATCCTTTCTCGGTTTGGTTCTCAGCGCTAGTCCAAGCAGCCTCAATATAGCAGCTGTAGTGATCAACAGAAAAAAGATTGAGAAGGGATATACTCCAGTATATTTGTAGTCAGAACTATACAACAGCTTCGAGGTAAACAGTAAAACGGTCCATAACATAATGAATAGTTCAATAATTGACAAGTCTTTAATGTCACTAGAAGGAAAAAAACGATTGGAACACTTGATAAAAATGTAATTTATTACAAGAACTTGAGTGAAAAAAGCAGACACTGGCCAAAAGTAGTTCCTGGAGAACGTCAAATGGTTGTAATGTGTTATACCATCAAAGAAAAACTTCTGCACCACAACACCTGTGGCCAATGAAAGAGGAAAGCGTAGCCACAATAGCAGGGAGTATGATTTCCAAGTCATCCTATCACGAGCAATTAGGTACAACCCAATGGCCATAATAGAAGAAACCAATAGAAATACACAATTCCAGTAAAAGAGGGTCTTCGCACTCATAACAAAAAATTTCAAACCGATAAAATCAAAATAACAAGCTGGTGTTTGATCCAACGTATCTAATGAATTGGAAACCACATACGAGCTTAATTGCAAGGAGGTATGTAGCATATGCCATAAAGATGCTTTGGTGGTATATTGTATTGAATCTTTCATAGTATGATAAATATTTCTGGGTTTGTAAAACGCAATATCCCAGCCCCTCATGCCATTTTCTTCATAAACCTTGTAATCAGTTTCACTTCTGACATAACCACTATAAAAACCTTGTTGATAAATGGAGTTACCAAAAGGGTTTTCTTTCACAGATAGCTGGTATATCTTTGCAGTTGAGGTATCAGAAGTTCTAAATAGCACTGCTTTACCACCGGCGCCAGTTCCTTCTAAGTTTATCACATACTTGGTTAAACTAGACCATGGGTGATGAAAATAAGTTGACGCTCCCAAAAGACCAAACTCTTCATTATTATTAAAGTTGAAGATTAAAGTTCTGTTCGGCCTGTGGTTTATATGATACTTGAGATTGGCCAATAAAGACACCACACCAATTCCATCATCGGTAGCCCCATGACTTGTAGGAACTGAGTCAAAATGAGCCGAAAGAAGCAGCCCTTCTTGGTCAGGGTTTTGACCTTCAAGTTTAACTAGGATATTAGAGGATTCGAAATATGTCACTCTAGTAACATCAGAGGACGTATTGAAAGGATCTTGCTGTTGGAATAGTATGGATCTCTTATTTTCATTATCGTCCGAGACACTTGCAAAAGAGACATTGCTTGTGATTTCCAGAACTCTACTCAGCAAGTAATCATGAACTTTATCATTCTCTTTAGACGTATAAGGATGAAAAGAAGCCGTAATAATCTGTAAATCTGTCCAGGCAGTTTCTAACAAATCATTAAGTTGAGGATATTCACCCTTTTTTGGCAAATTGAGCTTATAATGTTCATGGTCAAAAATGTAGAGTAACGCAATAATAGAGTAGGTGAAAAAAAGAAGCAAACTCAAATTTGTTTTTCGGTACTTGAAAACTGATCTGAGTAGACTTTTGAGTTTCATCCTGCAATTGTTTGACCTTTGCCTGTCAACACAGTCCTTTATAAACAATCCTTGGCAGCTGAATTTTTTTTTTTTGAGCCATGGTTATCCTTCGGATCTTCATGACTTCCGCCTTCAACCATGTCCTTATCAATAGTTCAAAGGTAGAGTAATTCGAATCATCATCCTCAAACGGCCATGCAAATACTGCATAACTTGTATTTTTATAGGCATCAGAAGAATAAATTTAATAAATATAATCAGGGTTAGATGATAGCTATTTTATCTAGTATATATTAAGTATGAGTGTCCATGTTTGGCGTCACTATTATTTAAGACATATCTCGCTGGGCTTCACGAATGCAAAAGTGATATCGTCTTTCAACGTGGCAAATGATTCAGTGATAACTTCATCAAATAATTCATCTTGTCTTGCAGGGTCGATATGTTTATAATGAATAAGACATTGTCTAATGGACTGCGACTTTCTAGCGTCATTTCTAGTGGCTGTTTCATTCATTTCCTTTTGTAATTCCAGAGCACTAGTCCATGTAGTAGGCATACACTTCTTTAATTCTACAACGTCCTGTTCTTGATTTTTTTCAACATACTCAATTTCTTCACCCAAACCGTCACACGAACAGATCAAGTCATGAGTGTTACTTTTGGTGTTTGTATGGACAGAAAACAGGTCTTTCAGGTCCTCCTTGTTGAAAAGGTCATCATTAGAAGTACCTTTATCTTTCGTTTCAGAATCACCTAAAAATTTTTGACTCAAACTGTTTTTCATTAGTTGTCTCTGTAGTATTTTCTCATCAATACAACCAGTTGTGACGAGTCTATAAATAAAGCATGGTCTTTTTTGGCCATCCCTATGGATCCTTGACATCGCTTGTAAATCCACCGAAGGGTTCCAGTCATTATCAAATAAAATAAGACGCGAGGCACCTACCAGGTTCAATCCTACGCCTCCAGATTTTGCGCTCAACAGGAATCCAAATATGGCCGGATTCCGATTAAAGGATGTGACAATGGAGTCTCTTTGTTTCGAAGGTATAGAACCATCAAGCCTGCAATGTGACATTCCAGCCATATTCATCAAATTCTCAATTATATCCAATGTCTGGGTATAATTAGACACTACAACAACCTTTTCTTCTGTACGCTTTCTAATACCTTCGAGTAATGTCATTAGAACCTTTAATTTACCAGAGTTCAAAAAACGACTGTAAATTCCTTGAGATTGGGTATCCTTTATATGTGAATTGTAATATGAATCTGAACCAACCAATCCAGGAGAATTACAAACCTTTTTTAGTAAAGTTATTAGTCCCAGCGAAGAACTGAATGTCATTTGCCCAAAATCCAAACGTGCACCCTGTAAGATATCCTTAAAGGCCAAGATCTGTTGGTCGTATGGTTTACAAAATAGAATTATATCTGTCTTTGGAGGGAGATACTTCTCTAGGATTGCATTTGTTCTTCGCAAAATAAACCTCTTCGTGATTTCTATCATTTCTCTTGATTTTTCCTCTCCCTTTTCCAACAATTCTTCGTTGTATCTATTTGCAGTGTCTCTAGCTCTTGTTATAGGAAGGATAAACCTTCTTTTAAAAGAGCCAAAGCTTCCAAGGACGCCAGGGTTTATGAAGTCTATAATAGTGAAAAACTCATTAAGATCATTTTGTATTGGAGTTCCTGTAAGCAAAAGTTTCCTCTTTATGTCTAAACTTTTTAATGTATTTAAAATTTTAGAAGCACCATTCTTTAGTCGATGCCCTTCATCGCATACCAACAGATCAATCAGCTGTTTATTTTTCTCTAATTCTTCGGACACACTTAGCAATTTTTCATAACCAATGATCAAAACTTGATACGTTCGTTGTACTTTCAGAAAATTTCTGACGGCCATTTTATCCATATCAGGAGAGTTTCTTGGGCTTAGTGTCAGAACACCTATTCTTGATAAATTTAACCATTTTCCGAATTCTCTTTTCCAGTTTCCTATCAGAGTGACAGGACAAACAACTAAAATCTTTTTACAAAGGCCACTTAATGGTATACCTGATTGTGAGCAAGGAACTTTCGACGCAAAAGGAGTTTGCCTAATTAATGTCCAAATCAAAGTTATACTCATTAATGTTTTACCCAGACCCATATCATCAGCTAATAGGCATCCACTGATATCTGAGTCATTTTCTAACATTAAACTCTTAGTAGTACAATCAATATTCTGATTCTCAACAGTTGGTCTTGCCAAACCCATTATACAATCGTACATGAACTTCACTCCTTCTCTTTGATGAGGGCGTAAAAACTTACCCAGTAATGGATCAACAATTACGTCGACTTCTGCAGAAGAATTTTTGTTCATTACCAAAGGATTATCAATTTTGCGAACATCAAAAACTGGATAATACTTCCTGACCTTTGAACTTTGACTGCTTTGCGTTGGAGAGGTCATGTGTTCATTCATTTGCTTTGTTACTGATTTAAACTTTTTTACCGTGTTCAACGTAAATAGTTGCGACAGAGGCATTTGATATTTGCCACCATCATTCTTCGTAGAGGGAGCTATAACTGGTGCAATAGTGGCGGAGCTGACATTTCCCATCGCTTGTATTATAACTTGTCTGGCACTATTTACTTCTGCTAGTTCTTTCAATTCATAATCTAACTGTACTTCGTTAGGACCCACTTTGAAAATAGTTTCTAAAAGAGAATTAGGATCACTCGTTAGCGTATTCGATCCGAATAATTTCCCTGCTTCATTGTAGAAAGCTAGCTTGCTACTGTTTAGTTTTAAAGTGGCATAACCATCACCACTCCAAGTCTTGTGCTTTTTGGTAGTAGGCTTCCTATACATGGTAGTGAAGTATCTAATACTTTCATTTGGGGTTAGATTATCACGCCTTTTAGCAACATTTGAAGCAGCTCCCGCCGGGATATTTCTTTTCTTGGTAGCAATTTTTACTGTAGGTATGGGGGCAGTTTTAACTGTGGTATTTGATTTGGGTTGCGCGCTCCCACTTGATCCAACCCTCCTTGGAGGTTTGAATGGTTTATTCTCATATTTTGGTAATTGCATGTGAAGTGCACCGAAATCAAACTTCCTTTAATACACTGGCAGCTGCTTCCTACCTACTGTGATATCTTTACTTTTCGTCGAGGCTTGACGTACTCCACGGCCCTTTCAATAAAAAAGTCTCGATTCTCTTTGTTTATTTATAGTACGTTTTTCCATTTTCGTGTTTTCCATTGATGCAAATATCAACGCGATGTGAGAGAAGGAAACGCTTCTTGTAGAATCTGAATAAGGCAAGTCGTACAAGCCATTCCCATAAAAATGTCTCATTGCGTTGCACGTCGAAAAAGTGGCGTACAGTTGCAAAAAATCAAAACTTCAGATTTTCATAATTCGAAACTTCGCGTTAAAATAACAGTTATATATCAGAAGCTAAAGCAAGCTTATATAACTATTTACTCATCAACTCATATATCTAAATTAACTCCTAAAGGCAAACACATACGCCTATTATCATCTTCCTTCTGTTATAAATTTTGTTATTTGTCATTTGTAAATTTGGAAGCAGCCAACAGGATGGGCAGTATTATAAAATACCTAGTCATTTAATTGCCCCATGACTCTTGGGATGAAACCTCAATTTTCTTGACGTGGCTCTTGCCATCCTTTTGGGGCTTCAATTTTGGAACTGTCAAAGTCAAGACACCGCTTGCGTAATCTGCCTTAATATTGTCTGCATCCACACCTGGGTAGTCTGGCAAAGTGATGACCCTCTTAAATTTACCAGAGCTGCTTTCTTTAACCTTGACCTTATCCTTACTTTCCTCATTTAAAGAAGATGGGATCTCACCGGAAACCAGAATTTGATTTTTATTTTGGTGGTATTCAATATCAATATCTTTCTTGCTCTTAACACCAGGAACCACTACTTTTAACTCGTAGTTCTTGTCGTGATCCAAAATATCAACTGGAACTGTGACATTTCTAGGGAAGGCGAGACCGGATGGGAACAAGGACAAGTCATTATCAAACCAATCGTCCAACGTTTCATCTCTAGGATCATATAGGACACCCGTATAACTACTTGGTTTAGCAACCTCCTTGCCAGTCGAATCCTTAGCGGGAGCATTTGCCAGTTGGCGTCTTGGCACATAGCCTCTCAAGCCGCCTTCACCTAGCAATCTATTAAAAGCATCAACTTCGTTGTTGATGTTGTCAAAGAAATCAAAAAATGGGCTGTTAAATGACATGTTAGTTTGTTTTGTTTGTTAGTTTGTATAGAGATTTAAAATATCTTAATCAATGGTTTTATTTGCATCAAAAGAAAGCAAGGGAGAGATTGGAAAAGTAGACATTGATATAAGCTTGGTACATGTCCTATTTATATGTTTCGAGATGAAAGAGACAAGTGTTTATTATCAGAAGTTAGAAGCACAAGAACATTCTAGAACTTACATATTACTAAATTTTGTGTTGCGAGCACGCTAAGTGCAAATGCCTTACTGTTAGAAGCACCCTATACAGTTTGATACGCAAGGGGGAGGGAATAATTCATTGATTCTTCTGAAAAACAAGCAATCAACCATTGGGAGACTACTTCCTTAGGTTGTCACTGCCAATGCAAGGACGGTTACTACTCCGAACCAATCATGCACCTTGACAGGCAATGTCCTTTAGGGGTACACGGAATTGCTGCTGCCCCAGTTACAATTCAGTGATTACCAAATGAAGACAATGCATCAGATTTTTTTGTGGCACATTGCCAAGAAGGTAAGAGAATTGTGGCTTACTGTAATCAAGAAACTCAATGGTGTATACAAGGTGGCCGCGTTATTTTTTGGGTACCCCCTGAGGCACATAAGAGATTCTTGCTTAATCTCGTTTTCAAGGAGCTGAAATTTCAAATGAAAAAGAAAAAGAAAAAGTTAAAAATCAATTAAATTAAACTAGGAGTAATATTAGTGTATGTAGTAAAAGAAATGATCGATGTGCGCAGAATATTGAAACGGAGAGTGAAGACATTCTATTGACGTATCCCGAGCGAGAATCACGTAAAGAAGGTTCTAGAAAAAAATGAGAAAATAATTGGAACGAAGCATTATTGGGACCATTGACATAGTACAGCAAATTTTGATTCATGTGTCGCCCAAATATGACAATGAATATCTTGTGATTAATTATATCAAAAAAAATTCAACGACGTTCTTCTATCTGTACCCATATCTAGGGTATCCAAGTTTAGTTCGTTTAAAGTTTCAGTAGAAGTTGTCTTTGAAGAAGACTCGTTTGAACAGAAAACGAAGAGAGCTTTAGAATCATCCATAGCTATCGTGTTGTTGATTTTGAAGGCGCTCGTTGTTTTATCCATCTCCTCAATTTCTTCATACAACAAGTCATGAATTGAATAATCCTTATCCTGAGAGAATATAGAAGAAATTGAGCTCTTGATGGAAGAAAGACTGGCGTCTGATTGGCTTCTTGTAGACTGTGTCGGAGATGGGGCCATATGTAGCTTTTCTTCCTTGGGAGTGTTCGTCTGCATGTGCTTTAAGGCAGAATGGTAGTCCTTCAGTAGCGTTTCATCAAGCAGCAGGCTGCTTCTTTTCAAACTTGACTGTTTGGAGGTCCTTTTCTTATGCGTGGCGGATGGGAATGGAGAATGAGATGGACTTTCTTCCTTCTTCTGCTTCGTTTTAGAATGCTCATGACCAAATTCGCTAGACAGCGAAATCAACGAGCTTTTCGAACCTAAATGCATTGATTGTCTTTTTTTGCTATCCACGTTGGAGTTAGCACCTGAATTCTTAGGGCGTCTTAGCATTTTCTACTTTTTTTTTCTTGTTGTATTGTTATAATATATAATGGTAGTATTATTTATCGTCGTATATCCCTTGTGTCGTGCTTGCGCCTTGCTTACCAATGAACAAAACAAATATGGAGCTTCTTTATACTAAAGTGATATATAGTCAAAGAACGGAACGAGCAACCAACCGCGAAATTATGTATTTAATTAATATCCGCAATAGTGACTTGAAATACTTTCCTTTACAGGTTATTTTCTCCTATTGCTCCAACTTACACCGCTGTGCTTTTTTTTCTTTTAATTACGCGCATGAACAATTTCTGCCCCAACGCGAAAGTTTTTACCATTTCGTGCTTTTCTTTTACGTGTTCTATCTTGAGCAAACATACTTTTAACGAAGCCATTCCAATATTTCATTTACGAGGACTCGCGATAACTGTATATGGTGATCTAGTAGTCTGGAAAAATTCGAAATCGACAGTTATAGATTATGAAGACGGCCTACTTGGCGTCATTGGTGCTCATTGTATTGACTGCGTATGTCATTAGATTAGTAACGATCCTACCTTTTTTCCACCCTCAGACAGATACACAAAGGGATACGGAAGATGAGGTTAGCGTACTGAGGATACAGAAACCGTCAAAGAAGCCGCTCAAGGTTTTTATATTTTTAGGATCTGGAGGCCATACTGGCGAAATGATTCGTCTTTTGGAAAATTATAAAGACCTCTTGTTAAACGGGTCGATCATATACTTAGGATACTCTGATGAGGCTTCAAAGCAAAGATTCGTCGATTTTATAAAGAACTTCACTCGTTGCAAAGTGCAATACTATGAATTCATGAAAGCCAGAGAAGTTAAAGCTAATCTTGTACAAAGTGTCAAGACCATCATAGGAACGCTGATGCAATCTTTTATACACGTGATTAAAATTAGATTTGCCATGTGTGGATCACCCCACCTCTTTTTATTAAATGGGCCTGGGACATGCTGTATAATATCATTTTGGCTAAAATTTATAGAACTCGTTGTTCTCTTCGTCGATTCCTCCCATATAGTCTACGTGGAATCGCTGGCAAGGATCAATACTCCTAGTCTGACGGGTAAGGTACTTTATTGGCTTGTGGATGAATTCATCGTCCAATGGCAAGAATTGAGAGATAATTGTTTACCCAGATCCAAATGGTTCGGTATTCTCGTCTAAGTACACTGTTATGTAGCATGGTAATATTATAATCAGAGTTTAGATCCTGTGATGACAGCTTTTTCATCTATTCAGCTGCTTGAAGTTCTTGAAGTTCCTTCACAGAATGAAAACAATTCACACCGGCGGAATTAACTCTCTCACCATCACTGCTCATATAAAGCAAACAGTCACATTGCAATACCTAATAGCCGCATAACGTATGTACGATCATCACGGCATCAAAACTGATGTCTTTAAAAAAGTTTGCACAACAATTTTCACTATACAGCTGGTTAGTGTCGACTTGCTCTTCTTCCGCGCCGGGACGGCCAAAAAAAGCATAAAAAGGCCAGTCGGCGCCGGCAATCCGATGAGGAAAGGCCCTCTCCAGTATATTTCACACTATCTGGGCAAGGCACTTTTTGAAGAAAATTGCATCCTGGTAGATGAAAAAACCTCCAGGTTATTCTCCAAATGGCTAGTATCAGAGCACCTAATCCCTGAGAATGAGTTATCTTATTTTACCTGTTTCTGCAATATTGGAGCAAAATAGTATATAAGATGCTTTGCTCGAATATTCTCCTTTTTGTGGCATCTTATACCCTCTTGTCCTTAAAAAAGCAAACAATAAAATAGTTTAAGATTATTTAGACATAACAAAACTATATCATATAGTGCCATTTTACTACTGTCGCTATTTATATAAGTTTTCGGTAGAGACGTGGAAATGAACGACAGGGACGATTTACTTATTGATGAGGCTAGTACAGCACCATATTCACATAGTCTATATGAAAGGGCAAATGCTGAAAAACAAAAAAGAGACTTTGCAATAACGGAAAAGCAGGATGAAGAATCTGAGCAACAGGTAAAGCCTCAAAAGACGGGCAATAAGTCTAAACTACAGAATGAATGCAAAAAAATCCTCAGTTCTTTTAAAAGACAGCTACCACCAAGCCAAAATTCTGAACTTGAATCACAAGAAAAAAATAATTTGACAAAGTCAATCAAATCACGCCACCTGGTCATGATCAGTCTCGGTACAGGTATAGGCACTGGGTTATTAGTGGGTAATGGTCAGGTGCTGGGTACAGCTGGTCCCGCCGGGTTGGTGCTTGGTTACGGTGTAGCTTCAATAATGCTTTACTGTATCATCCAAGCCGCCGGCGAGTTAGGCCTTTGTTATGCAGGTTTAACTGGTAATTATACCAGATATCCTTCCATTTTGGTTGACCCTTCGCTGGGATTTGCTGTGTCTGTAGTTTATACCATTCAATGGTTAACAGTTTTGCCTTTACAATTAGTCACAGCAGCAATGACAGTCAAATACTGGACGAGCGTAAATTCAGATATATTTGTTGCTGTGGTTTTCATATTTGTAATCATAATAAATCTCTTTGGGTCTAGAGGCTATGCTGAAGCCGAGTTCATTTTTAATATATGTAAGATACTAATGGTAATCGGGTTTGTCATTTTGGCCATTATCATTAACTGTGGTGGTGCAGGTGATAGAAAATATATAGGTACCGAATACTGGCATAATCCCGGTCCATTTGCTCACGGATTCAAAGGAGTATGCACTGTATTTTGTTATGCCGCATTTAGCTACGGTGGTATTGAGGTCCTACTGCTCTCCGCTGCTGAACAGGAAAACCCAACGAAATCAATTCCAAATGCCTGTAAGAAGGTTGTCTATCGTATTTTGTTGATTTACATGTTAACCACAATCTTAGTTTGTTTCCTTGTTCCATACAACAGTGACGAATTATTAGGCTCGGATGACTCCTCCGGATCCCATGCATCTCCATTTGTCATTGCTGTTGCATCACATGGAGTTAAAGTAGTCCCTCACTTTATAAATGCTGTCATTTTGATATCTGTTATTTCAGTTGCCAACTCTTCGTTATATTCTGGACCAAGATTATTACTGTCATTGGCAGAACAGGGCGTCTTACCTAAATGTTTGGCATATGTTGATAGACGTGGTAGGCCTCTACTTTGCTTTCTTGTTTCACTCGCCTTCGGTTGCATTGGGTTCGTGGCTACAAGTGATGCTGAAGAGGAAGTCTTTACTTGGTTACTTGCCATTTCTAGTCTTTCTCAACTGTTTATCTGGATGTCAATGAGTTTGTCGCATATCAGGTTTAGAGATGCTATGGCAAAGCAAGGTCGTTCAATGAATGAGGTTGGATATAAAGCACAAACTGGTTATTGGGGATCATGGCTTGCAGTCCTAATTGCAGTTTTTTTCCTAGTTTGCCAATTCTGGGTAGCCATTGCACCTGTTAATGATCATGGAAAATTGAATGTCAAAGTGTTTTTCCAGAATTATCTGGCAATGCCTATTGTTTTAGTTGCGTATTTTGGTCACAAGATATACTTTAAATCATGGAGCTTTTGGATTCCAGCTGATAAAATCGATTTAAACTCCCACAGAAACATATTTGTTCATTCAACACTCACAGAATTCGATAAAGCCGATGATGATGTTAAAGAATATGAAAATCAAGAGTCATTGGAAAATCTAAACAACTTGCGTTCAAGAAATCTTTTCAAGAAAATGGTAAACCTATGGTACTAGCCACTTCTCCACTCTTTTATCACTCTGTTCCATCAAGTTTTCGCTACTACTTCTCAGGATAACAAAAATACATAATATTGTTTATACAAGTCGAAAAAGGACAAATCTGCATAATAAAATTAAATTTTCTATATCCATTAAGAGTCTTATCGATTCCGGTAAAAGTGCTTACAACAATATGCACTGCCCACTTGAAAATTTTTACTCTACATTAATAAGTCTTATAAAGACATAATTGATTACTCATCATGTAAGTGACACAAATTCATGACAAAACAAAAAAACGCGCAGAAAAAGAAAAGGACTAGTTGCGTCAAGAAAAGAAACGGCGACACGGCGCATGATTGACAGGAAAGATATTCTGCCGTTAGAGTGCCGCAAGAGAAAGGCCCTTTTTTGATTTGGAAATATAGAGAGCATTTAGTACTGCCGCACGCTATGTAGTATATAGAATATCTTCTCCCTCATTTTACTGTCAAAGTCCGGAACCGGGACCCACTTTTTACTCCTCGCAGAAACAGTACCTTACGATGACCTTTGATGATGAGTAAGAACTGGCAGCAAACGCTGCTGGTGGTTAATTCTTAAAGTTTTTGCGCCGCTTGTGATACAATGTGCTTGGAATACACCAAAAGAAGGCATGTTTACTAGAAGACAGCTCTTCGACTAGAAAAAGAAAAAAAACAGGGTGAAACTATACTTCTTTGATGAGTACATTTCTTTTCAAGTGTAGATATTTATACTATATACACATGCTCATTTAGTTAGCTTTGAACTTAGAACTTACTTTTGTTCATGTCGAATAAGATCTCATTTCTTTGGCCTTCCACATATATAGACGTTGGAAAATCAAGAAATCATAAATGTCATCTTCGAAAGACTGTGGATCTTTCGGTAAGAAGGACCCTTCACCTGATTTCATATCGACACGTTCCTTCAGTGATGAAAATAATTTCCAATTGTCATCAAATGAAAAAATTTATTCTGAGCAAAAACCCAAGCGTAATAGACTTATACACAGATTTACGGATTCGTTCAAAAGAGCAGAAGGTAGCACTACAAAAATCAAACCAATAAATGAAAACACGTCTGATTTAGAGGATGGTATTCAATCCTTTACGTCAGACTCCAAATTAAAAAAGTCCATGAAATCGCGTCATGTTGTCATGATGTCTCTTGGGACAGGTATTGGGACAGGTCTCCTGGTAGCTAATGCAAAGGGTCTTCATTATGGTGGACCTGCTGCACTAGTTATTGGTTACGTCTTAGTTTCCTTTATTACGTACTTCATGATCCAAGCCGCTGGTGAGATGGCTGTCACCTATCCAACCTTACCAGCAAATTTCAATGCATACTCTTCCATATTCATTTCCAAACCATTTGGATTCGCCACGGTATGGCTTTATTGTTTTCAGTGGACAACTGTTTTGCCGTTAGAGTTGATCACCGCCTCTATGACTATCCAATTCTGGAATGATAAGATTAACCCTGATATTTATATTCTTATTTTCTACGTTTTCTTACTATTCGTTCATTTTTTTGGAGTGAAAGCTTACGGTGAAACGGAGTTCATATTCAATTGTTGTAAAATTTTAATGATAGCGGGCTTCATTGTTCTATCTGTCGTCATTAACTGTGGTGGTGCTGGAAATGACGGTTATATTGGGGGCGCTTATTGGCATAAACCAGGTGCTTTTGCGGGAGACACATCAATCGCCAGGTTTAAAAATGTTTGCTACATTTTAGTCACTGCATACTTCTCCTTTGGTGGTATGGAATTATTTGTATTAAGTGTCCAAGAGCAGACCAACCCTAGAAAATCTACTCCCGTAGCAGCTAAGAGAAGCATATACCGCATCGTCGTCATCTATCTCCTGACTATGATTTTGATTGGATTCAATGTTCCATACAACGATGACCAATTATTGGGTGCAGGCGGATCCGCTACACATGCATCTCCTTATGTGCTGGCTGCATCCATTCATGGTGTTAGAATTGTTCCGCACATTATCAATGCCGTTATTTTAATCTCTGTCGTTTCAGTGGCAAATTCTTCTTTATATGCCGGCCCAAGATTAATTTGCTCATTAGCTCAACAAGGTTACGCACCAAAATTTTTAGATTATGTTGACAGGGAGGGTAGACCCTTGAGAGCTCTTATTGTATGCTGTGTTATCGGGGTTATTGCATTTGTTGCAGCCTCCTCCAAAGAAGAGATCGTGTTTACCTGGTTGGCAGCTATAGCAGGTTTAAGTGAATTATTCACATGGACTTCCATCATGCTGTCCCATCTACGATTTAGACAAGCTATGAAAGTGCAGGGAAGGTCTTTAAACGAGTTGGGATATAAAGCCACAACCGGCATATGGGGTTCTATTTATGGCTCCTTTTTTAATATTTTGGTCTTTATTGCTCAATTTTGGGTAGCATTGGCCCCCTTAGGTAATGGTGGCAAATGTAATGCGGAGGCTTTTTTCGAAAGTTATTTAGCTGCTCCAATATGGTTGATTTTTTATATTGGATATATGATTTACAACCGCGATTTCACTCTGTTAAACCCCCTCGATAAAATCGACTTGGACTTCCACAGACGCGTCTACGATCCAGAGCTAATGAGACAAGAAGATGAAGAAAATAAAGAGAAAATTAAAAACATGTCTTTTCTGAGCAAAGCGCACCATTTTTGGTGTTAGGCTTAATTGCACCACTTAATTTCGAAATTATCCATCAGAGCCGGTTCAAGAGATCATGACGAATCTTTCAACTTGTAGAGCTGATATATTCCATACGGCGCATTTGTTACCCCCATTCTTAATGACTTTATTCATTTCTTTAGCTTTCTATTTTTACATAACATAATTAATGACCCGTTCCATACACACGCGCATAGTGCCGTTATTATTCAAGTTTTACTTTATCTTTTTTTTTTCAACAGAAGGAAAAAGTTGCTTTCTACGGCTCCGAGATCCTGCTCCTGTCCGTCACTCAGTGCCTGTCAAGCCTCGCCTCACGTGTACTGTACCAACTTTTCGGGTAAAAGTCATAGAGAATTCCATTGTAAAATAGCCAGGCAAAACAAGAAAGAAAGATTGTTCTTCTACCTTTAGCTATTTGGGATGAACTTTTCGCAATAGTCATGAGAACAGTGAAATTATTGTCTTGGCTTGCGATCCACTGCAGTAATTTCTTTCTCGGCATCTACGGCGCACACACAGCCGGATGGCAATAAGATTTTCAAAACCCAAGCAGTCAGTACTCAACATAACAGAATCCAACAAAACTCGAGTTATGGCCTTTTTGGGTAATTCAAATTCCCAAAAAAGAACATCACACAATCCAAGTATGGTACTATTATGGATTGTTACTTTAATATTGAAGACTAATGTCTTCGGAAGGTCCCTTTTCCGATTTTTCGACTTCCCTCTGTTGAGGAATGTACCTACAGTCTTGAGTCCTGCTGCAGTTATTGCAGCGTTTTGGCCATTTTTGTCCATAGAATTGTGGTGGGAAGAGTTTATTGTTCCCACAATGTGTCTTGCTTGCTACAGACACTATTTTGTCTCTAGTTCTTCGAGCTATTTTTATCAAAAAAAGAAAAAAAAGCTCTTTGGAAGGGTGAATATTCCGCCAACCGCTCCAAGATTTCGCGTTGCTTCATTTACCATCTATTATAAATAAAGCATTCACTACTCTGCTCTAGACGTTGGATGTTCTTGATAATTTTTTTTTATTGAATCGATCCTTTGAGAGAGCAAACAGTGTATATTATCTGATATTGCATAACCGTACCCTCCCGCTAACAGAATAAAATGTCCGTATCTAAAATTGCTTTCATATTGAGTGCTATTGCCTCTTTAGCTGTTGCCGAAACTGCCGCTCAAACTGCCGAATTACAAGCTATTATCAGTGACATCAACTCTCATCTCTCTGACTACTTGGGTCTGGAGACTGGAAACAGTGGATTCCAAATTCCTTCCGATGTCTTGAGTGTCTACCAACAAGTCATTACTTACAGTGATGACGCCTACACTACTTTGTTTAGTGAGTTAGACTTCGATGCAATCACCAAGACCATTGTTGCATTGCCATGGTACACCACAAGATTGAGTTCAGAAATCGCTGCTGCTGTTGCCTCTGTTTCTCAAGTTTCTTCCAAGGCTGCATCCTCATCTGCAGCTTCAAGCTCTTCTAAGGCTGCATCCTCATCCGCAGCTTCAAGCTCTTCCAAGGCTGCATCCTCATCCGCAGCTTCAAGCTCTTCCAAGGCCGCATCCTCATCTGCAGCTTCAAGCTCTTCCAAGGCCGCATCCTCATCTGCAGCTTCAAGCTCTTCCAAGGCCGCATCCTCATCTGCAGCTTCAAGCTCTTCTAAGGCTGCATCCTCATCCGCAGCTTCAAGCTCTTCTAAGGCTGCATCCTCTTCAGCAACTTCATCCTCTTCTTCAGTTGGAACCGCTTCTAATGCTGGTCAAAGAGTCAATGCTGGCGCTGGCTCTTTTGGTGCAGTTATTGCCGGTGCAGCTGCTTTGTTGTTATAAAAGCTTTTGTTTTTGAACAAGCACTTTAAAATACCACTATATCATTATACTTCCTCTTATGTAATAGTTCGATAGTTTTTTCAAAAAAGTACTTAATCTGTTAAATCTCTAAAATACTCTTTCTAGACAGTAGTACCTATTCTTATCCTGTAGGCGATGTCCCTGCTTTCGTCAGTCGACATCAATAATTCGTTGTTCAAGAACTAACTTGTTTCGTTGTTAATTTACGAAGACTTATGTTTTGAAGGAACGAGCAAACGAGCTAATATGAGCATCGCAAGCCTTCAAAAAAAAAGGACCCTACCAAACATGTTGTTACTGTGCCAAGGCGCAGCGAAGATTCTCCTCGAATAATATGCAGAAGAACAAAAACATGCGAGACCCTCTTTTGAAAAATATTCAGGATTTAACACGTGGCTGCACCAGCTGTTTACGACAAGCAAGAAGACCAAACAACCACTGAATTTGATATGGTGCTTGATATCATCCTTTGAAAGTTATGGGCCTTCTTCAATATCATAAGCTGAAGATTACTGCAAGGTTGGGAGATGATTTCATACAAATTTTTTCAACTAAAGACTGCTTTGAAAAAACTTTCATTCAAAAAATAAACTCTTGTAAAACCGCAAGCTGGCATGTAAAAAGAAATATAGTTTTAGTGCCTCGAAGCCAAGAAAAAGGAGAGTATAACCTTCCAAGCCAGACGTGAAACTACCCAACCAAGAGCAAATTCGCATGGACTGCTTCTTCGATTTTCCTTCATTTTTTCTCTTTTAACGGGATTTGGCATTTTCTCGAAGGTACTGTATAAACGAATGCTAAACGACTGAGAGAAAGTCATCCCTGAATTTTTCGAAGTACTCTCAGGGCACCTGTCCGTTTAAGAACCCCAGTTCAGAAAAGAAGAAATCTTGAAGGAAAAAAAGTACACAGGGCCTTAAACTGACTACAAAGCCATCTTTTTCTCGTTTGTCAGCACGTCTCAGAAAAACGCGCAGCCGTGGCTTTTGATAAGTGGCTTCTTGCGTATGGCAGCACTTCTTTGATCTCATGTTTTCTTGAGTTGCGGGACATCACCGTCGTTGAGAAAAGTTTCAATGTCAAACGAGTGGACTACCGTTGCATTCTTCAAGGAGAAGGGCCTGATTTTAGGGGAATCACGTCTGGCTATTACATGCTACACTGTGCAGCAGCCCATACGTTGCCAACAGGCAAATCCTACACCCTCTCTAAATCGTTTACTTCTTGCTACATGGTTTGGCCTAATTTTTTGCATATAAATATTTATCATATTGTTGTAATAACTTGGGTGTATTCCCAATGCCACATCAGGCGAACCGTCGATACTGCTCGAAATATAAAATAATAAAGCTTTTTTTGATAGTTCCCAGAAAAAGATGTCTCTAGCCTACAAGGACAACTTGATATCTACTATTCTAGCCAAGGAAGGCAAATGTGAATTCCCTATGAATTTTGGCTGTTCCTCTTCACAGATAACTTTGATGCCAGAAATATTTTCGTTTAGTAATGAACGCAAATATCAAACCCTGATACCCTTGATGAAAACATCACACCTAATTGATGATGATTTGAAAGACAAACTGAACAAGTGTGCTTTTGATTTTTTTTCTGGAAAACAGGCCAACAAAACAAGCGACACAACTATCTCTAAGCTCACAGCAAGCAGAAGGACCTCACCGAGGCTGTCATTGGAGACTATCAATAGAGTTAAAGAGGAGAATATTGCTGACGGTAGGTCAGATATACGTGATCCAAATAAAGTAAATCATCCCACAAAAGCTGTGATGAAATTGAAACCTACTAAAACCACTACGGCAGGGCAAAGGACTCGTCATTTCTGTAAGATCTGTTCTACTGGGTTTACAACATCTGGCCACCTTTCAAGACATAACAGAATACATACGGGTGAAAAAAATCATATATGTCCGCACGAGGGCTGTGGACAAAGGTTTAGTAGGCATGATAACTGTAATCAACATTACCGCACCCATGCAAATAAGAAGAAAAGAAACTGGAAGAGAAGAGAAACTAGCAGTTGATGGGAGTCATCTGCGTGAGCCTGAAAAAAACATTTAAATATTCAATAAGACACAAATAAAAAACTAATATATAGTAATATAAAAAATCAGATCGTGAAACCTCACTCATCAAGTCAATAAAGGGAAAAGATAAACCTTGATTCTCTTGTATAGAGGGGTCTTTTACCGGATTTTTAATAACATCAGATAAAAAATAACTTGAGAAAATGATTACCCTACATATCGGTGATGCTTAGCTATTCAAGGTCTGACAAAAAAAGGTTACAGCAAATTTTATTAAGAAAGGGAAAGATGACTATAGGACGGGTTCTAGGGAAAGTTGAATGAAAAGAGCTAGCGAACAATATTGTTTTTTCTTAACATAATGAACGATGAAATTAACGAGCTACCACCCAAAATATGTGAACAATGTTTAGGCAATGAGACTAATATACGAATGACCAAGATTCCACAAGGTTCTGAATGTAAGATATGTACCCTACCATTCACGTTATACCATTTCAAGACGTCCAAAAGAAGCAGTAATCTTATTAAAACACTAATATGTCAAAGATGCGCTACCCAGAGAAACATTTGTCAATGTTGTATGCTTGATTCAAGATGGCATATACCCATACAGCTGCGGGATCATTTGATATCTATTGTCAATGAGGAAAATGTTATAACAGAGGAGGCTAAAAACGACATGATGAAAAGATTTTTGTCACTTAAAGACGTGAAATTAGGAGGGGCTCAAATAACGAGCGATGCGTCAGAAGCAGATAACATCATTGACAAATTAAAAAGCATACTTCTGCGAGCCACATCAGATAATTCAAATCTTCCATTGCAAAGACAAAAGGTTACAGCGGTAAATCAAAACGAACATGATACGAACGATGTAAAAAATATAGAAAAATACGCATCCTTGGACATTTCTTATCTTTTAAAGAAATTACCTTTGAACGAATCGTTTTCAAGGAATGCCTCTACCCGATCATATTTCCTTTATAATATTGACACTTCAATACCCGAGTGGAAAATATCTGATGCGATCTCACAATTATTAGATGTGAAGAAATGGAGCGATGGAAATTCGCTATCATTAATAGTGAATCACAAGGCAAGATGTGGAGGCTTAAGGTTTCAATCTAATGAATTAGGGGAAAAATTCGTCAGCAAAATAAGTGACACACTTAGCACTCCGAAGGACTTGAAGAGGGGAATATTGCCTATCGAGCGGTTCAAGATATTTATTATTCCCTGGACATCCGGATTTTCTGCCGCATCATTCGGTGCCAACGTTGCAGAAAATATAAAACTCAGTTTAAGCTTAAATAAACTTATTCAGTTGGAGTTAGGCGTTCATTCTTTTGTAAAAAGTGCTGACAATTCGAAGAAAGGCAAGACAAAGACACCAAAGAAAGTTCATAAGCTTAAAGCGAAGAAATCAAAATCGCGGGCTAACAAGTTAATATTATAGACGGAGCAGTGAAAAATTACAAGTTACTGAATGGATTATTTGGCTTACTTTCGGCTACTCAACTCCTTTGTAAGTTAACATACGATAGCCAGCGAAATTAGCAAGCCCGTTTAAATCGACCTGGTATAGGCAAAAAAGTATCAAAAAATAATACTGCGCTTTGTTTCAGCACAATCACATATCTGGAAGCTTTTACTTGTTCTTCCACTTTCTATGTGTCTGACCAGATTTATTTTATCAAATCCCGAAATGACAGCTCGGCCGAAATTTTTAGTGTACGAGTGTAGTAGAAGTGACACAATTTTATAAGGCATTACCATATGTTGTTTTTAAAAGGAAAGAAGACCCCAAAAGTACGTGATATAATATAGAGATTATTAATTTCATTACCTTTTTCTTCTAAGACAGTAATAACCAAAGTATGGAGAAACTCGGTTTAAAAAGCACTTTTCCGTATGAATATGGCTTTGACTTTAAAACGACAAGACTGGAAATTCTAAATTCTACAAAAAGTGAAACAGCTCTTTTGTTTTCCGGTTTAAGTAGAATTTTGGCCAGAATTTTGAAATACTCGTATAATTTTTTAGCTTCTTTTTCCCTCGCCATCAAAGTTATTACCGAAAGTGTGGCCACAGTCGGCTCCCGAGAGTATGCTAACAGTTTACAGATTGATGCAACAGAAAGAGATGACGAGGAAGATGTTTGGGGATCGATAGTGCTCTTAGGGGTAATTTTTAGCAGTTTAATCTATTCGTGTAGTGGAAAGAATACTTTTATGAAGAGGCGTGGTAACTCAACTGAAGGTGATGAATGTAGTTTCAAGGCCAGCAAACCTTTATCAATTATAATTAACATTATTGGAAATAGTCCCAATAACAAGGGTATTTTTGTGGAAGAGAAAAATTATGAAAAGTTTATGGATTTACATTTGAAGGAGTCTGTTTTCGACATCTGTGTTCCAAGTGTAGTAGACTTCAGCCAAACTGAAAAAGTTTTTGTGCCTGATGATTTTGGCAGGCTCAGCCTTTCAAGTAACGAAAATACAACGGAGGCATTAGTACAGGCAACTCAGACACTTTCCGACATTAAAGCACTGACAAACAGCACACTGACCAATAGCGCGAGAGGAGATTTTTTGAAAGAAACAGAAAGAAGTATAAGTAAAGGAAAGGAAGTGGTTAAACATTCCGTGGGATACAATAGATCTCTGCTTCATTACGCCAAAAAATGTGTGCATAAAAGAAATGAAATCATGGGAGGATTCCCTGTTCAAGAGAATGCAGATTCTGTGGGTAAGAAGATTCATAATATATGTGAATCTACTTTAATTATGGAGAACCGGCTAAGCAATGAAGTTTTCCTGGCTTTGTTCGAGAGAGAACCTATATTTTTTATTAGCAGCCTTTCAATTGAAGAAATGAGAGCATATGAAGAAAAACAAAAGCTATTCGATGAAATGCCTCATGGAGACCTTGGTTTTTATGATGAGAATAAAATTATTACTAGAACCTACAATTTGCTTAAAGTCGACAGTCAAAGAAATTGGTCAATGAAGCGTAATATTTCAGTTCCCTCTAAAAAAATGGTAATGAACGAAAAAGGCGCAGCCTCTACTTTGTTGTGGTACTCCACTCATCTATAGATACAGTTGTATTGATATGTAATGCGAACAATGTAAGATATGCCAAGTATAGCAAACCATAAAACACCGATGCTCGGTACAATGGAAACAAGGCTATTCAGGTAGCCTAAATGAAGAGGTTCTGAATTTTTTGTCTTGATATGCTCTCCAGCTTTGTAGTAACAACCTATCTTGTTAAACTGGAATACGTGGTGATATACGTTCTTCTTTTCTCTAGTAATGACATTGTTTTTGTTATAGTTAACCAAAACAAAATAGATGTCGGCAGCTTTTGTTGCACCGAGAAGCGCTGATTTTGTTTTATAACTAGTTTGCCACTGTTAATGAAGTATTTTAGAGAAGTCTCTCCGCCAAAGGTAGTCAATTACATTACATCAAAATGTCTACATATGAAGGTATGTAATGATCAATTATAAACTATGTCTCTGAATGTGGACTAACCAACTAAATGTTATTCATTTCACTCAACATTGAATTAGAGGAACATGGAATACAACAAAATTCAAGAGCCACTCAAGAAATAGGAGAAAATTCACAAGAAGAGCAGAGAAGACAGGTTAGGTCCCAACTACAGGGTTTATTCCAAAATTTTGGTAGCTCTGGGGGTGAAGGGAATAGATATTCTGATTCAACATTACTCTTACAATTATTGTCGCAGTTGCTTCCAGAATCATTACAGGAAGAATGGCTGCAAGAAATGGATAAAGGCAAGAATGCAGGCTGTCCGGATAGTTTTGCATCGTCTTTACCACGGATCAACAAAAGAAAACTCAAGGTCACTGACAACTGCTCTATTTGCTATACTAATTATTTAGAAGATGAGTACCCCTTAGTAGTTGAATTACCACATTGCCATCACAAATTTGATTTGGAGTGCCTATCTGTTTGGCTTTCTCGAAGTACAACCTGTCCACTATGTAGGGATGATGTTATGGGCCACCGAATCATCAACGAAATTGATACAACGGAAGCAGAATTAGAAGAAGATTGGGGTATGTACGGTTAGTATTTCTCAAATATGTTGTTATATAGAAGGTACCTTTTCAAATGTAAGTATAATAAATAGCCTAGTCTTTTCCTCATAGAAAGTACACTTACAAGTGCTTTACGTATCGTAGTGAAAAAGAGGATTGGTAACTTTTTACCAGGCCTGTATTATTTTGCGGTAACAATAATAGTCGCGAGCTAAAAATTTTCAGGCGATGCTACCCATCATCTCCATGACACAACAGTTGATGATTACAAGGCAAACTAAAAAATAAAAGCATCTAAGATGGGTAAAAGCAGCAAAGACAAAAGAGATTTGTATTACAGAAAGGCCAAAGAACAGGGCTACAGGGCTAGATCTGCTTTTAAATTACTTCAACTTAATGAACAATTTCACTTCTTGGATGATCCAAATTTAAAAAGAGTTGTAGATTTATGTGCCGCACCAGGCTCATGGTCACAAGTTCTTTCGAGAAAACTTTTTGACGAAAGTAGTAATTCAAATAGCGAGGATAGAAAAATTGTTGCAGTGGATTTACAACCAATGTCTCCTATACCTCATGTAACAACTTTACAAGCCGATATCACCCATCCTAAAACATTGGCTAGGATTCTGAACTTATTTGGTAATGAAAAGGCTGATTTTGTTTGCAGTGATGGTGCTCCTGATGTCACTGGGTTGCACGATCTTGACGAATACATTCAGCAACAATTAATCATGAGTGCGCTACAACTAACCGCATGTATTCTGAAAAAAGGTGGAGTTTTTGTGGCGAAGATCTTCAGAGGCCGTGATATAGATATGCTATACTCACAATTAGGTTATTTATTTGATAGAATTGTCTGCGCAAAGCCAAGATCGTCAAGAGGTACATCTCTAGAGGCTTTTATTGTTTGTTTAGGCTACAACCCACCATCTAATTGGACACCAAAATTGGACATCAATACCTCTGTTGATGAGTTCTTTCAAGGCTGTTTCCTAAATAAGTTATGCATATCAGACAAATTGTCTCCTTGGGATGAAGAAGAAAGAAACATAGCAAAGTTTATGGCTTGCGGCAGTCTTGAAAGTTTTGACTCAGACGCTACCTATCATGACATACCTTCCTCCATTGTAAATTCTCCATCTTCCTTAGACCCTGTTCAAAGTCCTACGAACCCTCCCTACAAGAAAGCTTTGGAGTTAAAAAGAAGCGGAAAACTTACAAGGTCTGTTTAATAGTGGTAGCCGTACTATTAATCTAAAATTAATAGGGTTGCTACCCCCAACATCGAATTTCTCCTAGGATAATATTGAGATATATATGCGACATACTCATTGTATAATATAAAAAGAAAATGGAAATGGCAGTTACATTATGCTATATGCAGAAGTTCTGCGGAACAATGACGTTCATTTTTCTTCTCCTTCCCTTTTGACTTCATCTCTCAAAACATCAGGTTTCAAAGTTGGAAATAACAAGACTTCCCTAATAGTGTTGGAATCGGTCAAGAACATGGCAAGTCTATCAATTCCACAACCCCAACCACCTGTTGGTGGTAAACCGTACTCTAGAGCATTACAGAAGGTCTCGTCGACCAATTGAGCTTCGTCATCACCTTGATCCTTTTGTCTTGCTTGCTCCTCGAAACGAGCTCTTTGGTCAAAGGGATCGTTCAATTCGGTGTAAGCATTACAGATTTCCTTTGTAGCAACAAAGACTTCAAAACGCTCACATAGGCCGGGTTGATCTCTTGAGTACTTGGCCAATGGAGACATCATTTGAGGGTGACCAAAGATGAAAGTTGGATTGATACACATGTCTTCTAATTCACCAACAAGTTTGTCTAACATACGAGCATTGGTTAAGGGAGGAGGACATTCCAGTTTATTGTCGGAAAGAACTTTTTTCAAAAACTCACCAGTTTCAGCGGTATGCAATTGATCACCGGATGGAAATTTGACGTTAAATACTTTCTCCAATTCTTCAATCATATTAATTCTCTTCCATGGCCTCGAAAAGTTCAATTCTAGTTCTTTAGCAGGATCAGCAGGGTCTGGATGGTATTTGATGATGTAAGAACCAGTGATCTCCTTGACCATCTCTGAAAACATCAATTCGGTCATATCCATCAAATCATATACATCTGCATATGCTTGATAGAACTCACAAGTGGTGAATTCCGGATTATGTGTCATATCGATACCTTCATTTCTGAATTGTCTGCCAATTTCATAAACACGGTCCAAACCACCGACAACTAATTCTTTCAAGAATAATTCCGGAGCAATTCTCATGTACATGTCCATATCAAGATCATTATGGTGAGTGACAAATGGCTTAGCAGTGGCCCCACCAGCGATAACGTTCATCATCGGAGTTTCCACTTCAATAAATTTTCTTTGGTCCAGGAATTTTCTAATATAACGGATAATTTCAGAACGAGTAATAAAACGGTTTCTAGCGTCTTTGTTCATGATCAAATCCAAATAACGTTTTCTATATCTAGTTTCTTGGTCCTTGAAACCAAAATGGTCTGCAGGTAACATATGCAAACATGGTGTCAGTAATTGCACTCTGCTAACAAAAATAGATACTTCACCTTCACCACCCTTCTTAGGCTGGGTTCTTCCGACATAACCTTCGACACCAACAATATCACCCCTCTTCAAAAGGTCGTGATCTTTTTCATAAGAGTCTGGGTCACAATAGTCCTGCAATTGAGACATTAGTTGAACTTCGACACCGTCACCATGAAGAACGTAAAACTTTAATTTAGAACCTGATTCTCTTTTAGCATGAATTCTACCAGCGATGGAAACCTTTTCCTCTGGTAAAGTTTCACCCTTTTTCAAATGTGCGTATTTAACTAAAAACTCAGGATTGGATATAGAAACCTGAAATTTATGAGGATATGGATTTGGTTCGTGGCTCTTTCTCATCTCTTGGATTTGGCGAGATCTTGCTTCGAAGTACTGTGATGGATCCAAATCAGCTAGTAAATCAGTTTTCTTTTTGGAAGCTGGCTTTGGTTGAGCAGTAGCCTTTTTGGCTGCCTTCTTAGCTTCAACTTGCCTTTGCTTGATACGCTTTTTCAATTCAGACTTAGAAACCATTTCTCCAGTGACCTCATCGAGATGTAAGTTGGCGCCACCCTCGCGAGTGGACTTAACGTCATCTTGCTGTGGCATATTAATATATGATATTAACCGTTTAATTAGAGAATGAGTAGGAGAAGTGTAATAAACTAGTAAGACACCTGCTCACCAATGGTCAAAGTAAATAATGTAAATATTAACTAGCATAAGCTTCTAATCGAGGTAAAAAAAAGAAAATTTTTCAGAACACCCACACATCACACTATATAGATAAATATGACAATAGTTGATAGAATTCTGATTTTGGGCACAGGTAGATTCACTTCGAAGAAATAGAAATCAGCTTTAAACTGAAAGTTAGAAGAGAAGGTTGTTAACTGAGGCTGTATTTGTTGTTTGATAATTGCTTTTACTTCTTTGGACTGTTGGTTATCACACAGTTAATTGCAATAGTATGCTTGATGGCGAAGACTTTGTAGACCATAATGATATTCTATCATCACCGGCAAAAAGCAGAACTGCGACACCGAAAAGGCTTGATATGCATAAGGAAAGGTCTATAAGGAGGATTCATTCATCAAAGAAGAATTTATTGGAAAGAATCTCCCTTGCAGCCGAAACTATAAATACATCTCCTGACCCGGCACTCAAACCAACTACACCAAGTAAAGTTCCTCGTAAACGTGGAAGACCAAGGAAGATACAGGATGGTTCAAGCGGTAGCATGGGAGAAAGTGAAGAAAATTCTAGTAAGAAAAAAAGACTATTATTCAAAGGTAGATTAAGCAATACCAATGAAGAAAGTAAAACTTCCAACGCCAGACAGGTAATGGAAGATAAGAAGAGGGAAGAAACTAAAGAATCCGAAAGCATACAATTAACCACTCCTACGACATATGAAAAGAGTACGATTCCACCAATTGATGATAGTTCAGCATCAAACCCACTCGAGCTACCGGAGCCTACCACACCATCGAAGAAGTCATTTACCACTAATCACAATTTTACTTCTCCTCTAAAGCAAATAATAATGAATAATTTGAAAGAATACAAAGACACAACATCTCCAGGTAAATTGACGTTGAGTAGGAACTTCACACCAACACCCGTACCGAAAAATAAAAAGCTCTACCAATCTTCGGAAACTAAATCAGCGAGTTCATTTTTGGATACCTTTGAAGGATACTTTGATCAAAGAAAAACGGTGAGAACTAATGCAAAGTCAAGGCGTACTATGTCCATGGCTCCAGACGTCACCAGAGAAGAGTTTTCCCTTGTAACAAGCTTTTTTAATAAAAATTTCCAAAGCCGTCCAAGACAAAAATTGTTCGAAATTCAAAAAAAAATGTTTCCTCAGTATTGGTTCGAATTAACTCAAGGATTTTCTTTATTATTTTATGGTGTAGGCTCTAAACGTAATTTCTTGGAAGAGTTTGCCATCGACTACTTATCTCCAAAAATCACATACTCACAGCAGGCTTACGAGTATGAATCTGAACAGAATGAATCCGTAAATGCCATTCCGTGTCTTATATTAAATGGTTATAACCCTAGCTGTAACTATCGTGACGTCTTCAAGGAAATCACGGATCTCCTAGTCCCCGCTGAATTGACAAGAAGCGAAACCAAGTATTGGGGCAATCATGTAATTTTACAGATCCAAAAAATGATTGATTTCTACAAGAATCAACCATTAGATATCAAGTTGATCCTCGTTGTGCACAATCTGGATGGACCCAGCATAAGGAAAAACACATTTCAAACGATGCTAAGTTACCTCTCCGTCATCAGACAGATTGCAATAGTAGCGTCTACAGACCATATATACGCTCCGTTGCTCTGGGATAACATGAAGGCCCAAAATTTTAACTTTGTATTTCACGATATTTCAAACTATGAACCGTCAACTGTTGAGTCCACGTTCCAAGATGTAATGAAAATGGGTAAGAGCGATACCAGCAGTGGTGCTGAAGGTGCTAAGTATGTCCTACAATCACTTACTATCAACTCCAAGAAGATGTATAAGTTGCTCATCGAAACACAGATGCAAAACATGGATAACCTGGCGGCTAACACGGGTCCAAAACGTGGTACTCAAAGAACAGGGGTGGAGCTCAAACTTTTCAATCACTTATGCGCTGCTGATTTTATCGCCTCCAATGAAATAGCCTTGAGGTCCATGCTAAGAGAATTCATCGAACATAAAATGGCCAATATCACGAAGAACAATTCAGGAATGGAGATTATTTGGGTACCGTACACGTACGCAGAACTAGATAAACTGCTGAAGACTGTCTTAAGTACTTTATAAATAGTTATACTATCACAAACAATTGTAACAATACTGACTGGTATAGCTTGAAAAGGCCGAAAAATTCTTTCCCATAAACCCTACCAAAAAAAAGAGTTATATGTATTCTATTAGTTAAACGAGAAATGACCTAGATTTATTTCCAGATTTTTTTAGATAGAGCCCGCTAATTCTGAAATACCCCTATTTTAACTGTTAAGAGCCGAAAAAACTTGAAAGCAATGATTAAAACCATAATCCCCATGAACCCCCTTTCTTGAAAGAGTAAGTTCGATACCATTGCTGAACCAGATTGGTGCCTCGGGAGCAACAGCAACACAGAACATCATAGAAATATTTTTTTTGTTGCCATTCCTTTTAGCTACTACGTTTTTCCCAAGCTCTTGTTTTTCATCCCTGTTGCCTGTTTATTTTCTTTCTAATTAGCATTGATCATGTCGATCACGAATAGTACATCTAGAAGTGTTTCAGCGATGGGCCATCCGGCGGTAGAGAGGTTCACACCAGGTCACATTGTCTGCGTAGGTACACATAAAGTTGAAGTGATAAATTATCTAGCAGAAGGTGGCTTTGCACAAATTTACATGGTGAAGTTCGTAGAGTATCTTAATGAGTTCGATAATGCTGCAAGTGTTCCTTTGAAAATTGGTGATGTCGCATGTCTGAAAAGAGTATTAGTGCAAGATGAGAATGGATTGAACGAGATGAGAAATGAAGTTGAGGTGATGAAGAAGTTGAAAGGTGCCCCCAATGTGGTGCAGTACTTTGATTCTAATGCCTCTCGCCGTCGTGATGGAGTTCAAGGGTTCGAGGTTCTTTTGCTAATGGAATTGTGTCCAAACAAATCTTTGCTAGACTATATGAACCAACGATTGTCAACGAAGCTGACAGAGTCTGAGATTGTTAAAATTATGTACGATGTTGTTCTTTCAATCTCTCAAATGCACTATCTTCCGGTACCCTTGATTCATCGTGATATCAAGATTGAAAACGTCTTGGTAGATGCGAACAATAATTTCAAGTTAGCAGACTTTGGATCTACATCAACATGTTTCCCGATTGTTACAACTCATCAAGATATTGCTCTTCTGACTCAAAACATTTATGTCCATACTACTCCTCAGTATAGGTCTCCTGAAATGATTGATCTCTACAGATGTTTGCCCATAAACGAAAAATCAGACATATGGGCTCTGGGAATTTTTCTTTACAAATTGTTATTTTTCACCACTCCTTTTGAGATGACAGGGCAGTTTGCCATACTTCATTCCAAGTATGAATTTCCTGTGAATAAATATTCATCAAAGCTAATCAACTTGATCATTATAATGTTGGCGGAGAACCCAAACTTGAGACCAAATATTTATCAAGTACTGTATCATTTATGTGAGATTCTAAATATAGAAGTGCCAATTGAGGATAAATACACGGAAGGCGCCTATAACTTCTCTAAATATACACAGTTTCAGAATAAACTACAAAATGTTCAATTGCAAATGTATCAGCTACAACAAAAGAAAATTATGCAGAATAATAAATTGAGTGACTCAGAAGAAAACTTATTGAATGATATGTTTCTTTCCTCTTTTGAAATTTCATCTAAACTTCCTATGAACGCAAGTGACGGCCCTGTGACAGTTTCTAAAATGGCATCTCCGAACGCCAGCAAAGAAGCCGAAGAAGAAAAGGAGGGTCACTCCAATCAAGGAGAGTCTATAGTATCTGAAGACAAATCATCAAGGGTCAATTCTAGCGTTAACAATTCTAGTGCACCCAATGATCTTAAGGAAGTCAATACAATTCAATCTCCAGGAATAGAGGACAAGTCAATTTTTAAAAATAAAACTCCTGGAGAGTTATATTATCCGAGCGTAAGCGAATTAGATACCTACTTAGATAAAGAGTTGGTCAAGCAACCAAGTGATCCAACTGTTTGTGAACAAAGTCCTCGTTTGAATCCACAATCGCTGCCACAGAGGCAAAAGAGTACAAGTTCTTATTCTTCTGGTGGGAGATCAATGAAAAGTACTTCGTATGGTGCAGCAGCTATCGAATCAGAGGAGGGATTGACAAATGAGAAATCTGTTGGCATTAATAAGATGAAACAGCATAAATCAAATAATCCCTTTCCAAAAATGAATGTTGCATATCATTCCACGAATGAATTGAACAATGATGCAGGTAACTTCTTTTTAGAAGAGCAACAACAGAGCCAAAGATATCAGCCAGCGCAAAATCAAACAGGAGCACAAGGGAATATCTATCCAGATGAATCACAGTATCAATCAATAGTAGAACAGCACCAACAACAGCAAGATCAGCCCAAAGCACCCGCTAACTATAATCAAAGAAATTTTTACACTGGAAGAGATCGGGCTAATAAGCCTATGCAATTGGGTGGAACTGTTGCAGGCGATAATGGTAACAGAAGAATCAACTTTCAGAATATTTCTCAAAACTACGCCACTAACTCTCAGTCAGGATACCTTTCGGGTCAAAATGCCTCTGCAATTCCAATGGTAAGACCTGTTATTTCGATGAATCAGCAGCAGGCCCAACAGATACAAGCTCAGCAACTACAAGCTCAGCAACTACAAGCTCAACAGATGCAAGCCAAGCAACAGATGCAAGCCAAGCAGCAACTACAATCTCAACAATTGCAAGCTCAACAGCAAATACAAATCCCAAATACAAATAATAATACCAATTATGTCTCTGACAAACCCAACCAATCTACAGATGATAACAGAAATGCTCAGGTAGGTGAACCACCGAAATTAACAGAGAATGCTGTAAATGAATCAATGCATTCGTCTTCCAAAAATGAGGGTCTTTTGATTGAACTGTCACCGTTAAAAGAAGATGCAGGAAAGCCATCTTTCGAAGATAAAAGTCAAACTGTGGATATGGAGGACGCGGTCGTCCCTGGAAGTAAAGGTTTGAACAATCATCGAAATGGCGTTCTGAATCTAAGTCTGAATGAAATGGACTTATCAAGAGACGGCAGCACCAGTGTCGTCTCTTCCTTTTCGTCTTCTTCATCTTCTTCAACTCAACCAGCTAAGCTTTCTGGACGCAAAGGTTCGAGTAAGAGGAACAACTATTTAACAGATGAATTAGAAGATAGCATGGTTTCCAGCGAAAGTATTGATATTGATTTGGATGATGCAAGAAGAGGCAAAACTTCTGAAAGAAGGCCGCTTCATAATGAAAGGAGTCATAAAGATTTGTTAAGATCAAATGATGCTAACAAGCCTAATCAATTCAAAAGCATGGACTTCAGTAGTGCGTCTACGAGGCAACCACGACAGTCCCTAGATCTTAATTTTCAAGAGGTAAACTTATCTTCTCCAACATTAACTCAAGAGCATAGAAATAAAAATGAGTCATTAGCCCCGCAATCACACCACTCATATAGAGCTCCATCTCATGCTTCCACCGCAATAAGTGAGAATAAACGTCATAGTACTGGCCATGAACTGTCAACCCGGTCAACCGGTAAGCAAGACACACATAGGACCAGTTCTAAGCAAAGACACGATTTGGAAAGATACCGGCATTCTAAGGATAAGGACAGCAATAGTAGCATCACTATTAGCACTTCGAATTCATCAGAGATGAGAAAATCCTTTGCAAGGGCTCGGCAATCACTTGATTTAGAACGGGTTCGTCGTGAAGCAATGGCAAGTAATGGATCCAGTAGTGGTAGCAGTAACGGGAAAAGACGGTCCTTTTTCTCGGTTTTTAGAAGTGAGAAATGATCCAATAGATACGGTACATATAAACCCATATAAGTACAATTTTGTTACATATAGAGGCGTATACAATCCCTGTATCTTCCTCGAAAACATAATTGATAGAACAATAATTAATCTCATTCTAATTGTGCTAATCATATCGTGATAAACGATATATGCTTCTGATTCGCTTAATGAAAAGCGCTTAAATGAAGAGTGATGGTGCTCATAATCAAAAGAGATAATACAATATTAGGAGCACTAAAGGGTCCCGCAAAGAACACAGGTGGAAGGCATCATAAGAAGAAACCATGACACTACACAAAAACTCAATGGTGTACATACCCACCATCAAGGAAGCTAAAAGACGTGACGGGAAATCAGGAGGGATACTAAATGCCATTGAAGAGTTGATTGAAAAACTTTATTGGACTTATTATATTCATTTACCCTTTTATTTGATGGCGTCTTTCGACTCATTTTTTCTCCATGTTTTTTTCCTCACAATTTTTAGTTTGAGTTTCTTCGGTATAATCAAATATTGCTTCCTTTAAATGGCTACTTATATCCTTATTAATTGATGATAGTATAAAGAAGGCAAGGGGACGGGAAAATGAAGGAGAAATTCATGGAAGATAGAGTACATACATATACATAAGACATAAAATAATAGTTGTTTGCGGCTATAGGATATAACTTACAACAGGTAGTGTGATTTTGAAAAATGACATCGTTTGGAATGAGGTCGAATTTATCACTTGATGAAATCATAATGAAAAGTGTACTACAATAGACAAGTAAGAACACTTGACCTCATTTAAAAAAGAGAGCCTATAAGGATATTCGCTTTCAGATATGACAGAAGAAATTCTAGAAAGTATAACTGTTCCTGCAGTTGTTTCAAAAGATGAGTGTATTTACTGTTTTGAGTCCCCTTTTAATGAACCATTGGCTCTCGGCGCATCGCCTAAGCACTCTTTGAATATATGTTTGGACTGCTTCCAAGCTACTTGCAATAGACACCTCCCGCTACACACTCAAGTCACAAAACACTCTTGCGATTCTATGCATTCCACTTATTTAAATATTGCCAAAGTGGAAAAACCCAAGCAAGAAAATGCAGAAGAGAGTAATAACAGCAAAAAAATAAAACTTCAAGTAATTGAGAAGCCAGAGGATGAGACACACAACACCATTTGGAGTTTGGAAAGATTTAATGGTGAAAATGTTCCTAGAACTGTATTTTTAGAGTCCACAGAAATTAACATTCCTTCTAGAATTTTAGAGAAGATTGAGAAAATAATAAAGGCGAAATCGCAAGACTTCGAGGATAAAAAGAACTCGTGGGAATTAGAAATCAGTACCTGTCCTCATACAGAAAATTTTCAGGTTCCCAATAAGCCTGAAAATGCAGTGGATTTGAACCAATGCTCTTCGTGCGACCTAGTGCAAAACCTTTGGCTATGTCTACATTGTGGCAACATCGGATGTGGTAGAGAACAAGTTGGGATTGATGGTCACTCACATGCTTTGGATCATTATCAGAATAATAACAATCACCCTCTAGCTATTAAATTAGGTTCATTAAGCTCTTCAACTTATGATTTGTACTGCTATGCTTGTGACGATGAGACTAGATTTCCAAATAACATTAACTTGGGAAATGCATTATTAATATACGGAATTAATGTACAAGAAAAGATTGCGAATGAAAAAACTCTAATTCAATTACAAGTGGAACAGAACGAGAACTGGCAATTTAGAATGGTCGATTCCAGTGGTAAAGAATTTGAAAAATTATCCCCAAGTAAAGATTATGGGTGTGGCTTGATCAATTTGGGCAATTCGTGTTACTTAAATTCAGTTATGCAAAGCTTGTTGAATGGAGGTATACCAAATTGGTCCTTGGATTTCTTAGGCAGTGAATTCCCATTGGATGTTGTATATCCTGGAAATAATTTGAAGTGTCAATGGATTAAACTGTTCAATGCCATGAGATGTGAACCAGAATTTTATCCAAACGGTATCAAGCCTACTACATTCAAAAAATGTATCGGTCAAAATCATGAGGAATTCAGTTCCAACAGACAACAGGACGCAATGGAATTTTTAACCTTCCTCTTAGATTTGTTAGATAGGAAGTTTTTTTCGATTGGTTCGTCTGGCGCTTCAAACGTCAACGACTTGGTTAGGTTTATCATGGAAGATAGATTGCAATGCAATAAATGTGGAAAGGTTAAGTATTCTTACGAACCAGCAGAGGCTATACAGATCCCCTTGGAAGAGAATAGCGAAACTCAGGATTTGTTAGAAAGAATCAAAGCATATTTTGAAGGTCAGACGATTGAGTTCAAATGCGCCAATTGTAAGGAAAAAGTTACAGCGAATAAGAGGCCTTGTTTTAAATCTTTTCCACAAACACTTGTTTTGAACCCGATAAGGATTAAATTGCAGAATTGGATTCCTGTTAAGACTAGTAATGAACTTTTGTTGCCAGGTTTAAGTGACAGGGATGATGTGCTTGATGTTTCATCTTTTTTATCACAAGGATTTAATCCACAAATAGAGGAACTACTACCTGAAGAGGACGAAGACCATACAAATTTCACCCCAAATCAATGTAGTATTTCTCAGTTGCTTGAAATGGGGTTCACTCAAAATGCTAGTGTACGCGCCCTATTTAATACTGGAAATCAAGATGCTGAGAGCGCCATGAATTGGTTATTTCAACATATGGATGACCCCGATTTAAATGAGGCATTCGTTCCCCCTCCTACTGACCTCAAGAAAGTTGAGAGAGATGTTGATGAAGCTTCATTGGCTTCGATGCAATCTATGGGATTGAATCCTAACCTATGCCGTAAAGCTTTAATAATCAACAATGGCGATGTCAGCCGTAGCGTCGAGTGGGTCTTTAATAATATGGATGATGACGGAAAGTTGTCTGAACCCGAAGTGCCAACTGAACAACAGCAACAACGACAAAAGGATTATGGATATTCGACTGCTAAACCATACGTTTTGACTGCTGTTGTTTGTCATAAAGGGAATTCTGTTCATTCGGGACATTATGTTGTGTTTATTCGTAAACTAGTAGCTGATGAGTGGAAATGGGTTCTTTATAACGATGAGAAACTGGTTGTTGCCGAAAGCATTGAAGATATAAAAATAAATGGCTATATTTACTTCTATACAAGGTGCTAAAGAAATGATTATTTGTACATTCATATTTATATATCGATATATACAGTATGTGCGTGTAATATCTTCATTGAGTTCAGATTTCCTATGTACTTCAATATCGAACATAATTCCACTAGCTATTAATCAGTGTTTTTTTCTTTCTTTTTTTTCTGTGACGTTCGCCGCTAAAAAAACCATATGAGAGACTAGAAGAGAGACATCGTTTGATTAAACAATGAGAAAAAAGAGTAACGATAGTCAAACTTAATAGTGAGAGAATCAGCTGGCTTGGTACTTTATAATTTTGGATTGACCTCATTCTTTTAGCATACACGGCCTGTTTGGAATATTATTGTAAAAAATGAATTATATGGCTTATGATTATGATCCCCAACATTCGTTGGAAACGTCCTTTAACAATTTGGGGTTTCATCCACAACAACAGTCACAACAGCAAGCCTTATACGAAGCTACTGAAAGAAATGATGCCAGATCAGGATTAATGAACCCTTTATCGCAGACAAATAAATTGAATAATACCATGATTCCTCAGGGTTCATCGGCTAGTCCATTAACAGGTCAACATAGCTTGAACAATGCGGCAAGCTTCAACATGTCTGCACCAATGAATACCTATAATTACCAGAATGTACCCCAAGCACCTTTGAGGAACTCTCTCAATAATAATATCATGAATGGGGCAACTGCTAATGATTATTGGCTGGATCCAATGAATAATATGACAAACAACAAAGATACTAATGGAAATCCTAATGACTCAATGTCTTCGATGTCTAACATGACTACTAAAACTTCAATTAATGGTGTGGCATTTAAGAATTCCTTTGTTCCTTTTAATCATGTGACAGCGCTCTCAATGAATAATATCAATAGCAGTGAATTAAATTCGAATAAAGATAACAGAACAGAAGCATTAGAGGTTGAACTACAGATAAAGGAGAGTCAAATTGAATCATTAGAGAATGAAATCCAGAGGTTAAAGAAAGTATTCAATGAAGGCTTAAGCTATAAGCAAAATGAATATAAGTACGCGAAGGAGCACTCCCATATACCTCAAACTTTTGAATTGCCAGCTTCATTGGAAGTTATATTTAGAAAGTTATCATCTTCACTGCGTGTAAAGGAAAAGGAGTTAGCAGAAACGAAGGAAAATTTGGAAAGTATACTAACTGCACTAGCTTTAAATCCAACAAATTCAGTGACCAAGTACGGTAGGTATGATGCAGAATCGATTGCTCATAAAATGGTGGTAAGGTTAGAGAACCTAACCAGTGAAAACAAAGAAATGGCCAAGATGTTAGCATATGGAAGATCAAAAGAAACTCAAATTGAACTGCAGCTGGCTAAGAAAGAGAATATAGAATTAAGAGAAAAAATTGCCTCTTTGGAGGCTCACTTGGCTTTGAAGGAATCTTCAAAAGAAAATGTTGCTAATTAAAAAGAGAAAAATTTTCTCAGTATGGAAGGAGGAAATGTAGCTAATAGTATGCACATATATAGATATATGTATTTCAGGAAAAGTTCTCTTGAAAAAAAGTCTAGAATTATAGCCCACTAAGGATTTACTAAATGCTTTTAGCTTTAGTGTAGGTTTTATTCGATAGTTCAATTGTAGCTCTTTATTTCAAGGGACAACTTGAGCGGTTATTTGCTTATTTATTTATTTTTCTGTTTGTTCTCTCGTGGCATGTAACTTCGTTTTTAGGTTGAAAACCGATTAATGAAGTACTTCTGAAAGTTAGTTTTCTCTTCACAATTATTGGGATTTCTGTAAGCATCAATGCAAGACTAAAGTGACTCGACTTGTTCCGGACATATATATTTTGCTAGTTTCATTCACAGCTGCGTATCTTTAAAACGTGGGAATCTAAAAAAAAGAGTTTTAGTAGGTTCTTTTATTGTATACTATTTAAAAACACTTATTAGCGCTCAATCTAAATGATACAATTAAATTCTAGTGCTGTTTTAAAGGCAGAATATTCGTTCTTCGCTGAACGCCTCACAAATTTACAATCAAAAGCCTTGTGCTAATTTATTTTTGTATCTACCACTGAAAAAATATTGAAAAACTATTTCTTGACAGAGAGCATAAATAAGCAAGGTGCATTAACATAGCTCACATACCGGCGGTACAGGCACAGCATAAATCGATTAAACAAAGACAACACAAAACATTTGCAATGGCTGAACAGCAGTCACCACAGTTACAACAACAACAACAGCAATCATTTCTTGGAGGTGGCGGCGCTTGTTGTATGTATATAGGTTGCGGTTGTGGTTGATAATACATTGGTTGTGCCTGATAATATTGGTGCCTCATTAGAAAGTCGTGTACTTTGTTTTAATACCGAGAACGATAGTTCTTTTTTTCAATTTTTCACTATGTAAAAAACTAAATGAAGTCAGTGCTTTAACTCACTGAAGGTATTGTTTTACGTGTATTTTTATACATAATCAATGCCTGGTGGAAAAGTGCTATTCGAGGCTGAAACGGCATTATCCTAAAAATAAGCATTACTCGGCGTTGCGGTATTATAACGGATCATAGAGGTGACAAAAACGCCAAGAAATTTCCCGTAGATGTATCTGTCAAAGTGTCCTGGTGGCTTAATCCATTCTCCATTACCAGTAGCACGGCTCAGCCTCAAATGTGCAAGATCCCATTCATGAAGCCTCCGATAAATTCATGCATGGTTCAATGAAAAGAAAAAAATACAAAACAAAGGTCTTACCCGGACTCGAACCGGGGTTGTTCGGATCAAAACCGAAAGTGATAACCACTACACTATAAAACCTATTTTCTGATGCGTAACGCTTCCTTATATTGGAATATGATGAGGGAAATAGGATGCAGTACATAATCAACCGCTTAAACGTATAAGTATGGGTTGATAATTAGTTGTTTAGTAAGTTGTAATAACTAAGAATAAGTCATTATTTCTTAAGTTATAAGAGAGGTATATAAAATACACGCTGATTGGTTAAATTAAACCCAGCGGTTCAGACATAATTCTATGCATTGATGATAAGATTTTAGTGATAACTCATCTTCTTATATACTAAGTTCTGAACAATTAATAGATCTTTATCTCATCACTGCAGTAAATTCTATTATTAGAATTTGTCTACTCCAATTAAATTGGTATCATTATAAGAATGTTCGTCGTCAACTACGCCAATTTATACTAATAAATGTACAGTAGTAATCACTTATTCCAACATAGAGCATACTAGAAGATCTTTTCGAGGATATATGAATCCACCAAAGGAAATCGATAGTTCTACACAGTAATATATTGTTGTAATATAAATCAACTATCATCTACTAATTAGTAGTCATACTACTAGTATATTATCATATACGGTGTTAGAAGATGACGCAAATGATGAGATATAGTCATCTAAATTAGTGGAAGCTGAAACGCAAGGATTGATAATGTAATAGGATTAATGAATAACAACATATAAAATGACAATAAAAGCATATACAGAATTATGTAGAATTACGAGTTCCATTTATTGGATTCCTATATCCTCGAGGAGAACTTCTAGTATATCTACATACCTAATATTATTGCCTTTATCAACAATGGAATCCCAACAATCATCTCAAAATTCGCCAATCTCTCACAAATGATGAGAAATAGTCATCTAAATTAGTGGAAGCTGAAACGCAAGGATTGATAATGTAATAGGATATATGAATAACAACATATAAAACGATGATAGTAATGTTTATAGGATTGTGTAGAATTGCAGATTCCCTTTTATGGATTCCTAAATCCGGGAGGAGAACTTCTAGTATATCTACATACCTAATATTATTGCCTTATAAAAAATGGAATCCCAACAATTACATCAAACTCCACTATTATCTCATATATATATTTATTCTCTTGTTTTGTACGTTGCCATTCATTATCCTATTACATTATTAATCCTTGTTGTTGAGATTCCATTAACTTCGATGACTATTTCTCAATCTTTATGTCATCTTTCAACACCGTATATGATAATATACTAATAGTATGACAACTGGGTGATAGAGGATGGTTAATTTTTCATTCCAATAATAACTATCGTTGTAGTTCATCTTGAGAATCATTTATTGACACTTTTACGATATCCCTATATTAAAGATAAATGAAATTCTCATTTTAATTAACAGTAAATAATCATAAAACACTCTACTCTAACCAAGAAGCAGTCACTCACAGAAAATTATTCTTTGACATTTTCATATTTTAGGCACCATATTAAAATTCTAGAACCAGTAGCTGAAATACATTCACTCTTATAATTTTTAGTATTTATTGAACTCGTCCAACCCACGCTGGTACCCTTGGTCCCATTCCCACATGAATTCGCTGTCTTTTTTGACAGAAATGTACTCTGCTCTTCTTTGCGCTTTCCAAGAATGCCATCTACCTATCAACGAATTATCAAATTTTCTAAAGGCGATTATATCATCAACAGCTGTATTTATACCATCTTCAAATCTCCAGTGTTCAAAATTTTTACCTTTACCGTCCCAATAGGCCTTATGTTCTTCAATTATTGAATCGATTTTCTTCTTGTCGATTTGCAAACCATTACCATGAGGACGTTTCGGTAAATTACCATTTTGCATCATGGGTGCTAAACCCCATTCACCTCCATCACCATATTCGAATTGTAAAGTCCAGAAAAACCAGCCCCAACTGGCTACATGTGAAAATATGTTCACTTGTGTTTGTACATATTTTTGAACAGTAGCAGCTCTGTCACCAGACGTTTTTTCCCATGTTTGTCCATCAAGAACACCAGAGAATTCGCCCACGGTATAGTCGGTATCGTCATAAGGAAAATTTACAGTACTCGGCAACTCTTTGATAATTGTATTGGCATCTTTAGACTTGTCAGAATCAGAAAAACAACGATATACATGTGAATCGATTACCACAGTGTTGCTGAAATTCTTTTCTTTCGCCCAATCTGCCCACTGTTGGGGCCACCAGCCATCAGATATTACGACCGGTAGACCAGGTTGAAGATTTTCAATGGCATTAATGGCTTCTGAATAATAGAATTTTTGACCCTTAGGGTTATTATCAAAGTACGCTTCATTAACCACTTGAACTCCAATGATATTTTCATTATCTAAAGTCATAGTTTTGATAACCGCAGGTAAAATTTCTTTATAAACTTTAGTCATGTACTTTTCCTTGTGGAAAAATTCAGCTTCGTCATTCTTTAAGCCACTATGAGAGTCACTATTAGCCCCTCCTGGTAGGCCATGAAAATCTATCAATACACCAATGTTCATTTCCTTGGCCGTGCTGATTAACCCAGAAAGTTTTTCCCAAGGTTTAGCTAGTTCATAAACTCTTTTCAAGGACGCAAATGGTAACGAATCTAAATGCTTCCCATCTTCAACGTGCCAGTATCCAATTGGAATACGTAGAGCTGTGACATGAGCGTCTTTAGACAGCCATTCCCAGTCAATTCTATCAATATACTTCTTATAGTGGTCGTTCAACATTTTCGCAACGTCTTCAGTAGAATGCTTCTTCAGTTGTTGAGAAATTGCATCGTATTCAGATTCATATTCTTTGCCATCGATCGTGCATAGCGTTTCTTTAGAAAAGATCCATGGCTCGAGTACAAACAAAGCTCCCAAGTTTACACCATAATTATAACGATACTTGTAGATAGTGGACTTATCGAGATCCTTTGCAGATGGTAATTTTGGTAATGTGGTAGAAAGTTCTTTACCTCCCTTTTCAGAAACCTTGAAATGCTCAAATTTGTTCCTTAGTGAGCTAATCATTTTGTACACACCTAAAAACTTTTACTTGGTGATGCGAAAAGACACAATGTTTTCTTATATCAGATCTTCTTAAAGTTGCTCAGAAAATATATTATGCATCCCAGTTCATCCCCCTAATTATCCTGTTTTTGTACTCTTGAACCATAGTGAAAAAAGAAAAATAATGAAGGATGCGAGGTTCGAACTCGCGCGGACAACCGTCCAACAGATCTTAAGTCTGCCGCCTTAGACCACTCGGCCAACCCTCCATATAAATCATTGAAATCGTTATGTTACTATATGATTATCAAAAAGTATAAAATCTTATTGTTCTTTCTCTCACTATTGTTTATGCTCTCAGCAAATATTGCAAGAATTATTCTCCTGATATGTACGTTGGAAACGTTCTGCTCAAGAGTATTTCTTTGTCTCTCTGATACAACTTTTAACCAGCTTTGTTCAGTATCTTTAAATTGTTCCAAAGGGCAAAAAAAGAACGAAATTTTTCTAAGTTATATTGAATAACTAACAGAAGCAATCCCAGAATAAGGAAACATCGTAACTTATGGAGAAGCCATCTTTTTTGGATCAAGAACCACCGGCCGGTTATATACCAGGTATAGGTCGTGGTGCTACTGGTTTTTCAACTAGAGAAAAGCAAGCGACCAATACCGACGACAGAAGCAGAAGAATACCGAAAAGATACCGTGAAAGCGTGAACCATAGTTACCAAAGTCATTCTGAAGACGAGGAAAATAAAGAAGCTGAAAATGTATTCAAGACGCTTGAATCGAAATTAGCACAACGAAAAAAGAAAAGGGTCAATGAGAATAATGATGACAAACCAGCAGATACATCCATTGTAAAAAGGCAGTTTGCTGATTTAAAAGAATCTTTGGCTGTTGTAACAGAGAATGAGTGGATGAATATTCCAGATGCCACAGATTTTACAAGACGTAACAAAAGAAATAGGGTTCAAGAGCAATTAGTTAGAAAAACTTACGCTGCACCTGATTCGTTAATACCTGGAAATGTTGATTTAAATAAATTAACGGAGGAAAGGGAAAAGCTACTGATATCTCAAATAGATGTAAATATTGCACAACTGAAGAATACAAGTGGCCATATCCAGGTTAATAAATCAAATGCGGCTACTGATGCGCTAAGTTACCTAAAGGATTTAGAGAACGATAGGGCAAAATCCCTGTCTGATGCGACATTGGAAGATTTGCAGAAAATGCGTACGATTTTAAAGTCATATAGAAACGCAGACCCAACAAATCCGCAGGGTTGGATAGCTTCTGCCAGATTAGAAGAAAAGGCTAGAAAAATTTCAGTAGCAAAAAGGATAATAGAAAAAGGTTGCCAAGAGTGCCCAAAAAGCTCGGATATCTGGCTGGAAAACATTAGACTTCACGAATCTGATATTCATTACTGTAAAACACTAGTAGCAACAGCAATTAAATTTAACCCAGCATCTGCACATCTCTGGTTCAAGGCCGTTGATTTGGAAAGTACAACAGCTAACAAGTATAGGGTAGTGAGAAAAGCACTTCAAGAACTTCCTCGAGATGAAGGTCTATGGAAACTGGCTGTTGGTTTTGAAACTGACAAAGCGCAAGCAGTGAAAATGCTAGAGAAGGCCACTCAGTTTGTTCCACAAAGTATGGATCTCTTAACCGCTTATATTAACCTTCAAAGCTATCATGATGCTAAGATGACTTTAAATTCTTTTAGAAAAGTTCTGCCGCAAGAACCAGAAATTTGGATTAAAGCCGCACTCCTGGAAGAACGCAATAATCCGGATATAGCTGTAGATAGACTAACCCGTTTGCTCAAGAATGGTTTATTGGAACTCTTCAAGAATGGATACAAAAGGAATTTGTCGGGATGGTTCAATCGTGCGGAAGCTTTAAATGATGAACCTAATTCTCATCTAACAAGTCAAGCTATTGTTAATGCTGTTTTGGACTTTTTTAAAGAAAGAGATGAGCATGAATCTGAGTTGGATAATATCGATCAAACATTGGAAAAGTTGCCAAACACAATGGTAAGAATTTTTGTTTTGCAAAAGCTCATTCAGTGGAATCCTTGTGATGTAGCTCTTTGGTCTAAACTGAAAATTGCAGCTGAAAGCTATCATAAAATTGAAGAGTTATTAACATTTTTCCAGGAACTGCTCTTTCATTCCAAAAATAGTGATGACATTCGTGCAAGCATTAAAGAGAATAGTCCTGATTTGTTTATGATGTATATATTCGAATATTGGAAGTCACATAAAGGGAATGCTAGGCAGACATTGATTATTATTGACCAGATTATAAGTTTTGTACCGGACAATTTGGACATGCGCTTTTTCAAGATGAAGTTGTTAGGCCATTCATCACAATTTAGTGAGTTAGAAAACTTTTTTCATAAAACTTTTATGGCTTTCAGAGATTGTAAAATGAATGGCATAGAACGCTTATACTATAAGTATGTAGATTTCCTCTGGTATCAAGGTTCAAATCAAAAAGCTATAGAATTTTTGAATGAGAAATGTCTAACAAAGTTTCCCAAATGCCACAAATTTTTCTTACAATTGGGCCAGGTTTATCATTATATGGGCAATATAGAAATGAGCAGACAATCATATTTATCAGGTACAAGGATAGTACCTAACTGCTCTTTATTATGGATATCGTTGTCCAAAATTGATGAGATTGACTTAAGAAATCCAGTAAGGGCTAGGTCCATTTTAGATAGAGGATTGTCAAAAAATCCTGATGATGCATTACTTCATATTGGAAAGATTCAAATGGAAATGAGACTTGGTAACTTGGACCAGGCGGCGTTGCTGACTACGCAGGCATTACAAAAGTTCCCAAATAATGCTCTACTTTGGGTAGAACAAATTAAGTTATTGAAGCATGCAAATAGAAGTTCATCAAAAAAAACCATATTTCATGACGCTTTAAAAAAAACACAAAATGATCATAGAGTTCTTTTGGAAATTGGATTATCCTTTTATGCAGAAGCTCAATACCAAATATCATTAAAGTGGTTGGAGAGAGCACTTAGAAAGTCCCCAGTTTACGGAGATACATGGGTTTGGTTATTTAGAACATATGCAAGGTTAGATAAGGATCCTATTGACCTTTATAAAATGTTTGACCAATATGAACCTATTGATGGCCCTGAATGGAAAGCTACTGCTAAAAGCGTAAAATTTCGATACTGCACACCTAGAGAGATTTTGTTACGTTTAATAGATAAAAAAATAGAATAAACCTGTTCAATATTGTTTCTTGTTTAGCATTTTCATATATTAAATAGAACCAATGCGAGAAAAAGAAAGATAAAGGAGAATTAAAATTTAATTAGAATTATAAATACTTCACAAGTATCAAGAAAATAAAGGGTTCTTTACAAACGTAAAAAGATGAAGCAAAATGATGTATATGTTTAAGGAATTTATTCGTATTTTTTGGTGAAAGAAATTTAGAAACAGTGCATATTTATCTGCGGCTTTGATCGCTACCATTCTCTTATACCTCCCTCTCATATACTAGTGGTTCACTTTCGTAATTTCTGGTACGGCGAGTAAGGAAAAGACTACAGCACTTCACATGCTTAATAACGAAACTCTCAGCCTCAAATAACGTAACGTTAGGAAAAAATAGGGGAAAAGGTTACGAGGTTATCGAAACAAATTATCTATTCAGATTCAGTGGCTACATCCTCCTCTTCCTCTTTAGCCTTTTTGGCCTTCTTTGCCTTCTTTGCCTTCTTTGCCTTCTTTGCCTTCTTCTTGTCCTTCTTATGCTTCTTCTTTAGTTTTAACTTTTCCTTAATACTGGAGTCAGAGTCAGATGACTTGAAAGAAGCTGGAGATGGCATTTTCTTTTCTGCAACTGGGCCAACACTCTCGGGTGCTTTGTCGAAGATTAAACCTAATCTTTCAATTCCTAGGTAGTTAGCTAATGGCATAAAAAGAACTGGCATGACGGATAAGATCAACAAATCAATAATACCGTAGAAAATGGTAGCGGAATCTGGTTGTAGAACGTTACCACCATCAGTAATACCAAAACAAGTTGGATATGCAATCAACCATAAAAACATGATGATACTCATGAAGGTGATAAAGACGTTAGATACATCTTTACCTCTAGCTTTAACCAAGGTGAAAGTCGTAGTCATTAAACTAATACAAACGACAATTGCAGCACCAATACCGATGGTGTAGTAACCCCATTTGTAAGTGGAGTGGACGCAAGCAGCGATTAACCAACAAACAGTGAATATTTCAGTCATACCAACATTGAAAGCAATTTGCCATAATGGAGTACCACCAAGTAGGGACATTTGAATAATTGGCCATGGGAAAGCCAAAAACCATCCAACATATCTAGCGTAGAAAATTTGTCTGTAACCAGGATGTTCTTTTTGAGTGGAAGTTTGAACATGATTGTACTTTGCTCTAACTGGAATCCAACCCAAATTGGAAGCCATGGTGAAATAGGCAATGGACATAAACAAATTTGGAGCAATGGCGGTATAATACACGAATCTATCCCTAACTGGCTTTCTAAACATTAGTGGGACTAGAATCACACCAAATAGTAAGTTGACACAAAAGACGGTAAAAAGCCAATCTGAGCCACGAGATGTAATGTGGAAATCAGCACCAGTTGGAGGGTTGATTTTGATGGCTTCATTACCACCTCTTTTCAATATTTCGACGTAATCAGACATTTTGATGCTTCTTTTTTAATAATAGTGTCACTTTGGGTTATCAGGGAAATTAGAAGTTTATTTTAAAATTAAATATTAATAATTAAAGAATTAGTGGTTAAAAGTTATTAGGTTGTTTTGGAATTAAATGAAAAAATTCTAAATTGATTAAAAATAACCAGAATAAGCTATTAGTTTTGAGTAAAAAAGGGTTTGAGAAAAAAAAATTATGGTAAGTTCTTAGGACTTCTTGTTGATTTTAAATATCCAAAGATAAACAGATAGTCTTTTTCAAAGAAATGTTACTATTATTTGCTGACACAATCCGGACACTTGATTATATATTTGACAAAGGTGGAAATATTAATAATAAGTGTTGGGAAATGAAGGAAGTGTAAAGCAGAAAGCCATAATTATCACGCAGTCCTACATGTAAACCGAACAAGTTTGGTTCTTTATATATCTTTTGGGTAAGCTTCCAATAATTGAAAGGATCATGAATAAGCAACATCCCGATGAGGAATCATCCCGATCTAACATTGAACTTTCTAGGGGTTTTTACTAAGACATCTGATTGAAAACCTCTGATATCCAGTAAACTATTAAGATGACGAAATTATTCGTTTACACAGAAATAGTGAAAGGCATTTTTGTTTTTACAAGAGGCTATTTTTTTCTTCATGCTTCTTGAAGGGATTCATGCATTGAACCCTCAGAAAAATCCGTAGGACAATGACTCGAGGTCAAGAAAAAAACAGCTCAGATTTCCTATTTGAGGCAAATTATGCGGAAATTGAAGAACTGATAATCACGGAATTGGTACCAAAATTGGTAAGATGTTTTTAAATTACCCTTTTTTTCATTCTCCATTTAGGACTAATAGTCAGTTTGGAATATCCCTTACCCACTGGTTTGATGTGATGCCCATAGTTATTTCCCTCAGGGAACCGGACGCATGAAGGCGGGAGGGATTTACATTGTGAGAACGTGTCGCGTGACATAATAGAAGACGTTGACCCACATAGCTAAGCTATTCAAGAAGGAAGCATATGGATTACGCTACATAATTGATGAATGGTTAATTTCCTCTCAAACTAATCGAAAGATGGTTTGCTGTCTTGATCTAGTTTGTCTACTCCTTTTTCGACAGCAGTAAGCTTGAAGATGGCAAGAAAAAGCAGCTTCCCAACCCTTCGTCTAGAAAAAAAACCGAATGTTCTTCCGGCGATTTTCGGAAACATGCAGAAAAGCGTTTGAAGAAATTACAGGTAAATTCACTCGGCATGTCTCACAGACTGCTAAAGAACGGTCTAGGCCATGCGCGTAAAATGGGAAAGGGTTCGCCCCCATGGCAGTCGCTGCCATACGAGGTCGCAACCAAGAATAGGTATCTCAAAGCGGTATGCCAAGTTAAGAGAGAAGGGTCATGGAGGCAAGCGGGTAGGTTGTGTTCTTTAGGAAGGTCTAATAGGGATGGTTGTCGCTCGGGGAAGAAAACTGCTCAGGGCGGATAACGGGAAACAGCATGTTGTTGTTTCCTGTTGTAAGGAAATGAAAAGACAAAGAAAGGAAAACATCTCAAAAATTGAGAGAAAAATAATCAAAGAACCAAGAATGGTATAATATTTTGGTTTAGCTTAATTGTGCCTTCTTGTTTAATTATTACCCAACCGGTATATGTAATTGAGTAAATATTCAACATCTGTTTTGTTTTGTTTTTTCATTTATGACATCGGTATGTGTTTTTCGACATGTCTTCGCCATTTCTGTGAGAGTTTCCGAATATCGGCTAAATGATTAATAGTTTTTCCAATCGTCATTCAAGTTCAGAGACCCAATTGCTTTTCCTAATGGAGCTGAAAGAGAGCCTGTGAAATTAGAACATGCACTTAATTCGATGTGGCCTTTGTATGCCCTGTAAATGTGGTGGTTATATCGGAAATGGAAAAAGGCATCACATAATGGCAAAAAGCTCAAAAAGGGAAATTGTGAATGTTAAAGGAAAACGTCATAAAAAGAGTGATATCCTTTTTTTGGCACCTTTCATTAAGTTAATGCATTTTTACAAAATAAGAAAGTGAATGAGTAAACACTGAACAAAAATTCTAAAAAACCTCTTTTTCAATCTCTCTTGGTCGGCAAATTCTAAACTGTGAAACCGCTACTGCTTGTGCTTCACCCTTAACCTTAAAACAGGTTTGATATCATCTTTCAGTTATCTAATCAGGGCAGCGAACAATCAGATTAATATGCTTACCCGCCTGATATTTAAGGGGAAGCAAGTGTTCATTCAAAGCTTATGGACATCTATGAAGAACAATATGTAAGAATCTTCAAGTTGGTCTAAATGCACTAAGCAATTAGGCACTTTTTGACAATGGGTACCGGTGGCGATTTTGAAGAGATTGTGTTGCATGATCTAAGACCTTATTATCACGTTCCTGGTGCTATACATAGCGAAGGAATAACCTTTGTTAAGGAAACCGGTACATTGTTGTGGGTTGACATTTTTAAAGGACAAGTTCATAAGGTTGAAGACATAGAACATCCCGGGTCCAGTCATTCTTCTTTTTCGATTACGAGAGCAAACTATGGCAAGAACTCACCAATTGAATATCCTCCCAACCCGGATGAATTGAAGGAATCCGTAGGTTGTATCTTTCCAGTATTCAATGATGCCTCCCATGGTGAGATTAAACAAGTATTATTTGGTAGTAAATTCGGTATAGGTAGGTTAGATTTTGACACCAGCGAATGGGAATATGTCATTCTATATTCCGAATGTCCTGACTTAAGCACGGACAGGGCGTATAAATTGAGGTCTAATGATGGCAATGTTTCACCGGATGGGAAATATATCTACGTAGGGTTAATGAGTGATTTTCCGTTTGAATTAGAACCTATTGGGTGCATACTCCGTGTTGATCTTTTAGCCCAGGAAATACAACTCGTTTGGAACTGTTTGTTAATTCCTAACGCTATCCATTGGGATGAAAGCGATCAAAAAACTATGTACATTACGGATTCTTTAAACTTCACTATTTGGAAATGTCCTGGTGGCGACTTGCTAAAACGTGAGGAGCTTATTGACGTGAGAAACTCTAACAATCAATCCTTTGAATCACCTGAACCAGATGGAAGCGCTGTTTGGTTTAGCAAAGACGGAAAACACTCTGGATATCTGTTTATCACTGTCTGGTCTACGTGCAAAGTTCAAATGTATGAATTAGCCAGTGGAAAATTGCTCAAGGAGTTCATCTTGCCAAAGCAGACACCAAGAGTTTCATGCTGTTGTTTTGTTGGTAAGGATCTCTTTGTTACTACTGCCAATGCAGAAATCAATGATTCTGTAAGGACCAACTCCGATAAAAATGGTGGTTGCCTCTATAGAATTCCAAACGCGTTAGAGTCGAACGTTCCTCTGGAAACTACAAAGCGGCAACCGCTCTATTAAACATGCAGGTGTACACTTATATATATATATGGACATAAATATATTCACAGCATATGTACCTGGAACTATTTTGATATGTTTTATATGCGAATCGAAGGAGAGATACTAAACTAGCTATTGCATTTTGCATTGCCTATTGTTCGATCGCCTCATAGTGAGGGGGAAAACCTAAGGGGCGGGCAAGCATAACTAGATAAAGAGCGGAAGGAGAAAAAGAAACAAAAATTGTATTGGATGTTTGGCAATTCTCGAGAAACAACATCTAAAAACAAGATCTCCAATATACAGTACAATTCTATACACATATTACGCCATATAGAAAATGCCAAAAGTTGCCATTTTGATTTACTCAGTAGACGACACAATTGCCAAATTGGCAGAAAATGAGAAAAGAGGTATTGAGATAGCCGGCGGTGAGGCTGAGATTTTCCAAGTACCAGACGTTAGTTACAGAAATGAGAATGGTGGAGAAGAAGACCGAAGCAAACTTGGAAAGACTAATGCAGATTTTGCGTATAAAATTTTAACTAGAGAAACATTGGTCGAGCATGATTACTACTTGTTCGGAATACCTGCTAGGTTTGGTAATTTCCCCGCGGACTGGAAAACTTTTTGGGACTCCAATACCGGTGGACTTTGGGCAAAGGGTTCCCTTCATGGCAAAATTGCCGGCTTGTTTGTCTCGGGCGCAATTAGCGGCAAAGGGGATACAGAAATGTGCATCATGAACGCAATGAGCACCTTGGTCCATCATGGAATCATCTATGTCCCATTGGGGTACAAGAACGCATACAAGGAATTAACCAACACTGATGATGTCAATGGCTCCTGCGCCTGGGGCGCAGGATGCGTCTCTGGAGTGGACGGCGGCAGATCGCCCAGTGTGTCTGAGTTGAAGGTTCACCAATTACAGGGTAAGGCGTTTTACGACCGCATCAAAGACTTGTAAATCTATGTATGTCTCATTATACATAAGTAAGAAATAACCTAACTGTAACAATGCAGAAAAAATATAACCGAGGGTCAATGGAATGTTCCTTCCACGCCATTTGCCCGATAATTGCTCTCTTTCTTTCTTTTCCCGACGGCCCGGCTGCAGGTGGCGGGGTAGCGCAGGATAAAAAAACGTGGGGGAGTGATTAAAGTCATACGATCATTGTGTCAACACAGAAAAACCTCATAGTTATCATCACTGACCTCGCAACGAGCTGCCGTATTTGTTATTAGCCACACATGCCCCCCCTTTCATTAACTAACAATGCATAAAATAGATACTGCGTTCTCAGTTGCGATTTGTTTCTTGATGCGCCGCCTTTATATATGACAGTTTGTTCTTATGCGCTTTAAATTTAGCATTTTCTCGAACTTTATATGTCGGTTTTGCCATATATATTTCGGTAAGGTGTTGTATTGAAATAAAAGAAGAAAAGGGAGGAAAACGCTTTGTGATAATGACCTTGAGTAATTGCGAATCTTTGGATAATTTATTCTACGATCCTCCCGAAGAAGAGGAAAGTAATAAGTTCATCGAAGCAGTCAGAATTCTGATAAGTAGAAACGACATAGTACATCCTCTTGCAGCTGCAAGTGGAACGTGTTGTTTGAGAAAAGTCAAGTCATTCAATGCCAAGCAGTGGAAAATAAACAAAAAACAAAAATATGTGTTGCCAGCAGTGAAGAAGAGAAAAAACTTCGATTTTAATGAACAAAGGAGCTTGATCTTGAATTTAAATTTATGGAAGTTCATTAAATTTATTAATTGTAACAGTAAAAAAACCTGCAATAAAAACAATACACATGTGAATAAGGTTGTAAAGAACGACAACGTTTCATCGTTACTCGAACACAAGAAAATGGACAACGATCAAAGGTTGGAGAATCTTTTCTGGAGAAGCTGGTTCAAGGCACATAAAAGGAAAGATATAGTGGGCAGCCAACAAGCAAGGCATATCAAATTCAATGACAATGTGGAACAATGCGTTATCACTGATGATCATTTCATACAAAGACTACCCCCAGCACGATTGAATCCGGTAGATAATCGACGCCCCTGCTTGCAGTCTGGACTCAATTCCCATACTGATCACGCAGAAAGCAGACGAGTTTTTTATGATTATAGCCGCGTCTACGTCGCCAATGATGCCATTGCTATTGCCGCCGCTGCCACCGCCGCTGCCACCGCCATTATCAGTAGTAACAACGGGGATCATCAGCATAAACATGATGTTCGCGACGTTCCAAGAAATATCTTACCACCAGAAGGAGAACCATATTTGAGTAGTGTGCTTCGGGTCGACTCCGAGCTCAAGATATCGAACATAAGCCATCATTCCCCCGCAATCTCTCCATCGACTTCTAGCCATTCAACCTTTATTTTTGAATCGGAGACTGATACAGACACTGACTCTGACATTGAAATTGACTCTGACATAGACACTAGTACTACTGACGTACTGTTATAACCTCTTAAATAATATCTCAATATATAGGAAACTGCGTCTCGCCTTCTCTTGAAGTATCGATATACTAAGGACCTCAATTGATCACGTGATCTCTATATATGATACTGTTACCCGTCTTTGAAAATGAGTGTATTCCGGGTGGCAAACCAGAGGCGGCCAAGGGACCTACCCTCACAAAGGACAACGACAAACAAATGGCAGCTTTCTAAACCACACAAGATAAAACTACAATACACAGGCTGTTATTACCCTGCTGTGAACGCAACCCAAAGTAAATAAAGAAAGATCATCGCGAGCAAGGTATTACACATTGTTGGTTATTAGTTTGAACTCAAGGTACTGCTGCTGAATTAGAATACTTATAGCTCAATCAACATGCCCTCAGATCATAACGACAAAAACGCGAATCAAGAGTCCGTCGAAGAGGCTGTTTTGAAATATGTTGGTGTAGGCCTAGATCACCAAAACCATGACTCTCAATTGCATACGAAGGATCTGGAAAACAAACATTCTAAAAAGCAAAATATTGTGGATAGTAGTAGTGATATCGATGTTAATAACAATGATGACAGTAATAGAAATAACGATAATAACGATGATTCCGAGAATATTAACACACTGAATGCTACTGAATCACCTTCAAATGTGGATAATTCCAACTCTAATGAACAGCATAATGCTGTCATGGATTGGTATTTGAGACAAACAGCGCATCATCAACAAGACGGCGAAGAAGAAGAAAACAATAATAACAATGGCAACGGCAATGACAGTAATAATCACTTTTCTCAATCTGACATGGTCGTGGATGACGACGACGACGACAAGAACAAGAAAGATGCGAGTGTTGGTATTGACGACGACCATCAATCTATGGCCATGGCTGCCGTGGCAGCTGCTTATACTCTAACGAAAAATAACAATAATAACAGTGATAATAATAATAATAATAATGATGATAATAATAATAACAATAATCTTCATAAAAGACACCATGAGCATGCAAATGGCCATGAGAATTTGAAGAAAAAGCAGAGAAGCAATAACGATGATGATGATAAGCAAATTGGAAACGTCGATCCAGAATTAACTACTTTAGGTGATGCAGATGACAATGATACTAATAACGATGTGATCGATCGTGACCAACTAGTTCATAAGGCTATTATCGATGCTGATTCTATTACCCAGCATCCTGACTTCCAGCAATATTTGAATACAGCCGCTGATACTGATGATAACGAAAAATTGAAACATATTAAAGATCACCTGATGCGTACTCATGGTTTAAATCATCAGAACAAAAATGACAACGATGATACTGATGATTTATCAAATAATACAAAGCAATACTCCGACCTACAAAAAGATTCGATGCTGGACAATTCTCTTAATAAATCTAGAAACTATATGGAGGTTTTGCCCAAAGTTATCTCTCAAGATACTCAACAACATCAACAAAAATCCCCTTCTCATGACAATGAACCTGGTAATGTAGACAACTCAGAAATCTCCCAACTACTTCAATCCGCTGCCACTAAGGCTTCATCTTTAGTCTCTTTATCCTCATCCTCAGCAACTCCATCCACTTCGAGGTCCAACAATAGCAAAGCCTTCGACAAAGCGGAAGACGCGGCTTTAGAAAGGTTTATCAATGAGTATGAGGCTATTGAACGCTTGACTAGACAACAAGTTTGTGAAAGGATATGGAGTTCTGACAGACCAAAGGATAACTTCTGGAATAATATCTACAAAGTTTTACCCTATAGATCCAGTTCCTCGATTTACAAGCATATGAGAAGAAAATACCATATTTTTGAGCAACGTGGTAAATGGACCGCGGAGGAGGAACAAGAACTAGCTAAATTATGTGCGGAGAAGGAAGGCCAATGGGCAGAAATAGGTAAAACTTTAGGAAGAATGCCAGAAGATTGTAGAGATCGGTGGAGAAACTACGTGAAATGTGGTACCAATAGAGCATCGAATAGGTGGTCTGTTGAAGAAGAAGAGTTATTGAAGAAGGTCATCAGTGATATGTTGGAAGAGGCCCAGCAGCAGCAATCCCAGCTGCATCCTAACTTATTGGAAGAGGAACAGCATCTACTACAAGATGACCAGAATGATCATCATACTAATGAAGAAGACGATGATGATACGAATTCGGCTGCTGCTGCTGCTGCTGCTGCTATTCAAGAACAACAGCAACTTCTTCAACAAAAGCAACGAGATGATGATGACGCTATTGCTGCTGCTGCTGCTGCTGCTTCTTCATCTTTGGAAGACGGCAACAAAGACGAAGAAAAACCACATGATTCACTAGGTATTCAACTGGATGAAAATACTCAAAATTCGATGGTCTCTGTGCCATCAACAACAGGCACACACTCAAAAAGTTTGTCAAACACAATAAGACGTCATAATAATAAGTTAAGAAAATCTTTGATGGGTAATGGTAAACTAGATTTCAAAGATATAATTAATTGGACCATTGTTAGTGAGCGTATGGGCGGTACAAGATCTCGTATTCAATGTCGTTATAAATGGAATAAGCTAGTTAAAAGAGAAGCTATTGCCAAAATTCAGACTGTGAAAGATGATGATATGTTATGGATATTCGAAAAATTAAGAGATTTAGGTATAACAGAGGATTCTCAAGTAGATTGGGACGAATTAGCGGCTTTGAAGCCTGGTATGAAATTGAATGGGTTAGAATTAAAGTTATGCTATGAAAGAATGAAAAAAAAGGTCAAAGGCTACAAACAAAAATCAATCAATGAAATTAGTAAAGAACTAGTTGATTATTTTAGCTCCAACATTTCAATGAAAACAGAAAATTAGTCCCAGAGATTATATTTGGTAAAACAGAAAGAAAAGAAATCCCTCAGAAAATTTTATTGTGGTGATTGATTGTATATGTTATTTTCCCTTTGTTTTTTTCCTGTCTCATTATGATTCAGTTGGTTTATTTTCATTAATTGCCGAATACTGACATTTATTTTTACCTCATTGGCCAACCTTTTTTCATTTTACACTTGGAACTATTGTATCTATATTATTTTTACCTCTATGTATTATGAATTTTATCTGTCTCAGAATACGTTGCGTTTTTTTTTTTTCTGAACTACTGGCAAGTTTGACACGGTACAACGCTCATACCAGAAAACTAACAATATGCACAAATTTGCAAGTGCTCTGCCGAAGTGATATTATTAAGAGTGTCATTCATATATTCATGTTAAAAATATATAAAATAAGAAAGCCGTATATAGAAACAATTACTAAAAGGAAGGAAAAAACTAGGGCTGGAAAAAAAAAGAACAAAGGCCTAATATGTGACACTTTAATTCAGATGATTCACCAGTCTTTCTGCGTTTTATATTCTCCACTTGTTTTTATCTCATCTTGTAAAGATCATGTCTTTAAAATTTAGCAAATTGCTTGTTGGCCTTACCAGCAGCAGCAGAGACCTTTACGACGTTGAATCTAACAGTCTTGGAGATTGGTCTACATTGACCGACGGTAACAATGTCACCAACTTGGACACGAAAAGCTGGGGAAACGTGGACTGGGACGTTCTTGTGTCTCTTTTCGTATCTGTTGTACTTAGGAATGTAATGCAAGTAAGCTCTTCTGATGACGATGGTACGGTGCATCTTGGTAGAGACGACAGTACCGGTCAAGATCTTACCACGGATGGAAACTAAACCAGTGAATGGACATTTCTTGTCGATGTAAGAACCTTCAATAGCGGTCTTTGGGGTCTTGAAACCTAAACCAGCATTCTTATACCATCTCTTAGTTCTCTTGGAAGTCTTGACCTTTGGATTGTTGAAGATGTGAGGTTGCTGTTAAAAATGTATTATGTTAGTAAACCTATTTATAAGTATCGTAATCATGAGCTTCGTTCCTGTTATTTTTAGGCAGAAGGAAATCGTTGGGCTAGCTATAGTTATTGCAAACACGTTCAATTTTGGTGGATCCTTGCTTTGAGAATCATGAGTGAAAAAGTAGTCATGTGATTACAGTAAATACTACCGGTAGTGATATAGGTCAGAATAATAATTTGTCTGATTTTGTATGAGTGTTTTTAACTTTCTTCCGTGTTTACACTTCTTTATTAGCTTTGGATATATGACCCTTTTTTTTGCCAGCATTGTTTTCTTTTCCTCATTGTATAGTAAGCTCTTGAATAAATTTAAAATTCCAGTTTCTCATTCAAAAACATCTCCCAACAATACTGCGCTTGCCACCTTTTTTATATATAAATCAGGTACCTCTTTGCAATTTAAAGTTATAATAATATTAAATCTCAACTAATTTCCTTTCCGTATTGAATACTTCATCGATTATCTAATTTAGCTTGGAATTTATCATACCTTTTGGAAAGCTCTTTCAGATTGAACAGTTAATTCAGTGGACATCTTTTCCCTGGCTTGATACGATTTCTTTAGGCCTTCACCAAACTCTACTACACAAATTTCACCACCTATTATGCTATCACTTAACACTCTTGGATGTTGATTTTCAGCAGACAGCAGAGAAAGGGAAATCCAAAGCTATGGATGTGCCCGCCGAAGGGATGATTATGAGAATCTGGGCGGGGCCTTAGTGGGAATGCTTTCTCGCTTCACACAAGACGCACTTTTTCATAACGAAATTCATTACATAGACACAGAATAGAGAACGAATAATAAATGTATGGGTGTAGTTATTGTATGGGTGTACTAAGGAAGTCTCCCTTTTAAAAGTTGTGCGTAACAACAAGAGGTGTTCAAATAGTGACATAGAACCGTATATATTCCATACGCTATTTACTTATATATTGCTATCAAAGATTCAACTGAATATATATATATATAAGAATTCGATTATTTTTTTACTCTTCCTGCATTTTATCAAAAACTTCTTTGGCTTGCAGCATGACATCAAATATAAATGCATGTCCTCCATTTAACAATAATGTTAATCTGACATCTTTTACGAAGTCTAAGTAGCGATCAACGACTATCCTATCTCCAACGGATTTGAATCTTCCTTCACAACTGTCTGATTTGAAATTGTTTGTATATTTCGGAGTCACTTCTAGTTCGATATATTTTTCTAGTTGAAATACTAGTTCGTCTGGATCACCTTCAAAGTCCGCATAAGTTTTGTTTAATTTCTTGATCAAAAACTCATTCAAAAATATTTGTAATTCCTTATAATGTTTTTCAATATAGTTCGAATCATCTGGTAATTGTTTGTATTCATGAATAGGAATGTTGGTTTTCAAATTTTTACTGGGTATCTTGAAGTGTGATGCAGGTGCGACAATTATTCGTCGTGAAACTTCCTTGGATGAAATAGGTTTAATGGCAGAGAAATGCCTTACAGATCGAATTTTACTCAAGCAGCTGATTAGCATCGATGACCTTGTTTTTTCGGTTACACTCGTAGAGTAGAGGTCTATTTCATTGTCATTTTAGCTAAGTTATCTCTGTGTGGCTTTTTTCACTTTTTGCGTGGCATCTGAAGTTGCACCCTTCATTTCTAGTTGAATTATCAGTTCGGATAATATAATATGTGACCGTTCTCGGATCCGAATAAATTTAGCCGAAGGTTGAATTTCTCCTAATGTTAGTATCATTCTAAGATCATAAGTTCTTAAGCCAGTTCGCATTTGAAAGATAATAAAGGACTCATACAATTTCTCCAATAGATAAGTTTATTGTTAGAAAAGATAAATATGAACGGTGTCATACCAAAAATACAAAAAGTCGTTGTGATTGATGGAGTTGGCGGATACGATGTTATCAAGTACGAGGATTATCCTGTGCCATCGATTTCGGGGAAAGATTTACTAATAAAAAACAAGTACACAGGTGTTAACTACATCGAAAGTTACTTTCGGAAGGGCCTTTACCCTTGTGAAAAGCCATACATATTGGGTAGGGAAGCAGCGGGTACAATTGTAGCAAAGGGTAAAGATGTAACGAATTTTGAAATTGGAGACAAAGTAGCTTATATATCTAATTCTACATTTGCGCAGTATACAAAATTTCCATCTGAAGGTACAGTAATGAAGTTGTCAAAAGAAACAAATGATGAAGAGTTGAAACTGTACGCAGCTGGTTTATTACAAGCTCTCACTGCCTTATCGTTTACAAACGAAGCGTATCACGTCAGGAAGGGTGACTATATTTTGCTGTTTGCTGCAGCAGGTGGTGTTGGACTAATCCTAAATCAGTTGTTAAGAATGAAAGGTGCGCATGCGATTGCAGTTGCATCAACAGATGAGAAGCTCGAAATAGCGAAGGAATATGGGGCTGAGTATTTGATTAATTCTTCCAAAGAAGACATTCTAAAAAAAGTTCTTGAAATTACAAATGGTGAAGGTGTTGATGCTAGTTTTGATTCAGTTGGAAAGGATACCTTTGAAATTACCCTAGCCGCACTAAAAAGAAAAGGGGTATTTGTTTCCTTTGGTAACGCATCGGGCCTCATTCCACCATTCTCCATTAACAGACTTTCTCCTAAAAATATAACTTTAGTGAGGCCTCAACTTTATGGCTACATAGCTGATCTCAAAGAATGGAAATCATATACTGACGAATTTGTTGGACTGATTAATTCGAAGAAGTTGAATATTAAGATATACAAGACCTATCCGTTAAAGGATTATAAAAGTGCAGCAGTTGATATAGAAAGTAGAAAAACTATTGGTAAACTAGTTCTCGAAGTACCACAGTAGAATTGTATTCATTTTATCATATCTATTTGTCAGCTATCTTTCCTTTTCTTTTGTGATCGCTAGTTTCAATCTTTTTTGCTTAACTTGAAATGATAATAAGTGGTTTACCTTTTTATTTTTCTAAAGGGTTGTTCCATGTTAACAGTCCCGACGCAAAATTTATCAAATGTGACGCTGTAGAAATCGGGCACTGAGACAAAAAAAAAGTGTAACAAAAATAAAAGGCGTATATACTAATAAACTATCCAATAAAATTCTATCTATATTTTTCTTTCTATCTTTTTCGTTTAGAAAAGAGGTATTCAAGCATAGCTATTTTTTTCCTCCTTGCCTACTCGTTTGGTGGCTTTCTTCACGATCCGAATCTGTTCGCATAATTACTGATAAAAGGCTATTCAAATACTAGCTAATTATGGAAACTGTATTACAACCAAAGGTGAGACCATTTGAGTCTTTGAAAAGAAAACGTTTTAGAGAATGGTTAAGACCTTCGACTGCTCATAGATCATTGTTACCTTCTGATACGTTAGATTTGCGTGACCTTGCAAAGCCTAATCCTGCTGATGCATTCTCTGATTCCAATTCTGTACATTGTCCTTTGGTCACAACTCCATTAAAATATAAGTGTCATGAGGGAAAGAATTCATTTTTCCGAGCCGACACTAAATTTGAGACCTTGTTTAGTAATAGAAAGTTTTATGAGTTCAAAGATAATCTGAAAAGAGGATTAAAAAGAATACGTCATGGAAGAAATGCGCATCAGAACGAAAATAGGTGCTCCATAGTTAAAGAATCTACAAATTTGGACCTAGATAATCCGGAAAAGCCTGAAAATGATACGCCCTGTTTTAATAGATTCCATACAAAGCCTAACGAACTTGAAACGCAATTTGATTACTCAAATAAAAGCCAAAAGTCCGATAAGGTTTACTTAGACAATGAATCATGTTGGAACCTAAGTGAGAGGTTAATTCCTTTCAATAATTTAAAGTATGAAGATTTGAAACATTTCGAAGAAAACCTGCAAAGCTTAGCTCCTGCGACATTTACTCCAATTGAATCAAATGAATCGTTTGAAAGGTCAGACTCAACACGTGGCACAAAGCGAAGCATTCGCAATGATTCTAGTGATACTACTTCCGAAAAGAGGCTATGTTTAAAACAATACTCAAATGAACCAGGATCGGAGAATTCAATGGAAAGTACGCCTTCCATATATATTACGAAAGAAGTCCAAGAAAGAATTGAGGTATTAAGCTCTACAGATTCTTTTTTAGTTGAAAAAGTAGACTTTCCCTCTGACAGTAAAATTGACTCCAGTTCCTTGGACAAAGAATGTGATCGCCATTGCGTAAAAATCGATGAAGAATTAATAACCAATATCAGCGGCGAGAGTAAAATAAACATGGGTATAATGGACCCTGATATCAACGATGTAATTCCAACTGAAAATCCAATTGAAGTAAGCTCAGGTTTAAAAGATGATATATCGGATGAGGATATAGATGACGCGAGCAGTAGCTACTCAGGTGACGTAGAGACAACATTTGAACCAGTTGAGTCAGACGAGCTTTCCGAGTTATCTGAAACAAGTTCAAGTGACAGTAGCAAAATTTATACTATCCCAACTTTTCGAGGTATTACCAATCAAATTAATATATCGCAGATTCTTTCAAAAGTTAGCAAAAATGGTTTAAGCCAAGAAAAGTTAACACATTTAATCAAAAAACATAAAAGCAAGAAAAGGGGCATAAACTTCAGAAATAAAAGATTTTATGATGCCTTCAACCCATACGTTGATAATCAAGAGGAAATAGAGCTATCTGATAGTGACACCACTTCAATGATAGATATAGATCTTGGAATAAAGGATCGGAGTACCTCTAGCGTTCGATTTGATGAAAACTCACGTCTCTTAATTTATAAGAAATCTAAAAAGTTAAATAAAGAGGAAAGTCAGAGTTACTATTCAACTGCTGAAACAAGGTCGATCTTAAAGGCGAAGAAAAACTTGCAGCAAGACGAGGAGTCTCAAAGAGCTTCGAAGTGTGATACAGTGGGTGTTGCCCAATTTTTACATTATTTCCAGTATACGGAGTATAAAAGACAAAGGAATGAAGCAGAAAATTATAGATTGAGAGGGGAACAACTAAGTAAATACTATTCTGAAGAGTATCCCCTGGACATTGCCACCGTTGGAGACGAAGATTCCGTTAACGATAAATCCGGGATCATATCAAGTTTGAGAGCGACAGAAAGAAACATAGGAAGACAGTTAAAAGGTATTGGTAGTCAAGAGGCACAGATTATATCACTTGACGATGATATATTTCTCAACTGAAAACCCTTTCTAAAGTTATTTCTCCATAAAAAATGTTTTCATTTTACATCAAAATATTACATACGTGGTTATACATATTCTATACATTTGTAGCCAAAAGGGAATCAACTGTTGATAGTCAGCGTTTAATGAATAACATAAAAAATCATTGTCATTCAGAGTTGATGCGTCTATACAGTTATTCCGCTTTGTTAACGCATCTTTCTGTAAAAAGATTTATTAGACCCGGTTCATCTATCTTATTATATTAAAGTCAATTATTCTCTACCTATTCTAATATAGCCGATTAATACAGTATGTTTCAAGTAGAGACTTTATAGTATATTGTATTCAAAGACAACACTAACTACATGATTAGTAGGGTAAGATTCAAAACTTGCTTCTAATTTAGTGGAAGCTTTTACTCAATTATTGATATTTAAATAAGAGAATGAATAACAGTCTTTAAATATTAGGGATGGATTTTAACGGTACCACGTAAAATTATTGGTTTTCTTTTCCAGATTCTTGAATACTTCTTGTCAGAACAAATAGTTTATGATTCCCCTCACAAGAAACTAAAGTAAATGTTAGAATGGTGACTTTTTATCCTTTATAACTAATCAATTATTGGTTATATTAAGTAATCAGACACCATAATTTATTGACGTTTCAAGATGAAGAATGATAAGTGACGACGTAATAGTCTGAGCGCAATAAATTTCAAGATCTATCGGTTGAAAGATCAACATGACATTTACATAAATAAAATATATGAGTCATTACATTGGAACTATAGTGAATGGTGTTGGAATGAAAATCAACTAGTATATTATCATATGCGGTGTTAGAAGATGACGTAAGTTATGAGAAGCTGTCATCGAAGTTAGAGGAAGCTGAAATGCAAGGATTGATAATGTAATAGGATAATGACTGACAACATATAAAATGACAATAAAAGCATATACAGAATTATGTAGAATTACGAATTCCATATATCAGATTCCTATATCGTTGCGGAGAACTTCTAATATATTCTATACGCCAAATAATATGGCCTTCATCAACAATGGAATCCCAACAATTATCTCAAAATTTACCGAATTCTGAGCTTTATATACCTCTTTTATATAACTTAGGAAAGAACGACTTATTCTTAATTATTATAACATATTAGACTACTTGTTATCAACAAAACTACCTATCTCTCTGTTGGGATAAGTGATTACTACTATACGTTCTTCGTATAAATTGGATTAAGCAAATTCTAATAATACAATTTCCTGCACTAGTATGATAAAAATTTATTAATTGACTAAAACTTAGTACATTTGAAGGTAAGTTATAACCAAAATCCTATCCTCAATGTTCTGAATTATGTCTGAACCATTGGGTTTAATACAACCAAACAGCTTGTGTTTTTGAGATAAGTGTGGATTCTGATGTGATTGTTGGGATTCCATTTCTTAATAAGGCAATAATATTAGGTATGTAGATATACTAGAAGTTCTCCTCGGGGATTTAGGAATCCATAAAAGGGAATCTGCAATTCTACACAATTCTATAAACATTATTATCATCGTTCTATATGTTGTTATTCATTTATCCTATTACATTATCAATCCTTGCATTTCAGCTTCCACTTATTTCGATGACCGCTTCTCATAACTTATGTCATCTTCTAACACCGTATATGATAATGTACTAGTAGTATGACTACTAGTTGATAGACGATAGTTGATTTTCATTCCAACAAGTTGATTTATATTATAACTGTTCTTTATACCTCTCGTATATAGAATAAGAAGGAACGACTTATTCTCAATTATTATAACTTACTAAACAACTAATTATCAACACTCTCAATCTTCAAAGTTAATCGATATTGTATTGGATTTTCTACTCATAATATTTATACATCTCAAAAATTAATAGGTTAATGAGTTCCGGGTCCAATGGTCCAGTGGTTCAAGACGTCGCCTTTACACGGCGAAGATCCCGAGTTCGAACCTCGGTTGGATCAAACTCTTTTTTTAATTTTTGGAATGCACATAACCACTACTAGGGTACTTTATATAATTAGTAACTGTTTATAAGAATGTTAACAACTCCAGGTTACCGTATTTTTATTTACAGTATATTTATTTACAGTATTTTATTGGTGGTATATTTGTGTTTAACGGACAATTGATATTATAATAAAAAGCAAAGGTCTCCTCATTTTTTATTTCTCAGCGAGTGAATCCTTTTGTTAAGAAGAAAAGTAGTTCCTCGTTGTTGAGTATCTTACCATGCTCTACATATGGTAGAAATTAAGACGTTGACCGCAGCAAACCTAGGAGCATGTTCAATGAAACAAGAAAAAAGTATAAAAAATGTTCCCCTAAAAATACTACCAAGGTATTCGAATAGGTTCCTTACGCATACTTCCTCTATCACAAAATTGAGACGAGAGTGTAGCCAACCTAGTCCTAATAAATTTTAAGGGTAAATACAATCGAGTTTTAAATCATTTGTCAATGAATTACTCTGTTGTTTTCTTAATCTCGGTTCCAGCAGTTGGTTCAATAAATCCCTAGACATTACAGATATTCATTGCCAAATTAGTGGTACCGTTTACTGGATACATTGCTTTTGTGGAGCAATAGATCTATGTATGAGTTTATGTTTAGATAAGCGGACTCTCAATAATCTAGGAAGTTTTTTCAGATTTTAAAAATTGCCGTAAATAAAATCTGTTATGGCTTAAAAAAATGTAAAAAAAGGGCATTATTACCAGGGAAAGAAGGAAAAACCTGATTGTACAGCAGCTGTTTGTCCTTTTAACATTTACTCTTAGAAGTATATCCCCTACATCGTTACAAACAGAAAAGTCCCTTATGCTTTGAAAAGTATGCTAGTAAAATTTTTGAGGAGATTAGGAAATCATCAAACGAGATGCTCAATAAAAACGTTGCATACGCCTGTGTATAGGACTCAAAATCTTCAGGTCCTCAGAGATATGCTCTCTGGCATCAAGCTACTGGAAAAAATAATAACTTCATCATCCTACAATAAAACATTGATATATGAACCTAAGTATAAATCCAGGCCCCAAGTTATTAGTTCACAGGACACCATGAGATTACAAAACGTAATTCGTGAACTTTTAGATTCGCTGCAGGTGGATGAAGCTATGAACACAAAGGTCCAACTAAATAGAACTCGAAAGTTAGGGCGAGTTGGCCTTCAGCTATTCATGAATTGCACTCAGGATAACTTAACGTTAACTTCTACATGTTTGACATCTTCTCTGCTGGAGTACTATTTCAAATATCCTGAGAAGGAAGTAGTGAAGGGAATTGGAATTGGATTACGATATATCAGAGGTTTTCTCGAAAATAACAAGATTATGGTACAAAGTCAAAACAATATTGATGCCTTAGTTAAGCAATTTACTATGTCCTCTTGTGATAACCAAAGCGTCAAAAGGGTTTTACAATCAATTAATTATGAATTGTTTTCGGATGATATTGTACGAGTTATAAACGGCAATAAAACTTTCGATGAAATTGATGTTTCAAAAGGTTGGAAGTACCCAGCTGGTATTTTAGATAGTAATGAGGCCTATTTAAGATCTCTAGAGTTACCTACTAAGAAAATAGTTTCCATTGATAAAGAAATGCTGGTTCTTGTGTATGACGGGACGTTACGAGACGCCAATAAAATTCTACCCACAGTAACGCATGCAAGAAACCTGAGAAAATCCGTTCTTTTAGTTGTCAACGGAGATTGCACAGGTGATGCCTTGACATCGATTACAATCAACAATAATAGAAATAGGAGAGAAAAAAATGAAAGCCGAATAGTCATTGTGAAATACTCGGAAAAGGCAAACGGTCACTTAAGACTACAAGAAAACCATGATTTTATAAAGTTTTTACGCTTGCCTTGCGGATATGATAGTATCTACTCACCAGAGTATAGTTCATTAGTGCCAAGCAAAATGTGTGCGGACAAATACTATGGCACTGTCGAATCCATAAAGGCGACCACAGGGGAGACGTTCTTATATAACTCCATTGATTTTAAATCAATTCCAAATAGAGCTCCGCAATCTTTCCTCCATAAAACGGTCACCCTAAGTATTGGCGGACATAATGAAATCGAAATCGACCAGAGAAGAAACACGCTAGATAACTTCTTGAATAAGGTATTATGTCACGGACTGGCTAATGGGTTCATTCCTAGTTACGGCGTCTCTCTATTGAAGGCGGTACCAGGTTTGAATAAGTTGAAAGCCAATGAATCCAATTGCATGATTAAAATGGGCATAGACGCTGTTTTATCGGCGGCTGTTCTTCCAGCCGAAGTGGCATTCAAGAATGCATATGGATATAACCATTATGAGATTAACAACCTTATTGCGGATGCTATAAACGAAACTTCATTTCAACAGGTTAGATTCTCCCCCAATTCAAGACCGGTGGATATGACAAAATCTGGGAGTTTAGAGCCATGGAACAAAATGGATTCTTGTTTAGCCAGCGTAAAAGCTTTCATCGAATTGCTAACAAGCTGCAATACAATTGTCACATGTATATACGATAAGCCTAAAAGGCACACAACCTAGAAAACTTTATACATACTTATAAATAGTCAGAATGAGTCATTGTAAATAGAAATTGTTACGGCGCTGCCCTATTATTACTTTTACCTACTAGCAATGCTTACTATTCCTGCTCAATTTCTTTTACACGGCATCGGAAAAACTCGGAATATTCGCGCCTCAATAATAATTCCATCTACTTTTAGGGATTTGAACCATCTCACTCCAAATCTGGATAACTGCGATTAGATCAAGACCCGAAAGATTATGAGTATTTAGATAAGATAGGTATCTAAAAAATTTCGTTATAGTATTTGTGTGTTTAAAATCTTTGAGAGAAAACAAGGTCGAAGGCGTATGGACTAACAACTCTTCAACTTTTAACCCTCTATGCAAGAGCTCAAGCCAAGGAAACGATAAACATGCAAACTTCAAGTTCACAGTCGGGCATAGGGTCTTTGAGAAGTAACTACTCAGAGACTTCACTGCCTGACGATAGAGTTATAATGCACGGCGAGCATAGCAGTAGCAACTCACACAGCGAGCGCAACAACTATGATGATGAAAAGGCCAATCTTAAAACTGCAGTGTCGAATGATCATAAACACGAAGACAACCAAATTAATAGATTGAAGAGTAATGACTACGTTGTTCCCAAAAACGAACGTAGAGGACTGTTACCTCAACTTGCTATTGTACCGGAGTTCAAAGACGCTAGAGATTATCCACCTAAGATGAAGAAGATGATCGTGTTTTTAATTGCATTTTCCTCCATGATGGGCCCCATGGGTACATCGATAATTTTTCCTGCCATAAATGCAATTACAACTGAGTTCAAAACGTCAGTGATTATGGTGAACGTTTCAATCGGTGTGTATCTATTGAGTCTTGGTGTCTTCCCGTTATGGTGGTCTTCTCTCTCCGAGTTGGAAGGTAGAAGAACTACCTACATTACTTCTTTTGCGTTATTATTTGCATTCAATATCGGGTCTGCTCTGGCTCCTGATATTAACTCATTTATTGCTCTGAGAATGCTTTGTGGAGCTGCTTCTGCCAGTGTCCAAAGTGTGGGCGCTGGGACAGTTGCTGATTTATATATCAGTGAAGACAGAGGAAAGAATTTGAGCTATTATTATCTGGGCCCACTACTAGCGCCACTATTGTCTCCAATTTTTGGTTCTCTGTTAGTGAATCGCTGGCCTTGGAGATCTACTCAGTGGTTTATGGTCATCTTATCTGGGTGTAATGTCATTCTTTTGACCGTCCTACTACCCGAGACATTAAGAAAACAAGACTCGAAGGGCGCTATTGCTCGAATTTTAGCTGAAAGACGTATTCAAGTAGACCATAACGAGCATGGAGAGATTCAAGAAAACTATCAGAGAGAAGAAGATGAAGCTGACCAAATTGGAAAGCAAGCTTCCAGATTATCTACTGAAAAGCAAAACTATGTTGGAGAAATCAGGGATCAAGATTCGTTAGATCTAGAAAGTCCTTCTAGCCACGTTCCTTATAATGGACCAGAAAGGGAAAACCAATTGCAGCGGATTTATACCGAGGCAAGTAGAAGCATATATGAATACCAATTAGATGATAGCGGTATTGACGCAACGACGGCACAAGTTACAAGAATAAGGTCAACAGATCCAAAGTTAGCAAGATCAATTCGAGAAAATAGCTTGAGAAAGTTACAAACCAACTTGGAAGAACAAGTCAAAAATGTGCTATCCAATAACGGGACTGAAATTGCCCCTAAGAATATATCAGCAGCTAGAAAAGTTTGGGACATCTTTTTTATTTATTTTGTCAAACCGTTAAAATCACTATACTTCCTACAATACCCTCCCGTGGCACTTGCAATAACTTTTTCGGCAATTTCCTTTTCTACCGTATACTTTGTCAATATGACGGTGGAATATAAATACTCAAGACCTCCTTACAACTTTAAACCATTATACATTGGTCTTCTCTATATTCCAAATTCTGTAACTTACTTTTTCGCCTCTATTTACGGTGGACGTTGGGTAGATATGCTTTTAAGGAGGTACAAGGAGAAATATGGAATTCTTGCTCCTGAAGCCCGTATATCATGGAATGTTGTCACATCTGTCATATCTTTTCCCATTGCGCTATTGATATTTGGTTGGTGCCTAGATAAAAAATGCCATTGGGTAACACCACTAATTGGAACAGCCCTTTTTGGGTATGCCGCTATGATGACAATCGGGGCTACTCTTTCTTATCTAGTCGATTCCTTGCCAGGAAAGGGTGCCACAGGCGTCGCTTTGAATAATCTAATCAGACAGATCTTGGCGGCAACTGCTGTATTTGTCACTACACCCATGCTAAACGGCATGGGAACTGGTTGGGCTTTCACATTGCTAGCCTTTATCGTAGTGGGTGCCAGTAGTGTACTTGTAGTATTGAAAAAACATGGTGATTACTGGAGGGAGAACTACGACTTACAAAAATTATATGACAAAATTGATTAAGCTTACAATTGAAAAGAAAAAAGGAAGCGTAATTCTTTTCATTCTAGAAAATTTCATCAGATGATGCATACACATAGTTTAATTTAGTTTATAGTGAATCATTGTTGTGCTGCAAGTTATTTTAGTGATGTTCAATTTCTCACGAGGCGGAAAAACTCACCAAAAAAAATTAAATGCGAATGATCATTTAAGTAACACCAGCCAACAAGAAAGGGTATAGTAAGGTTCATTGGTATTCTAATTAGCTAGCCAAAGCCCAAAAAGCTGATGCTGCGTCAAAAAATAACCCATAAAATTAGAAAAGTTGTCGTTCCAGGTATTTCTTTATTAGTATTCTTCCAGGGATGTCTAATTCTTCTGTTTCTTCAAATCACCTATAAAACTCTCTATTGTAAAAATAGAGTGAAGAAACAAATTGGTCTTAATAAAACCAAAAGGCTATTCATTGTCTTGGTATCATCCATTTTGCATGTGGTCGCACCATCTGCTGTGAGAATCACCACTGAAAACTCCAGTGTTCCCAAAGGCACTTTTTTCAAGGACTTAAAGAAAGATAGAATTTTCTCTCATTTAAAATCCAATTCTGTGGCTATTTGTAATCACCAAATATATACGGATTGGATATTTCTATGGTGGCTAGCCTATACATCGGACTTCGGGGCCAATGTATTCATCATCCTGAAAAAGTCATTAGCATCTATCCCTATTCTTGGTTTCGGTATGAGAAACTATAATTTCATTTTTATGAGTAGGAAATGGGCTCAAGATAAAATAACCCTAAGCAATAGCCTTGCTGGACTTGACTCGAATGCAAGGGGCATCGGGTCACTTGCCGGGAAGTCCCCTGAACGTATAAATGAGGAAGGTGAGAGTATATGGAATCCAGAGATTACTGACCCAGAACAAATTCATTGGCCGTACAATCTAATCCTGTTCCCTGAAGGTACAAACCTCAGTGCCGACACCCGACAAAAGAGTGCCAAATACGCTGCTAAAGTAGGAAAAAAAGCTTTTAAGAATATACTATTGCCTCATTCTACGGGCTTGAGATTTTCGCTACAAAAGCTGAAGCCAAGCATTGGAAATCTTTATGACATCACAATTGGCTACTCAGGTGTCAAACAAAAAGAATATGGTGAACAAATATATGGATTGAAGAGTATATTTTTAGAAGGAAAATACCCCAAATTAGTTGATATTCATATCAGAGCTTTTAATGTCAAAGATATTCCCTTAGAAGATGAGAATGAATTTTCGGAATGGCTGTATAACATTTGGAGTGATAAAGATGCTTTGATGGAAAAATACTATTCCACGGGATCATTCGTAAGTGATGTTGAAACAAATCATTCTGTTACCGATAGTTTTAAGATTAACCGTATTGAATTAATCGAGGTTTTAATATTACCAGCTTTGACGATAATCTGGCTGGCTTATAAAATCTTTTCTTTTTTTTCATATTAATCATAAATAATATTTTACTTTTTTTCATCTATATATCAAGATATGATATTGTTGTTCTTTTATTTATCACTAATGCTTTTAAATATAAAAATATCGCATCCCCACATGAAAAACATCAAACTATAATTTAATTGTTTGAGCATCGATAGCTTCCCAATCAGCGGTTGTCAAAACTTCATAACGCTTATAATTCTTGAGCCAAAATATAGTGTCATTACCGTCTAAACCCTTTGGTAATTTCTGCTCTCTATAAAGCTTCTTTAAGATCTTATGATTATCGGTCATTTTGATTTCATCAACAAATTTGACAAATAAAGGTAGAGCATAAGACGGTAGATTTATACGGCTCAAGGAGTCATTTAATAGTTTAGTCTTGGTAGAAATGTCAAGAGAATTGTCAGTTAATTTAATAACCGCAAACCCGGCTCTCCCTTCATACTTGGGTACTTTAATACCAACTACAAGAACGTGAGCATATAGTTTTTTGTTACTGGCTGTTAATTGATCTTCTACTTCAGTAGTGGAAACATTTTCAGATTTCCATCTGAAAGTATCGCCCATTCTGTCAAGAAAATACCACAATCCATTTTCATCTGCTTTTAATAAGTCACCACATCTATACCAAGCATCGCCACGCCTAAAAACATTTCTCACAACCTTCGATTTTGTCTCTTTCGCATTTCCAAGATAACCTTGGAAAGAAGTTTCTGGTTTTCTAGGAAAAAAGATTCTCATCAACATTTCACCTGGTTCGCCAACTGGGGCCACTTCACAGAAACCCTTAGAATTTCTATATATAACAGAGTCGTCATTTGGATCCATTCTTACCAATGTTTGTTGGAACGACAAAAACCACTGAATGATGGTACCATAGTTCCTGCAAGCACCAACTCCAAAATCACCCTTTTGAAAAGTAGTTGTTGCGAAAGGAGCTTCGGTCGCCCCATAAAATTCGCCAATAACTTCTATATTGAACCTCTTCCTAAAATCCTGCCAGATGTCAGGTCTTAAACCATTACCATAAGCAACCTTAACCTTATGCATCTTTTCATACTTGGAAATCGGAGTATGTAAAAGGTATCTACAGACTTCTCCGACATATTGAATATGGGTAGCCCCTGTTAAATAAACCTGCTTCCAAAATGTACTTGCAGAGAACTTATGCGATAAAGCAAGACAACCACCGTGGGATAGAATGGCGCATGCACCTAGTAAGGCAGCAGTAGAATGGAATAGTGGCATGGCTGTGAAAACAGTGCTTTCATTGGACATATGTAAAACATGACCAAAAACTTGACAGCCTACGGAAGATTTTCTCCAAGACATAATAGCGGACTTCGGTAAACCTGTTGTTCCAGATGTATAGATCAACATAGAAGGTTTGAAATCGGTCAAGTCTGATGGCGTCCTAATGGAGTCCTGTTGTAAGAATTCGGGTGATTGCGAGTTTAGAAGTTCATGCATTAAATCTTGTTCTTCAATATAGTTTAATTTGACTCCAGGAAGTGCATTTTTTATCCCCTCTTCTGATTCTTTGATCGGATCACTGGCATCAGGGTCAATGAACACTTGTGTAATATCAGAAATCTTTAAAGAGTGAACCAACGGAGTACCCTTAGTATTATAGTTTAAGAAAGCTGGTATCGCACCAATGTTCCATAAAGAAAGCCATAGAAATACGAAAAGGGGCTTATTGGTACAATCAATTGCCACGTGGTCACCGGCTTGAACATTATAGTCAAAATGCAAAATATGAGATAACCTCAAAACTATGTTATAGGTTTCAGCATAGGTAAATGTTTCGAGTTGAAATTCGCCCTTTTCAGCCATAGGACGGGTGTAGCTAATAGCTAAGTGCTCACCATTTTGTTTCACCTGTTTAATGAACAAATACCAGTTTTGAAATCTATGCCTTCTCACATCAATAATATAACAAAACACACTCTTTAAAAAGTAAGGGATAATGTACCAATCCTCCTTGAACCTGTATTTACGATCTAAGTCTTCCAGATAATCACCAAATAAGTAACCCAATGACTTCTGAATAGGGGTAATAATTACCTTAATTAACCTAAAGAATAATACGAAAATCCTTGATAAAACAAAGAAAACAACCTGTATGGGAGACATGACCACTCTTTTGTAGCTTACTGATGGTTAAGCAAAAATTTGTTGCTTGGATAGTTTGAACTTATATTTTTAGCTCAAGACTTTAAGGTACCTTATTTTGCCTTAGAATTAGTATTCAAGAAAAATTCCATAAAGCTTTGTTCCATTTCGCGAAAAACCCGCTTTATTATTCGAGTTGCTCATTATAGTGACACCAAATAAAAAAACGTAACAAATCCTGCTTGGGTTGGGCATTCCTCTTTCTACTCTAAGTCGATTGCCCAACTCCAAACAGGCTTAAATAAAATCTGATTATATTAATTTTTCACTAATTGAGACACCTCAATCTTTTTCTTTTCAATTCGGGGCCTGTTAAAACATCTAGTAAAAAGTTGTATATCTATATGTAGAGTAAACCTATACTTTGGAGTGTAGTGTGGACGAATCCGAAGAATAGTTGTTATATCTATTCTGTCTACATGGAACATTATCGATTTCTTCTTTCAAGCTTTTTCTATCTCTCAAATATATCAGCCATAAAATCACGCTATCTAGAAGTATGAATGCAAAACCAAACCATGCCATTGTTGCTGCTTTCTTACCCTTCTTCACAGCAAGTATATTCATACTTGACGACGGAACCAATCTATGACTTGCATTTATACCCACATGTGTCCACATGGCACCGATTCCCCACGTCAAAACTAAAGTTGGACTTAACAGTAAAAGAAACTTATTAATTACCAGTTTAAATGGTATCTTAGGAATGGTTACGTATAGGATCAGTAAGAACATTAAAATTGTCAATATTATGGTTGCCATCAGAACGTAGGGATGTACGACGTTAACTGATGTTAATTGAGCTAATTTCAAAATGTTTAGGATAACGCTTGACTGAGCTTTAGAATTGGAAGACGCAATATTGGAAAGTTGAATTTCCAAATCTTTATACAGGGGAACGGAGCTTAAATCCTTCCTTGGATAACAGATTCTATTGGACGATGTAGTCATATTATTGTATATGCTATATTGAGAAGGAATATTATCAATACAAACACCCATGTAGCCGGATCTTATAATGACTTCCTCCAGACCCAAAGTTATATTTGAGTTTTCATATGACTTTTCTATGATAGAATAAAAGGGTGAATTGTCATCAAATTTATATTTGACTAAGAAGGTTGATTGATTTGATGGATTGTAGCAGCCGATCAGAAGAAATATCAAAAGAAAGATCGAAATTAAATTGAAGATTAATGCAAATATTCTGGGCATACGTTTGGTGAAAAACCAAATCATCGAGATAGCGACCATATTTTTTTTTGTCTTGGCTTGTTTGTTTTTATTGTTCTACTAAATGACAGGCAGAAATCCAAGACACAGAAAAAACTGATGATAGATACTTCTGGGGCATTTATTAAAGGCTTTTTTATTTGTATGAAGTTATATATCACTTTCATTTTTTTGATCGGTTTCATCACTGTATCAGCTGTATCTTTTAACTGACACATACATGAAACTATTATGGGTTAAAATAGGGAAAAACAAAAATGGAGAGAACTCCAAAAAAAAAAGTTTTGAAAAAGTTTTAGCTTTTTGTATTTTACCTGAATATATAGTAGTGTTTAGTACTTATTATTTTTCTTTAGATATGTACTTTGTCTCATCAAGTCAAAATTCGTTTCATGTTCTACAAAAACAACGTCAAATAAGGAGGCAATGCAGGGAAAATTTTTCTTCAACCCAAAGAGGAAGCACCGGTAATAATATCAACCAATTCATTAGTAATGACAGCTTGTCTTGTTCTGTTATACAAGATAGAGTAACGGTTAATCATATCACCAGCATTCTTGGAAGCATTGTCCATAGCGTTTCTCCTGGCAGAAATTTCAGCAGCGTAACCTTGAGCCATTGCTGTCAACATTTGGTTAGCCAAAGTGTATTCAAATAAATCTCTTGGAACATTCGCATCTGTATCAATTTCAAATTTGCCGAAGGATGGAGATTGTTCAATGGTCTTTGCGTTAAAGATCGGTTTTTCAGAAGGTTCAAAGGACAGAGAAGAAACCGGGTCATTGTAGAAGATGGAAATCTTTGGATAAGTGCCGGCTTTCATGACACTCAATAATTTATCCGCAATTAAAGCTGATTCTTGAAAGGTTGGGGCATCCTTACCAATACCGTTGATCGACAATTTAATGTTGTCAGGATGAGTTCTCAAAAGCTGCATTTTGATCTTATCACCGATGGTAACGATATCGGCGTTTGGTTGTTCGTTCAGATGTCTTCTCACAGCTTTAGCCAATTGAGAGTGGATCGAACCACACAGTCCCTTATCCGATGTAATAGCAACAATCAACTCTCTAGGAGAAGCCCCTTCGGTGGCTTCGACATCCAAATTTTTTGTTTGGGCGTTCTTATAGAATAACTGCTCAGCTTCATCCATCTTCTTTGCGGAAATTTTGGCCTTTTCAGCTTTACTCAATCTTGTAGATGCAACAATCTTCATAGTTTTCGTAATCTTCTCAATATTCTTAATGGATTTCAAACGCATTTCCACTTCTTTCAAAGTAGCGTAAGTTCTTACAGGGTTGGTCTTGTAAAGAATACCCACTTGTGCTTGGTGGCACATCACAGAGCGCGTTACACTGTTAGATACAATTCTCGACAACATGACTGCTAACAAAAATAATGGTACTACTCCTCTTCGATTGTTTCGCTTGAAATTAACTACAACTCTTCAGCGTTAGTGATTTCCTCTTCGTCTTCTTCAACTGAAATGATAATCAACTAAGCATCTCCCTTTCTGGTCTGTCCTTAATCGTTATTGCGGTCCGGGTACGCTGCGTAGTTGCTCACCGCTCATTGGTTATTTGTCACGTGACGAACGTTTCTTGCGAATAAGTGCTATACGCTCTCTAAATATCGAATCAAAGTTTCTAATCTGTATCTAACTTACCTACTATTGGTGGTTATTGAAACTAAACTTGACTGTTTACATTCTTTGGCGTTATCAAGAGCAGCTTTGTGCTTCGATGTCTGTAAAAAGCAATATTATGATGACGCTCTCCGGTCAAGAATCGAGAGAATGTAGAACATAAGAACAATCTTCTTAATGTTATTTTTTATTACATTTTAAAAGATGTGTTGATAATTGAAGAATACCCAAACCCTTTTAATGCTCAACTTCCGCTGAACGACGGTCAAGGAATTTTATGTCATTTAGTTCTGTGAGAAGACTTTATGAGGAGAAAAGCGAGGTCATGAGGTAAAATAAAAGAACATTATGTTACGCTACATTGTACTTGGTATTGAAATGTAAATATTATATGAAAAAGTGTAGACGAGAAATGTCAAAAGTACCTTAAAACTTGAATGGTTTATTATAACCGGTGCATCATTGAAAAAAGGACGAGAAGTAAGAAGAAATTAGAATAGTAAACCGAAAAATAATGAGCTGCACTAGCCCTTCTTGTGGAAAACGTTTGATAAGTCCATTTTAGAAAATTCCCAGGAGCCACTGCCTTCCACTTTATTTCTGTAACTTACGATCATACGCAAGTATTTCATGAATAAGAAGGCCATAGAACCAACCACTCTAAAGGCGGCTAAAGCGGCTACAGACCATAAAATGAAGATCAAGTAGCCATTGTCCGTATCTTGAGGGGTAAAGACTTGAATAATGGACATAATTAATATAAGGTTAGATAACATCCAAATCATCACAATTCGGGTTCTTATGTCTCTATAGTAATCATTCTTGGATTGCTTCTCATTACCGCTTGGTTCTTCGAATTCAGGTTCCTTCAAACGGCTTTTGATTTCCAGAAACTTCTTATCAACTTCTTGAGGCCAATCTGTTTCCACAATCTGTTTACCATCTGGACCTTGAACCACAATGGCCTTGGACAATTGCTTGGATTCCTGCGTGGATCCTTTGGTACCCCAAGAAACATCGTGCGTATTGCAGAAAGCAAAAATTTGTAGAGTACACGTAAAAGCAGGAAGTGTCAAAAAATATTGTATAGATGATGTAAACATGTGCCATGGATCTAAGTACATGAGTGAGGAGAAAAAGTAGAGACCGTAAGTGGACAGCAATGAGATAACGATATCAACAAAGATCTTGTGTGATTCTGTACCAGAAGCCAATGACTTGAAGGCAAATACAAACCCACAAATCAGTGAGTATGTGGCACAAATAGACAATATAACCATAGACGTGATGAATAGATGTTTAGCGCCCTGAGGCCTATTACCCATGGAGATAATGAACAAACTTGCTAAGTCACAAAAGATCAAATACTTGAAGAAAATAAATAAAGCTTCACCATGTTTGATAATCAAATTCATCGATCCTGCCAAATAATAGAAAGTAAGAACAAAATTTGCAATAGAAAACCAAGAAAAAAGCATTTGAACAAATTGGTAAAAAAATTCAACATGCAGGAAGAACTTGCGTACAACAGAATGTTTAGTCTTCCAAATTTGATAGAAATGTAACTGAGCATAAATTGCAGCAAACATCGCACCGTTCAACCAACGTCTTCTTTGAGAAATAAATTCAGAAACGTCTTCAGGAACATCTGTTTCACCAGTGGCTTCCTTAACATATTTCAGAACCCATTTCGCATCTCGCTTGGCGACCAATTCCCAACAAAGAATTCTGTCTTCAGCCAAGTACATATTGGCGGTGAAGACATCATGGTCTCTACCTTCTTGAGTTTCACCAAGAAAGTACGATCTAAGAGGCCCAGTTCCGTCTTCATGATTTTTCAAAGCCCTATATCTATAAGCGGATAAGGCTCCAGGAAGCACGGAGATATAACCGAAAACACTTTCTAGTGGTTTATCTAAGATGTTCGATATCTTATATTCAAAATTCTGTGATGCGACTAGTGGATTGAATAGTTTCAATCCCCATTTCCCTTTCATAGTTTTGATCTGACCAGCGGCGCCAGCCACATTTGAATCCATATCAAAAACCTTCCATAATCTATAAATAGCTGTGTTGTTCAAACGTGTACCAACATCAACCAAAGTAACGACAGTAGGTTGTAAAACGGGACAAAATGCATTGAATAGCCAACGATGCGAATTGATCTTTTTCTTATTTTCTTCCTTAAGACAGAAGACCAATTGAACGGGAACAATGTCTTTTGAAACATAATCCAAATCCGCATTGATCGAGACCTGAGTGGTCAATTCAAAAATGTGCGCCTTGACCGGATCACCATTGACAGAAGCTTTGGCCATATCTTCTTGATAGACACCCAAGGCAGCTAAGTAATCAAGAGATCCCTGGTTTACTTTTGCTCTACCATCACTAATCAAAATAACAGAGACCTTTTTCCAACCGTTGGGACCCCAGACATGTGATTTCTCTCGCTTGCAAAGATGTGCAACATTTTTCATAATTGAATGGATAGTCCTTGCAAGAGAATACTTGTCTTCATTGTACATAGTAATACAGATGGCAATTTGACATTCCCTGTTCATCTCCGCAAACCTTAAAGTGTAACCTTCTCTGAGAAAATCGTCCGGTTCAACAGTACAAGCTGTATATCTCATTTCTGTAAATTCAGGGGAATTTCTCCGCGGCAAAGTATCTAGCAAACCTCTTGGTATTGGATTATCTAGTTTCAGCAGTGCCTTTTTCTTGCTGGGAGGAGGCAAGTCTGACACCATTCTTCTTTTGCTCTCCGAATTGGCACGTCTCACATACTGCTGTCTCGTTGGGTGATTCAGTTCGAACTTCGTTTCGTTGAAAGTATCTGCAGAGAAAATTGTAGACTGGTCATCATATGAAGTAGTCGAGGTCAAGTATTTTTCCTTTTCATCGTCTGCTTCTGTCAGGGAAGGTGCCGTTGTGGAGGTAGTAGACATCGTATATTTCGAGCTTTGAGAATATAGCCTACCGCTCCCAAACAAATTGTTACTAGGATGTTGCTGAGGTGAAAGATGGTAAGGGTCTACAACCGGTGGGTCCGCATTATCGCGAGGGTACAGATTACTACCTTCACTCAGATTTATAACTGCCTCACCTGCCCTCTTAGGAGACTCTTGTAAATTAGCAGCATACCTGTTGGGGGCAACAGGTGAGTTATGGGCACTATCACGGTAGAACTGAGTCCTATGGCGACGGTCTGGCGAATATCTTAATGCAGCTCTGGAAGGAGATGCTGGAAGGCCCTGGAAAACATTAGATTGATCATATCCATCTTCTAAACTCTCCTCACTCGGATTGGCCCACCGAGAGTTACTACTTGTGTTTGTATAAAACCTCGAGAGATTCGAAACACCACGTCTACCGGGTGAACCACTCGAAGGTTCTACCATGAATGGGTTTCTCGTCATTTCTTCTATGTGTTACGGTATTATTTAGGTCTAAATTCACTTTGTAACTATACTTCTCCTGGGCAATAGAATTATCAACAATAATGTCAAAGATAATTAAATAGACTGGCGCCATTCCAAGGGAGAGTCCTCGAATTCTCGATTGGAACTAAATTGAAGCTATGTGAATATCCAAATCGATGCTATATACCCAAAGTAGAAAAATGTAAACAAATCGACCAGGGTTTTCCGTAGGGTTTGTGATCTTCTAAAATATTTGGCCCTAACAAGGATTTTACAACCCTATAATAAAGGAAATAAACGGAAATATGATTATAACAACCCCACGAGAAAAGAGAAGAAAATAGTGTTATAGTATCTATTGTGATTGTAATTGACGTTTATTATGTGCAACATAGGGCCGTGCAAGTTTTGAACTACAGAAAACACAGCAAACATAGAGGAGATGCTAAAATTGTTAAGAACTACAAATCTGAGACTACTCCAGTACTGTCCCGTGCTGCCATCACGGGCTACAAGAGTGAGTGGCAATAGCGCTAAATTTCTCACACACAGGAGTTTCTTTACTGGAACGCGCCTGTGGCAAGCAGACGGTAAGAAACCATTGAGCAGAATCCCTGTGGGAGGTACGCCTATCAAGAGTCATGAGAAAGTGCGAGATGGCTCGATCGAGTTTTCTACAGGAAAGGCGATTGCCCTATTCCTAGCGGTTGGTGGGGCACTTTCTTATTTCTTCAACAGAGAGAAACGCAGATTGGAGACGCAGAAGGAGGCAGAAGCTAACAGAGGATACGGTAAACCTTCACTGGGAGGCCCCTTCCATCTGGAAGACATGAATGGTAATGAGTTTACGGAGAAAAATCTTCTGGGCAAATTTTCTATATTATACTTTGGGTTCAGTAACTGCCCCGACATCTGTCCTGATGAGCTGGACAAGCTGGGTGTATGGCTCAATACCCTTTCTTCAAGGTACGGCATCTCCTTACAGCCGTTGTTTATCACTTGCGATCCGGCAAGAGATTCTCCCGCTGTATTGAAAGAGTACTTGAGCGATTTTCATCCCTCCATCCTAGGGCTGACGGGCACATTCGACGAGGTGAAGAACGCATGCAAGAAATACAGGGTATATTTTTCTACTCCACCAAATGTCAAGCCGGGCCAAGATTATTTAGTGGATCACTCCATTTTCTTCTACCTCATGGACCCTGAGGGACAGTTTGTGGATGCTTTGGGCAGAAATTATGACGAAAAGACGGGTGTGGAAAAGATTGTAGAACACGTAAAGGGCTATGTGCCTGCAGAGCAGCGCGCTAAGCAGAAGGAGGCATGGTACTCTTTCTTATTTAAGTAAATTTGTAAATATATTACTTACTTCCCTGTACATATAAGGCTATGAACCATCCTTTTATTAAAGCTATCTCACCCGGCGTGGGGGAATATCGCAAGGAAAAAAAATAGCCCTCCCACTAAAAGGAGGCTATGTGAATATGAGAAGATCGAACTAAAGAAATGTTTGCGTGCCATTTTCTTGAAAAGTCTGCTCTTGAGCTGGTGAGTTAGTACGATAACAAGCAATAGATTACAGCACAATGTCCACCACTCTACTTTGGTTTTCAGGTGTAATAGGATACGTGATTCAAACAAAATGTTTGTCCAATATACAATCCAGAAAGGAAATATCAGGGGGACCTAATGGTACAATCGCAACTCCCGAGACTAACGGCGACAATGGCAACTCAAGCTCATTAACTTTTTATCTGACATTTATGTATTTTGCATCGTGGTTGCTCTTGGTTCCTGTATCTCGACTTTGGAAGAAAATGAGACCGATGATTGTTTCTGATTCAGAATCAAACAGAAATTCACAAACGTACAGCCCCAACGCCGAAACTGGAACAGAGGAAGATGTCGATGTGTTCTCGCATGTGTTGGATGATCCTCAACCACGCATCGTAACTCAACAACAGAAGCAAAAAATCATATCTGTGGCTACTTTTAAATATCTGGCTAAGCTAACAGTGTTGGCTCTAATAATGATTGTCGCCGACTTGACCTATAACATGGCTTTGTCACTATCACCAGCATTCGATGTTGCTTTAATTCAAAACACTGCAATTTTTGAAATTGTTACTTTGCTATATGGTGTTTGCGGGATCTCTAGGAAGAACTACGTTTTTCGCAACTTCCTCATCATGATGAATGCAGTCATTGGAATTTTAATCATCTCATATACAAAGGCTACCTGTGATATGCTTGCCGGGAAGCTGTCCGTCAACCCTGATACAGGAGAACTTTCAGACCCATTCTTGTTCGACAGGTTGAAAGGTGCTTTGATTTGTGGCCTTGGTGCCTTGATCATGGGTCCATTTGCTGTGTTATGGAACCGTTGGTTTTGCAGTAACATTTCCAAAAACGAAAACTCCGCTGTCGTCTTGGTCAAGCAAAGCACTCACATGGCCTTAATCGGGATTATCGGTATGATAATACTTTTGCCATTTATTCCCAAGTTTCCTTCTCGCGGGTCCTTAGAATCCATTTCCTTATTTTACAATGACAAGGGCTTTTGGTTCTCGCTATTAGGGTCAATTATCTTTGGCTCTTTACCCAGCTTGATTTCGGTACTAGAGTTGAACCGCAAAGCACCTGCTGAATATTTGACAACATGCAACCTTGGGGCTATTATCTTCATGGGGTTGGCTGAATGGATTTGCGAACCTACTCAAACCACTATAGTTAGATGGGAAGTCATTGGATATATAATGCTGACTGTTAGTTTGTTGGTCCTATCGGTAACGCTCGGTGAAGGCAAATATCACCATTAGTAAGAGCTACAGACTTTATACGATTGATGATCTAACAAGCATATGCAATTATTTGCTCTTCCTGAGTAAAAAAAATCATTAATCATTCGATTATGTTAAAGTAACTACTGGGATGTTCTTGTATCGTTTTATATTTTTGTTTTTTATTGTATATTCTAAAAGAAGTTATTTGGTAAGCTTTGTTATATGCATTAGGAAGGATTCCTGTGTACAATCAACTAAATAAGGCATGTAATGCCACAAACATGACATAGTATGTATGTACTCTACATTATACAAGTGTGCACACCTAAAAAAAAAATGTTCCAAAAATTATCTGAATGCATCAAAGGCATCGAGGAAAGTAAGTAACTGCTATCGCAACCGAAAAAACGCTTTACACGAAAATCCATAAACTGAACACACGGTTCCTTCCGCTCAGAAGTTAATGTCTGCATTACTGTAATAAGGAAGCGACAAAAATACCGTATTGATTCATCAAAAATGATTAAAGTAGGATGTCTAAAATAATCTATTTTGAAAAATCTCAAATTATGTCTTTTCAACTTGTATCATCATTTCTCGCGCTTACCATTCACTCGCAAAACATTCAGTGCTTGAGGAAGGTTCGTCCTTGCCTTTTTGCTTGTTTGCCAACCTGGTTCTTTCCCTCTGTTTCCTCTTTTGATGTACTTGACGCATTTAAAGTTTTCATTAATAAGTTCAATGAATAGATTTTTCTTTAACCCTTTTTAGTGGAATTTATTCTCTCGAAAGGCAAAAATCTACTGAAAAACGAAAAAGAAAAAAAAAATAGAATAAATCATTTCTCTATATACTCTTATCCGCCTATTTTCTTCTTCCTATTTTCTTTTTGCAGAGTTGACGATAAATTAGACATATAGAGTGACAGTATTCTTGATACCGCCCGTTTTGCAAATCTAATTCAAACTCCTCTTTTCCGTCACTTCAGAAGTGACAGAAAATATAATAAAAATAAGAAAATGAGAAAAAAGTAAAAAGTGGCCATGGGAACTTAGCTAATAAACAATTAGTCATAATATCAATGTGTGGGTGTGGTAATGGTAGACATTTTGTATAATGATGAAGGGGCAAAGGCGAAAACAGAGTTGGTCTTAAGCAAAGGAATAAGTGTCCCGAAAGCCCTATTCCGGCAGCAAAATCCAATAGTAAAATCCAAGCATCTGTGGCATGCTGCTCTCAAACTCAGATTTTAGCCATCTATAAGTAGAAATATAGCAAACCACACAAAACATGTATAATACATCATCTATGCTGACATCAGCACACTCCTAATATTTCGTAAAAAAAATTGGGACTGCCTGGTGACTCAAGATCTCAAATCAAATCTAACCCAACCTATTCATCATTAAGTGTCTACCAAATTTCTGAGGCTTATACGATGGAAAATTCAAAAGGGGAAGGTACAAAAAAAGGAAACGAGAATAGAAAAGTGCTAGAAAGCAAATGTAACAGCCGCCAGACATTTTAATAGGCGACGCATCTTCCTCATTAGCGCATGCCCCTATTGGAGAACTACTATTGAGGACTTCAGCTGGAAACCATAAAAGAAGCCTTTTAACTGATATGCTCGAGAGCTGTTGTAGTATGCTGTTGGAAAAGAGAACGGTTTTTCGCGAATTGGCGCGCCGAAAACTTTTCTCCTATATTTCTTTTTTTTGCTATTTAAATATAGACATCTTTGCAGGCTTGCTCTTTTTCTTAATCATGCATTGTCATATATAGATACATCTTGCTTGCTTGCAATATAAAAGCAAGTAAAATACAACACCCAGTATTTTTGGCTGCTCGCGTATCTCCCACTCATGGGTAGTCTCTCTAAGCTGGTAGATAGATATTTTAATGAACCACTTAAGTTCCGTTGTGAAGTTTCTCGTCTCTTTAGGCTGTATTTCATGACACTACTGTAGTTCACACATATAGATACGTAAATACTCGGATCTTAGTAAACAATACACGCCAATATGACTAAGTCTGCTTAACATTTCAAAAGTGCTCTAATAAATTCCGCGAGGGACAGGAACCGGGTAATTTGTAAGTACTGTGAAGGGGCCGCAACATGAACAAAGAAGAAATGACTAATCTACATAGTTAACGCATTAGAGAATACGGCAACCATACTAAGAGCACACTCGTAGCATCTGCACCTACAATGACTAAACAAGCCGAAGAGACTCAAAAGCCAATTATCTTTGCTCCTGAGACGTATCAATACGATAAGTTCACTTTGAATGAAAAGCAACTCACAGACGATCCAATTGAACTTTTCACCAAGTGGTTTAACGAAGCCAAGGAAGATCCAAGAGAGACGTTGCCAGAGGCGATTACCTTCTCATCCGCAGAATTACCTAGTGGGAAAGTGTCTTCCAGAATTCTTCTTTTCAAAGAACTCGACCATAGAGGCTTTACCATCTATTCTAATTGGGGAACCTCTAGAAAGGCCCGTGATATTGCTACAAACCCGAACGCTGCAATCGTATTCTTCTGGAAGGACTTGCAAAGACAAGTGAGAGTTGAAGGTGTCACAGAGCATGTTAACAGAGAAACCTCTGAACGATACTTTGAAACAAGACCTCGGGGGTCTAAAGTTGGGGCATGGGCCTCACGCCAATCAGATGTTATTAAGGACAGAGAAGAACTGGACGAGTTGACCCGGAAAAACACTGAACGTTTCAAGGATGCTGAAGACATTCCATGTCCAGATTATTGGGGCGGCTTGAGAATCGTCCCACTGGAAATTGAGTTTTGGCAAGGTAGACCTTCCAGATTACATGATAGATTCGTTTACAGAAGAGCAACAGAAAACGACCCATGGAAAGTTGTCAGATTAGCCCCATGAGATGAGGAAAATAAAAGAATACAACATCCGACCTATTTAACACTGTGTATTTCTCTATTGTTGTGTTCTTTATACTGTATAATGAACCTTTTTTTTATATTACTTGTAGGGTAATACGTTAGATTATCCCGAAAAAAAAAAGGAATTTTGAAAATTTGGAAATTGCGGGAAAAATTTTTCACTAAGGTAAATTGTATGCTATAAAACAGTTGAAGAGATGAGCTACGCACTACTCACTACCACTCCTAAAAAAGAAGAACAACGCACTGATCCATCCAAAGAAAAAAAAATGAGCAAGACGGCGGTTAAAGATTCAGCTACAGAGAAGACGAAGCTGAGTGAGAGCGAACAACACTACTTCAATTCATACGATCACTATGGTATTCACGAGGAAATGCTTCAAGATACGGTTCGTACCTTATCTTACAGAAACGCAATAATCCAAAATAAGGATCTCTTCAAAGACAAGATTGTTTTAGATGTTGGATGCGGTACAGGTATCCTATCCATGTTTGCCGCTAAGCACGGTGCCAAGCATGTCATCGGTGTCGATATGTCAAGCATTATCGAAATGGCAAAAGAATTGGTGGAACTAAACGGATTCAGTGACAAGATCACTTTGCTAAGAGGGAAATTGGAGGACGTTCATTTGCCTTTCCCTAAAGTAGATATCATTATATCTGAATGGATGGGCTACTTTTTATTATACGAGTCCATGATGGACACTGTTCTTTACGCTAGAGATCACTATTTGGTGGAAGGAGGTTTGATCTTCCCCGACAAGTGTTCCATCCATTTGGCTGGTTTGGAAGATTCCCAATACAAAGACGAGAAGTTGAACTATTGGCAGGACGTTTATGGGTTCGATTACTCGCCATTTGTTCCATTGGTCTTGCACGAGCCCATTGTTGATACCGTGGAAAGAAACAATGTTAACACCACTTCGGATAAGTTGATCGAATTTGATTTAAATACAGTGAAAATATCGGATCTAGCGTTCAAGAGTAATTTCAAATTGACCGCCAAGAGACAAGATATGATTAATGGTGTTGTCACTTGGTTCGACATTGTTTTCCCTGCTCCAAAAGGTAAGAGACCTGTCGAATTCTCCACTGGCCCTCATGCTCCATACACTCACTGGAAGCAAACAATATTTTATTTCCCTGATGATCTAGATGCTGAAACTGGTGACACCATTGAAGGTGAATTGATTTGCTCTCCAAATGAAAGGAATAATAGGGACTTAAATATCAAGATCTCTTACAAGTTCCAATCTAATGGCATTGACGGAAACTCAAGAAGCAGGAAGAACGAAGGTTCATACTTAATGCATTGAGACTTTATTTCTCAAAAAAGAGATAATTTGATTAACAAATAAACAAACTCATTCATATCATTGACGCCAGTGTGCGTATACACCGCTGCCCTATTTTGTTGGTCGCGCGTAAAAATTAGTTTAGATATATGACTTTGCATGTTCTTGTACTATAGTTCTTTTAAAAAAATTCTACTTACCTATCCTTTTCTAGTTTGGTTATTTTCAGTTCTTTAGCAAAATTGTTAGTTAAGAAAACAATAGCAACAACCTAACTCTGAATCATCCATCAATTTCCAACCTATATCAGCAAATTTGCTCAATATTCTTTGGTCCTCTTCCTCTGGTGACGAAACATTAGAAGCGTTGTCAGTTACGAAATTTTCCGAGCACATTTTCTTCATTACAGACGTCAGGCCTCCAGTGCTATTTGGAATACCGGTGTTGAAACGTTTAGCAAGTGTATAAGTGTTCTGTCTGAAAGATTCCAACGCATTTAATAGCGAAGTAATTTGCACTAACTCATTCAGCGCTGTGGACAACATCATTATTTTATCATTTATCTCACTTGCCATGTTTCCATTACGGATAAATAAGCTTATTAGTATGGTGGGTATGGGGCCTATCAACTTAATAATGTTAGAGCATTCCTCCACCATTGGCAGCATGAAAACGGAAACAGTTCCCGGTAGATACTTGGCAGCGTAGCACTTGTTTGATTCATCGCCAAGTTTGGAAGTGTTGCGTTGTGTTTGTGAAATCGATTCATCTTCACTATTCGGAGCAGAACATGTGTTTGGAAGCAGCTTCAAATTCAAATCGACAGAGTTCTCTACGTTCGCATTTACGATTGAGTCTAATATACCTGATATCAGATTGATCATCGAGCAAACTAGCTCACCAATACTATTCATTACAGCATTTGAACTGCGCCAATTTTTCGGAAGCTTTTCATTCTTTTGTCCGATATTCAATAATTCTTCAATTAAAGTTCCCTTTTTCTTCAAAAGAATCTGAAAATCGTAAGCAATATTATCATGTTCATCTTTTTCAACAGCTATGCCTTCATGGCTCGTTCGGTCCGTGGCAGGTGGATTTTGGAACCTGTTTATTTGCAGGGATTTTCTATTAAGGACAAAGCATGTTATAAATTCACCGAGTTTCAGATTCCATAAAATAATATCCAAGTTCATAGAGGGGTTTTCAACAATTTGATTATGACCCGCTTTGTCACTAAAATACGTGTCAATGGGGCTATCGAATTTTAAATTGATTAATTTTGGTTGGCCTAACCTGAAGCTTTGAAGCGAATCTAAAATGCTCAAAAGTATGTATGATCTTTTAAACAACACGGCATAATCAAGTTGTTCTTCATCGCTCTCCTCGTTTGAAACTAAAAGGGGTACCAAGATAGCATTTTCGTAAGGCAGAAATAGTTTGTAAGTTTGAAACTCGTTGAAAACTCCGACAGAGGGGCCTAACAAGGACAAGCTTTCATTACCGGTCAAGACTAAAATGAAATTCAGAATAACGATTGTCGAAAAGAAAATGAACTTTATTCTTGAAGGAGTAACGCCGAAACTTTGCTTTAATTTTGATTTAATAGTCATTAAACTTTGGAAACACTCATTTATACATCTGCTCAAATTCTGAGTGTAGTACAGTCCTTTTTGAGCATCGCATAAATTGCCATCAGACCATGATTTTGTTGATTTTGGCGGTTTACTTTGTTTTATTTTAGAGAATACCAAAACCTCCAACGCGGTTTTAAAACATTGAATGATTTCACTGTTAGTTTTGTGGGTTTCATCGAATGCTTGCGGCTTCACCGGAACAAGCATGCCAGTAAGTTTACTCTGGCTGATTGGTATTATGGGAAAATTAAGATGAAAATAATTATAGTAGATGTCTAAAACTTTGTAAAGGGGGGTCTCGTCAAACTGTCTGCTAGTGCTGAAAATGAGTGGTTTTATACCGGCTTCTTGATTCAAGAGATCATTTTTTTTAGAATCTGGACGAGAGAGATCTGACGATCGATATGCTGACTTCCAAGTCGGATTTCTTTCCCACTTATTAGTATTAGTGTTCGCGTCTATTTTTTTACCAAGACACCCTACAGTCAATGAATTTAATCGTTCTTTTTCAATTGAGGGTACGCTATTTGGAGTCAACATATAATGCTCTTTACCCTGTGTGTTATCTTCTGATGTTGTAGCTTCACTCGTACCGGAAAAACTGCTTATCCTGGATCTTCCAGAGTTGAAAGGATTGGTGTAGGGGTTAGCACGCTGTTCTTGCACTTGAGAGGGCTGTGGACCCTGACGATAAACACTTGTTAAATACGCACCATTTCCTTCTACTGGCGTTATCATACCTTTTATTGCAGTATCCTTACTCTCTTGCTCAACATTCAAATTTTGACCCAGGCGACAATTTTCCCCAAAGGAAGTAGATATCGATGAACTACTGGATAATGTGGCTAGAGAACTGCCACGTCTAATATCATCATACGGTACCTTCCAAAATTGTTGTGTTTGAGTTGTTATAGTGGGAACAAGTAAGCCGCTAATGGAAGGAAAAGAAGAATTCCGAGCGAGTGACGCTATATGGCTATCTCCCAAGTTTATTGGGTATGAATGAGTCCTCGACCTGTAATTAAGAGGACCATTACCTGAACTGAAATTGTCGTTGGATACCTCATTACTTCTTTTCTTCGCTGGACCACGTTTCAGTGGGACTCTAACAAACAAGCACTTTTCGTTAACTTCTAAACACCCCTGGCAAACTCCAGTATGCTGGTTGAACCTGCACTTAATTCTTTTCTTTCTACATTGGTCACAAGCTCGAGAGGCTTTCTTCCTTTGCTTTGTCACTCCCTCACCCCTTCTTTCACAAATTCTCGACGAATCTAACTTATCTACTTCCCCCATTGGCGCCGGGATATTTAGGTGCCCATATTGGTTAGGAATTGTTGTTCCATATAAGTTAGGAACATGTTGTGGCATTTCTGGTGGATTTTTGATTGTTATGTATTTCTATGTAGCGCGCTAAAACTACGAAATCTTCTGAAATTCCAAAGCAAAATCTTAAATCCTATGTAGAATTAAATTTGCCGAGACAATTGTTTATTATTTCAATCGTGCTTGTTGCAAGAACACATACACATATTGTTATGGAGCACTATTCTAGCCAATGATTTTCATTGCAGTTTAAGTTAACGGACTACTCGAACCCGAGTTTCGTAGCCGCGTCAAAAAGGCAAAATTGAGCGGAACCGGAGTGATCAAAAGGGTGGGGGCAGCACATGCAATGCTACACCAAGTAATTGTAAAAGCATTCAAACGGGGGCATGCCTTGTCTATATCAGGTAATTGTTGGGCACAATCCCTCGTACGTTAAAAGTGGGTCTCATTAAGTTTAATATGCACGACTATTGTTGACTCGAGCTTTGGCTCAATGTGGGGAAAAACTGTAAAGGTTCCTGTAAACTTATGCTTTAAATTCATCGTACATCAGTATATATTCATCAAAGTAGTAAGAATTCATAAAAAATAGATAATGTCAAGTCAGAGAGGAATAATTACTCACCTTAGAGATACTAAAAGCTTATATAAGTACACAGAAAATGATAAAAAATGTTCTGAACTCAACAAGTTTAATCGTGCTTCAAAGTTTCAGTAAAGACAGAAGCTGGTTTAGTACCAGCCTTTTCAGCCTTCTTGGAACCTAGCTTTTCAGCAGCAAAGACCTTGGCGTAAGGGTTCAATCTCAACAAGACTTGCTTGTTCTTCAATGGGTTCTTCTTCAAAACGTGGGTACGCTTTTGAGTAGCTTGGCCAGCTGGTCTGACAGCAGATTGGATTTCAGAAGAGTTGATGATTCTGGTGACATCAGAAGTGGAGATGATGTGGGATGGCAAAGTGTAACCAACCTTGGAGGAGGCAACGGTTTCAGAACCCCAGACTTGGTCCAACTTGGCGAAGGCAGCTTCAGTCCAGATGACGAATCTACCCAAGTGAGCACCTGGAGCCAATTGCAACAAGTTCAAAGAGGCAACGTTGGCGGTTTCAACACCTGGAACGTTTCTCAAGGCCTTGACAATACCGTTGTCTTCAGCATAGACGACTAATGGACCTCTTCTTTGAGTCCATCTTCTGTTTCTGTACTTACCCTTACCGGCTCTCAATTTCTTGGACTTCAAGACCTTCAACAAGTCGGAGTGAGCACCAACAGCCTTCAAAGCAGCAACTGCTTCCTTAGTCTTTTGAACAGATTCCAAGTCAGTGGAGACAACCAATGGAATTTCTGGAATCTTTTCGACTCTGTGACCTCTGGCCAAAACCAAAGAGGCAACGGCAGTAGCAGCAATAGCAGAAGCAGTGGCATAACGCTTTTCGTTGTGGTTAACCTTAACGTTCCACTTTCTCCAGGTCTTGGTTGGAGCAAACATACGACCACCACGACACATGTTACCGAAGGCACCTTGACCGGATCTACCGGTACCACCACCACCAACTCTTGGAATACGAGCGACGGCACGACCAGTACCCCAGGATTCAGCAGAGGTTTGGTGACCAGCCTTTTCAGAAACAGCGTAAGCTTGTCTCTTGTTCTTGTTCACAGAGGTGAAAACGGTGTGGACAATGTCAGGACGAATTGGAGCGGAGAAGACAGCTGGCAATGGCAAGGCATTGGCAGTAGCTTCACCAGTCAAAGAGTGAACAGTAACTTGTGGACGGGACATTTCGATGATTGTTCTTATAGGACTGAAATATTTTTCAAAATATATTGTTGATAACGTGGAATTTGAAAAGGTAAAAGAAATGTGATGGATATACTATTCGTTTAAATATTTTTTTTCTCAGATGAAGAGGAAAAAATTTTCATTTTTTTTTCACTCTGGTTCTCGTGTAGTGTGATAATAATAGTCTATTTTAGTTTTGATTCTATGAAGGTGATATAAAATATTTGATTGATTAACTGAATACTAGATCTATTATGTATGCATCCAATACTATTTAGGAAAGTGTCTTGCGACATTTAGTCAGAATATCATGCTCAGATTGTACCAAAATTTGAGCACTATGGAACATGTTATCAGTAATACCTGTTACTTGTGGTGTGTTATCGCGTTTTATACAAGGCAGCTTCTTGTCCTTAAGTAATTTGGAAAGTAGCTTTTTAGAATGAGGATTGTCCTTTTTTGCCAAAAAGGGCAGTTTTTCCTCGTTGATTATTGAGTCGCTGATATGAGGAGTGACCTTTTTGGAGAAGAGTGATTTCCATTGAGAGGCCGTTAAAGTTAAAAGATTAGCTAAAGCCCATGTCGAAGGTGAAGGCTCGCCATTGTAATCTATGTAAAGCTGGGAAAGCCACGAGTTCAAGTCATTTTCCCCTTCTTCCTCTTCGCTTTCTTCCTCTAGCTCGCTCCCTGCATCCTCAGAAAACCCATCTGATTGTGGCACACTATCTTTGTCTTCGCCTTCATCTTCTTGTCGCATTTGAACATACCATGCTGAAAACAAGCCATGGCCAACTTGGCCCCACCACTTAACTTTCTCTTGATATTTTTCTTCCTTCTTCAGGATATTCATAAAATCAGGCCCTAAATGAACAATATCATACGTGTTCCCAGGTACGGTAAACCCATATCTAGCCAATAAAAAGACGTTTGACAGCTCACCATAGGAGTTGAATATTTCTTGGTGTTGCGTCACATCATTCTTTAGTACTAGATCGACACATTCATCGGCATTCTCAATGCCGCTATCTTCATCCTCGATATCCGTAATACTCTTAGAGCGCTCTTCTTGTAAACCATTCTCTAGACTATTAATTAGATCCTCATTAATAGTAGGGGTCTCCATTTTTTCTGCTCTAGATGTGTCCCTTTCTTGTTCCTGTACTTCCAAATATTCTTCCGCTATCAAGTGTTTGCACATACCCGATTCACCACATTTATCACAAACATCATATAATGATACAAACTTTAAATCTGGGTGCGCAACATGGTGATTGAACAGGTCCGCAATGGGCACCAAAGCTGTTTCATGATAGGCGTCTATCTCAAACCCTCTTGATGATAAGGTGTAAGCCACGGAAATAAATCTTTCCAGCTTCAAGTTGAAATCTTTTCCATGATTATTTTCCTTAACATCTAGAAACCCATTAGGAATTTCCAACTGAAATTCTTCATTCCATTTACGTGCTAGATTGATAGCAATTTCGAAACCCTCTACAATTTCTTCCTCCGGTGTCAACGCATCAAATAAGGTATCGAAACTGGTGCCCTTTAAAAGTTCTTTACCATTTTTATTCCAAAAACTTGGCGGCAGATTCAAATTTCCTTGCTCATCGCGAATCCGTATAGTTCGAAGAAAAGGATACCAATGGCTCGTATTTTTAAAAACTGTAGTTTCATAAATGAATGCAATATTCAGGGCCAACATCCCATCAATACTATTGTCGTATAGCAAATTGGCAATGGAGCTGTTAGATGCTGAAAAAATCGAGGACTTGTTCAATGTCAGTACCGACTGTCCTTTCGCGATATCAGTCTTGGCAAAGACACCTAATCCACCAAGAGCCGATTCTCTTATGACACATTTGGAAAGGTCGAACTTGCCATGGCAATCAGTAACAAACCTTAAAATGTGAGAGATATCATCCTTAGAAGTCACCGACATTCCTCTCTTCGTAATTGATTTTGTTTACTAGTATATATGAAGAATGAATCTCCGATAATGACTTCCTCCATCTCATCTTGCCTTTCCTACTTCTTTGATTCATTTAATTTTCATCATCACACTACTCTTTTTTCGCTATTTTTACACGACATTTTAGACATTCAACAGAAAAATGGATATATCAAGGACAGTTCTCACAGACAAAAGCATGTGTGAGACTCTGTCGATCTAAGTCTTTACAAAATATCTGGTATGGTACCAAATTTGGCATTCTCTGACTTGTTTTGAGCGTCTTCAGGCACTGCATATCGTCATTATTCTGTCATATTATTTGACAATCATTATCGACGGATACACCTCTTGAAAATTTTTCAGATGGGATGACATGTGAAAAGTGTAGCAATCGACAATTGTAAACAGCTTGAGGACTGTTAACTTATCTTGATATTTAGCTCAAGATAGTTTGTGAAGACGCAGTTCTTGCCAAGTATCTTCCCAAACAATCAACCTTCCATACTCAACTGATATAATTCCACTTACCCAAGATGTCTGACAATCCTGAGATGAAACCGCATGGTACGAGCAAGGAGATTGTGGACTCAGTTACTGACGCCACCTCAAAGGCTATTGACAAGCTGCAAGACGAACTCCATAAGGACGCCAGTGAATCTGTCACACCAGCAACCAAGGAGAACACGGCTGCTGCGAAGGAAAGTAGGAAGTACAACTTTTTCATTAGAACCGTCTGGACGTTTGTTATGATCAGTGGGTTTTTCATCACCTTAGCATCAGGCCATGCATGGTGTATAGTGCTGATTTTGGGGTGTCAAATTGCTACTTTTAAAGAATGTATTGCTGTAACAAGTGCTTCCGGTCGCGAGAAGAATTTGCCACTAACAAAAACGTTGAATTGGTATCTTCTCTTCACCACAATCTACTATCTAGATGGAAAATCGCTCTTCAAGTTCTTTCAAACCACGTTCTACGGGTATCCTGTATTGAATTTCATTGTAACAAATCACAAGTTTATTTGTTATTGTCTCTATCTTTTAGGGTTCGTTTTGTTCGTTTGTAGTTTAAGAAAGGGATTTTTGAAATTCCAGTTCGGATCATTATGCGTCACTCATATGGTTCTTCTTTTAGTGGTATTTCAAGCACATTTGATCATCAAGAACGTGCTTAACGGTCTATTTTGGTTCTTACTACCATGCGGATTAGTCATCGTTAATGATATCTTCGCCTACTTGTGCGGCATAACATTCGGTAAGACTAAGCTAATAGAGATTTCCCCTAAGAAAACCTTAGAAGGTTTCCTTGGTGCTTGGTTCTTTACCGCTCTAGCAAGCATCATATTGACAAGAATTTTGAGCCCCTATACTTACTTGACGTGCCCTGTGGAAGATCTTCATACAAACTTCTTTTCCAACTTGACATGTGAATTAAATCCTGTTTTCCTTCCACAAGTTTATAGGCTTCCACCTATCTTCTTCGATAAAGTGCAAATCAATTCCATTACAGTAAAGCCAATATATTTCCATGCTTTAAATTTGGCTACCTTTGCATCATTATTTGCACCATTTGGCGGATTTTTCGCATCTGGTTTAAAGAGAACTTTCAAAGTTAAAGATTTTGGACACTCCATTCCAGGTCATGGTGGTATCACAGACAGGGTCGATTGTCAATTCATAATGGGCTCTTTTGCCAATTTGTATTATGAAACATTCATCAGTGAACATAGGATAACAGTAGATACTGTTTTATCCACTATTTTGATGAACTTGAACGACAGGCAGATCATAGAGTTGATCGATATATTGATTAAATTCTTATCTAAAAAAGGTATAATATCACCAAAAAATTTTGAGAAACTGGCTGATATTTTCAACGCCATTAAAAAACCATTGGCCGATCACTCTTGAACATAAAAAATCCATATAAAAGTATATATGTGTGTGTGTGTATGCAATTTCTCTTCAGACTCCTATGCATACCACTTTTTATTATTTCGATTATGTAAATTACAAAATAAGATATCAATTTTTTAATATAACGTCTAGCTGGTTTTAGTACTTTCTAAAAGTGACTATGCAGAAAATAATCGTGTGCCTCTATCATGTTGCTTAAAATTATGAAAAAAAAAAAAATAAAATAAAATAAAATAAAGAGAGAAAAAAAATAAACAAATAAAGGACGTATTAACCAACAGTAGTCAGAGTTCTTGGCTAAAGGATCCTATGCATAAGATTGTTATCAATCGAGTCAACTGTATATACTGTTAGCAGTAATTAGGATGATTTTTTCATTGGATGAAGAACTTCATCGTATGTCAGTTGATGACAAAAAAAATGACGTCAAAGCAGATTATGCGACAGTATTATATGATGATATCAATCATGAACAAGATAGCGCTATCACATATGAAGAAAAGAATATGATTCACCTCTCTGTTCATTCGAATGACATTCCACTCACTGGAACAATCCCTGCACATGGGATGAGAAGAAGGTCTTCAGCTTATTCCAAATTTCCTATTCTCACCCCGCCTAATACGAGAAGATTTTCCATTACAGGTTCGGACTTCATTCCAACTGGTATGACTAGACTATCCATAACACCTCAGGATATGATTTCCTCTAATAAGAAAGAAAATGAATTGTCAAGAAATCTGCATGATTTTAAACCCGTGAGAGTCTTAGGCCAAGGCGCCTATGGAAAAGTTCTTCTCGTTAAAGACACTAACACTTCCAAACTTTATGCTATGAAGCAGTTGCAAAAGGCGGAAATCTTAATTTCTCCTACTGCGACAGAATCTAAGAAAGAGGATGAAGAAAACAATAGTTGTGATAACAACGACAATGATAATGGTCTTTCAAAGAGGTTAGAGAGAACATTTGCCGAACGGTCCATTTTATCCGAGATAGAACATCCAAATATTGTCAAATTGTTTTATTCTTTCCATGATAACTCAAAGCTATATCTACTGCTGCAGTATATCCCTGGTGGCGAACTATTTTACCATTTAAAGGAACATGGGACACTAGATGAGACGACGGTTTCATTTTACGCAGCTGAAATCAGCTGCGCTTTGAGATTTTTGCATACGAAGGGTGTTGTATATAGAGATTTGAAACCTGAAAACTGTCTATTGAATCAACGCGGCCATTTGGTATTAACAGATTTTGGCCTGAGTAAAAAAAGTGCCAATGATTCCGTGGTTGATGAGGAGGATCCAGAGAATGTTAATGCCTTATACTCGATTATTGGTACCCCAGAATACTGTGCGCCTGAAATATTATTAGGCAGAGCATACACCCAGAATTGTGATTGGTATTCCCTGGGATGTTTGCTATATGATATGCTAGTAGGTAAGCCACCTTATACTGGTAGTAATCATAAGGTTATAATCAATAAGATTCAACAGAACAAGCAAGGCCCTAAGATTCCATTCTACTTGAGCGAGGGAATGAAGGATATATTAAACGCACTTTTGAAGAGGGAAACTTCCAAGAGATGGAATGTTGACAAATATTGGACCAAAACGGGAATAAATAACAAACCTATCAAATCTAAGAAAAAAAAATCAGGTGGTGTAAGAACTAGTTTATTCACAGAACATTTTATTTTTAGGAAAATAGATTGGAAGTTACTAGAATCTGGACAATTACAAAAAACCACTTTAGGCCCTATTGTTCCAGTTATTACAGATTTGGAACTAGCAGAAAATTTTGACACAGAATTTACGTCCATGTCATATGAGGAGAATTATGCTGATAGCAAACCCATTAATATCAGTTCTGTGAGCAAGTCCCCGGACATGTTCAAGGGATTTAGTTATAAAGCAAGTGGTAGCTATTTGGAAAAGTATTTTTAAAATGAAAACTTAGATAGATTATGAGAAAGAATTTTGAAGCTGCAATGACTTTACATTTTTTGTTTTTTCGATGTTTAAGAGTATATGTCGATACACATATATTCTATTTTGCTTTTAGGGTTAAGAGAACACATTTTTAATATATAATGTATGTAATAATATTAAAACCGCCGTATGAAAGATTTTTCTAAGTCAATTAACTACATCATTTGTCTAGGACATATTATTGTCATGAGAACCCCGCCGGAGCTTTTTTTTAACTTAAAAGAATAATTTCTCGTCTAAGGGAAGTAAGAGTGCACAGGGGCTGTTTCTATCCTCAAAAACATTTGGGTTTTAGAAGTACCTTTGTAGCCAAATAGATTCAGATTCTGCCAATTAGCTTTCGTTTCTCAAGATGCTTCCCACATTAAAACGTTTCATGTCATCCTCAACTCACCAGATTCCCAAACAGTTTAAATCACTCATTTACTCAGCTCACGAAGTTGAGGATTGTTCTAAAGTTTTGTCAGTGAAAAATTATACTCCTAAACAAAACCTGTCTCAATCAATTGTGTTGAAAACTTTGGCTTTTCCCATAAATCCTTCGGATATCAACCAACTACAAGGTGTATATCCGTCTCGTCCGGAGAAGACATATGATTACTCTACTGATGAGCCAGCAGCTATAGCCGGTAACGAGGGTGTCTTTGAGGTTGTTTATTTACCCCCAAGTAGTTCCAATGGCGATTTAAAATTGGGAGACCGAGTTATCCCATTGCAGGCGAACCAAGGAACTTGGTCCAATTACCGAGTTTTCTCTAGTAGTTCTGAATTGATCAAAGTGAATGATTTGGATTTGTTCTCTGCAGCAACGGTATCCGTCAATGGCTGTACCGGTTTTCAACTAGTTTCAGACTATATTGATTGGAACAGTGGTGGTAATGAATGGATTATCCAAAATGCAGGTACATCTGGTGTTTCAAAGATAGTCTCGCAAGTAGCAAAAGCGAAAGGAATTAATACACTAAGTGTTATTCGTGATCGTGATAATTTCGATGAGGTGGCCAAGGTTTTGGAAGATAAATATGGCGCTACGAAGGTCATCTCCGAATCACAAAACAACAACAAGACGTTTGCCAAAGAAGTATTGACCAAGGTTTTGGGAGAAAACGCGAGGGTGAGACTGGCTTTGAATTCTGTCGGAGGTAAATCCAGTGCTTCGATTGCTCGTAAGTTAGAGAAAAACGCCCTAATGCTCACTTATGGAGGAATGTCAAAACAACCTGTAACACTACCAACATCTTTACATATCTTCAAAGGTTTGACCTCCAAAGGTTACTGGGTAACTGAAAAGAACAAGGAAAACCCCCAAAGTAAAATTGACACCATCAACAATTTCATTGAAATGTATAACGCTGGTCAAATTATTTCTCCTAAGGATGAAATTGAAACTCTGACCTGGAACACTAATACCACTACTGATGAGCAGTTATTGGAACTAATCAAAAAGGGTATAACTGGGAAGGGGAAGAAAAAATTGGTTGTACTGGAATGGTAGGCGTCTTTACAGCGTTTTATAGTCAAAACAACGGCCATTAAAGATAATATTCCTTTTCATGATACCGAGTACATTTGCTAAATATTATATACCAAGAAGTTCAAACATTTATGAAAATAGTATCTTTTAGGCAGAGTAAGGAGATGCCGTCTCATAAATAATTGTATACACATTGCCTCCCTTTTGTATACAGCTGAAACAAGACACTAAATAGTAAAACACTTCGTCGCTAATCTCTAGTCCTCGTATGACATCTAATCCTGACCATCAAAAGAATCAGACAAAACTAACAGAAAACATTGCCTCGGCAAAATGTGAAAGATACTTTCTCTCTAATGATATCTGTCGTTAAAAAAGGTGTAAACAAAAGACGGGGCGGAGAATATCACTACAAGTTTACAACTCCTGTGGAATAATAGATCCATGCATACAAAAGGTGTTATCATTCACCTGACTCTGCTTTAGTCGGCTGGCTGAAGTTTCCAGAAAACATTATTATTATGAACATATACATAGTTACAGATTAATTTTGTTGTTCTTATTAATCTCTTATACGCGCGCCAATGTTCATATGGAATAGCGGCACCAGAACTGAAAAAAACAAGAACTTCTGTAGATTCCAAGATTCTTTCAAAAGGATTACTCTCTATGTTTATATTAGACAAGGATCCTTGCCAATAGATTAGGCTTAAGACTTCTTTTCTTCCCAACATGCTCCAATATATTAGGAAGCCTCATCGTGTCAGAATCCATGACATATATATATCACGTATATTTTTTCTAAAGAATGTTTTTTACCAATGTAATTGAAGGTTATTTTAGTCTGTTGGCTCCTAAGTACGATGTTACTGTATAAATGTTCATTGCACAAACTGGAACAATAGATTACGTAAATAAAACCTTTTTTTCCTAGCATGGCGCTCGAAGAAGGACGCGTAACTCATAGAGACCTAAGAATTCTCGCAGAGGAAAGCCTTTGTTATTAAACGCAGGAGATTTACAAAAAAATCCCTCGATACATATGTATAGGCTCAAAAACAATCCAATTAACTATCGAATCGGCGTGCCTTGTAACTAACGTGTAATGATACAAGTGATCCATGTTATCGTTACTATAAGAAAGCAGTTGTCAAGTACTACGCACACTTTCCGTATTGAATGACCACGCACACTTTCTTTTTTTTTCTCGGAAGTTCTTTTTTTTTTTCACTGAAAGAAAATTTTTTCAAGGGCCATCTCAGTAATATTATGACCCAAGAGGAAAGAAACAATGAAAATTGACTTATGTCCTCTTCTAACTTTTTGTTGCGAGAAATCGTATTTAGCAGCCCGTTCAGTTGATAATTAGTGCTAATAATTTTTAATTTTATTTTCAGCTGTTAGTGTTACTTCTAGTATCCGTAAAAACAACCAAGTAAATAACAGTGTAAAACATGCCTCCAAAGAAGCAAGTCGAAGAAAAAAAAGTCTTACTGGGTCGTCCAGGTAACAACTTGAAAGCCGGTATTGTCGGTTTAGCTAATGTTGGTAAATCGACCTTCTTCCAAGCCATCACTAGATGTCCATTGGGTAACCCAGCCAACTATCCTTTCGCTACCATTGATCCAGAAGAAGCCCGTGTTACTGTTCCATCTCCAAGATTCGACGAGTTGTTGAAAATCTATAAAAAGACAGCTTCTGAGGTTCCAGCTCATTTGACTGTTTACGATATTGCTGGTTTGACTAAGGGTGCTTCTGCCGGTGAAGGTTTAGGTAATGCTTTCTTGTCTCACATTAGATCAGTCGATTCTATCTATCAAGTCGTTCGTTGTTTTGATGATGCTGAAATTATCCATATTGAAGGTGACGTTGACCCAGTTCGTGATTTAGAGATTATTAATGAAGAGCTAAGACTTAAGGATATTGAATTTTCCGAAAAGGCCCTTGAGGGTGCTGAAAAAATTGCCAAAAGAGGTGGTCAATCTTTGGAAGTCAAGCAAAAGAAGGAAGAAATGGATTTAATCACTAAAATCATTGACTTGTTAAAGAGCGGTCAAAGAGTGGCTAATCATTCCTGGACTACAAAGGAAGTCGAAATTATCAACACTATGTTTTTATTGACTGCTAAGCCATGTATCTATTTGATTAACTTGTCTGAAAAAGACTACCTTAGAAAGAAGAATAAGCACCTGCTAAGAATCAAGGAATGGGTAGACAAATACTCTCCAGGTGATTTAATTATTCCATTCAGTGTTTCTTTAGAAGAAAGACTATCTCACATGTCTCCGGAAGAAGCTGAGGAAGAATTGAAGAAACTGCAGACAGTTTCCGCTTTACCAAAAATTATTACCACCATGAGAGAAAAATTAGATTTGATTTCTTTTTTCACTTGTGGTCCAGATGAAGTTCGTGAATGGACTATTAGAAGAGGTACTAAGGCTCCACAAGCTGCTGGTGTCATTCATAATGATTTAATGAATACCTTTATTTTGGCTCAAGTTATGAAATGTGAAGATGTCTTTGAATACAAGGATGATTCTGCCATCAAGGCCGCTGGTAAGTTGTTGCAAAAGGGTAAAGACTATGTTGTTGAAGACGGGGATATTATCTACTTCAGAGCCGGTGCTGGTAAGAATTGATTTATACGCTGAAGTCGATTTTTTGTTTTCATTTAGTTTAGTTTCCTGCTATATATCATCATAAAAGATCTCAACATGATTTTCTTGAAATGAGAAAAGAAAAGGGAAAAAGCAACTGCACGAATGTAATGGTATCGAATCTTATGTATGTGTGTATATATGTTTATTACTCCCGCGTGTTTGCGTCTTTAAGCCCGACTAATGATCTCAACCTTCAAGCATAATCAATTGACTTTTTTGTTTGTTTAATTTATTTACAGTATAGTTGGTAAACAAGCAGCTTATGTGTTTAGTAGCCCAAATTAGGTCCCTTTTTGCCTTTTTTGGTTCATTTAAAAATGAAAGAGTACCACTTTTGTAACCTGCGCTCTCGTTCTTCCTTTGGCACATAAGCTTGGATTTGCTCGCGAATCTTTTCAAGACCAGATTTTTCGTCGTAGTTTCTCCCTAAGGCATCGATAAACTGTCCCTCAGGATCGATTAAATAGAAAAAGATTGAATGGTCCACTAAATAGTCTTGGTCAGACTTGACGCCACGTGGAGTTGAAAAATACACCTTGTACTTTTTGCAGACGCTTTTGATTTCATCGTACGTACCAGTCAAACCAATGATAGCGGGATGGAAGTCACTCAAATACTCTTTCAAGACATCTGGAGTATCTCTTGCCGGGTCACATGAGATAAACAATGGTTGTATCTTCATGTGGTCCTTGTCATCTAATTCAGATATCCAATAAGTTAATTTATCTAGTTCTTCTGGACAAATGTCGGGACAATGGCTGAAGCCAAAATACAGAATGGAAAACTTACCTTTCAAATCCTTCTCTGTAAAGGGCTTGCCATCGAAATCTATCAGTTTGAAAGGACCCCCGAGCGCAATTGAACCGTAAGCTCTGTTAGCATCGGCTTCCTTTTCTGTTTCTAGCAAACGTCTTTTTCTTGATAAATAAGCATATGTCCCACCACCTAGCAGCAATATAGCAACACTAGCCCTCCATCGGGAGAACTGAAAAAATTTTGTTCTTATTGGGTCTGGTTCACTGACTTCATCACTTAGTTGTAGCCTATCCAGTGGTTTTCTTGCATTAAAATTTTCCTTGTTGGCACTTCTCAAATCACACCCCGTTGAAAACCCCCTTTGACATACACCTTTATGATAAAAGAATCTCTTTAGTGAGATATTAGCCTGTCTGCAAAAGGAACGACAGGTATATTTTCCTAGACTATTCAACATTCTTTACTTTCACCTTTTTTAAATCTTCCTATTTATAATATAACTCACAGGACACTGTAAGTTGCGGCACTAAGAAGTATTAGTAGACAACTTGCAGCTTTCTTTATTAATCATATACTACTATCCATGGAATTACTTGAAATTCATACTTTTAGTTTTTCTTTTTTATCCCTAAAAAGAAAACACGCGAGAATCAGGCAAATAAATTCAAACAATAGGTTGTCATTGTATCTTCAAAGACAAATATATCTATTGTTTTTGAAGGAAAATTTCTAAACAAATCACTCGAGTTGCAAATACTGATCTATTTTGTCACAGTTCTTAGGGATGAGGGATCAAGCAAGTATTAAATAAGTACCAACAGCATCTTTCAGCTATCTTAATTTTCAATAATAATACTCGACTACTCTTTAAGAAGATCATTTACCTATATTGTATGATGGCAGGCTATTCCACTGCCATGATTAAAAGAATATATAAGTTCTTTCGATTTTTCTTTTCAATTTTCTATCTTCCCAAAAGTAACTAAATGTTCTTACGAACACTTTGACAAAAAAGAGCTGTGCGCAACAAAGATTTACCGCTACCGACCAGGTAAAGAGCACCTTGTCTTACATCGAAAAAAGGCGAAGAGTTGCATCAAGCTCAATTGGAAAAATGAAGACAATGCGAACGTGGATATTATGAAGTTAAACTTTATAAGGCAATTTATGTAATCAAATTATCTAATGAGATCAATAAAATAGGACCTATCGAGGGAAAGATATTTGTTCTTAAACCAGACAGTGTATGTAACACGATTTCTTGGGAATGAATCATATTCTCTCTTCTAAGTTCAACTTCGTTAACTATTGTTAAACCATCTTTTGCTGTGATTTTTATGTTCCTCTCTCTGTTTGAAACGAAAACAGCCGTTGAAAATCAGTGAACAGAAGAGAATGTGATAAGCACAGAAACTTTAAAATAAAAGCGAGGTACTATTGCTCTATCTATAATCTTGCCACGCGCTGCGTCACAAAGTTCATGTATTGTGTCTTTGCTCTTCTTTTTCTTGGATCTACAAAACCGATAACAAGTTGCAGCAATGACGGCCATACCGCAGTTAACAGAGTCTGAGAAAAGAGGCTTGAGATTACTTGAAGAAACCTTCGGAAGCAGTAATTGTAGAATATATCCTCATTTACAATGTAAAAAACTAGCATTGCAGTTCCTCTTTACGTTCTTGAACAACATATTCGCATATCTACGCACGCACTCTGTACATGCATTTATACATATAACCCTCTCTCTGTTTATACCTATACATATATATGTATACATATATATGTACATGAATCTGACAATTTCCTGGAACCTATGCACCACTGTTGATGGGCAATTACCTTGCAGGGTCCATGCTGTATTATTTACACGTCCTAAGAGTACCTGCATAGGTGACCCTCTTTGGTTACCCATTTGGGTAAAACGCGTTATTGACGCTTGCGCAGACTTCGAAAAAAAAATCAAAAAAGAAAATAAGAGCATAAAAATAGAAATCAAAAATATTCTTTACTGTGTTTCAGATTTACGTTTGAATATCAACATTTCGACTCTTAATAAATCTTGTTAGAAAGCATACATTGGTAGACGATTATAAGCGTATACTGATTTGGAAAATTGTCAAGTGTTTTTGGTACTTTTCCAGTTTCTGCATTGGTGCTGTTGATACATTCTATAGAAGGGAAAACCAGAATGAGCGGCTTGAATGGAGATGATCCTGACGACTATTACTTAAATGCTAACCAAGATGAAGAGTCTCTGCTTAGATCAAGACATAGTGTCGGCTCAGGAGCACCTCACAGACAAAATTCTTTGGTGCGGCCTGAAAGAAGTCGGCTGAACAATCCTGATAATCCACATTTTTATTATGCACAGAAAACGCAAGAGCAGATGAATCATTTGGATGTTTTACCATCAAGTACCGGTGTGAACCCAAATGCAGCTCGTCGAAGTGGCTCATTGCGCTCCAAAGGATCGGTAAGAAGTAAAGTAAGTGGCCCTGAAACGGATGGCTATCTTTTACAGGACATGAATACTACTGACAAGAAGGATTCCGTCAAAGTAAGCAATGAAGGTGTTGCCGAAGAAGAATTTGACAAAGACGGCACTGAATTTGATGCGGATAATTTCGAAGAAAGTTCCGTGCAGCCTATAAGTAGGCCTATTAAGCCATTAAGAAAAGAAAGGAATGACACGCTATCATTTTGGCAGATGTATTGTTATTTCATTACATTTTGGGCTCCAGCTCCGATCCTTGCGTTTTGCGGAATGCCTAAAAAGGAAAGACAGATGGCGTGGAGGGAAAAGGTCGCCTTGATTTCTGTCATCTTATATATTGGTGCGATTGTGGCTTATTTGACTTTTGGCTTTACCAAAACTGTTTGTAGCAGTTCCAAACTACGTTTGAAAAACAACGAGGTGTCAACAGAATTTGTTGTCATTAATGGTAAGGCATATGAATTGGATACATCCTCACGTTCTGGAATACAAGACGTCGAAGTGGATTCGAACACCCTTTATGGGCCCTGGTCGGATGCTGGTAAAGATGCTTCGTTCTTGTTTCAAAATGTGAATGGTAACTGTCACAACCTTATAACTCCGAAAGCCAACTCCTCTATTCCTCATAATGATGATAATGATTTAGCATGGTATTTTCCATGTAAGTTAAAAAATCAAGATGGCTCTTCAAAGCCGAATTTCACCGTTGAGAATTACGCAGGATGGAACTGCCATACTGCTAAAGATGATAGGGATGCGTTTTATGGTTTAAAGGCGAAGGCAGATGTTTACTTCACCTGGGACGGTATAAAGAACTCCTCTAGGAACTTGATTGTTTACAATGGTGACGTTTTAGATTTGGATCTGCTCGACTGGTTAGAAAAAGATGAAGTTGACTACCCTGTTGTATTCGATGACTTGAAAACTTCAAACTTACAGGGTTATGATCTCTCATTGGTTTTGTCCAATGGACATGAGAGAAAAATTGCGAGATGTTTAAGCGAAATTATCAAAGTTGGTGAAGTAGATTCTAAAACTGTCGGTTGTATTGCATCTGATGTTGTCCTGTATGTCTCTCTGGTATTTATTCTTTCTGTGGTGATAACTAAATTCTTGATCGCCTGCTATTTCCGTTGGACAGTGGCTAGGAAACAAGGGGCGTATATTGTGGACAATAAGACAATGGATAAGCACACTAACGATATCGAAGATTGGTCAAAAAATATTCAAACAAAGGCTCCTCTAAAGGAGGTGGATCCCCATTTGAGACCAAAAAAATACTTAAAAAAGCCATTGGGACACAAGCGTACTTCAACTTTTGATTTGCTGAAAAAACACAGCTCTAAAATGCTCCAATTGAATGAATCTGTGATAGATCTGGACACCTCTTTAAGTAATTCATTACAATCATCTGGTTCATACAGAGGAATGACAACAATGACTACCCAAAATGCTTGGAAACTGTCCAATGAAAACAAAGCCATACATTCCCGTAATCCTTCTACTCTCTTACCCACCTCTTCTATGTTTTGGAACAAAGCTACCTCTTCTCCTGTACCAGGATCGTCATTAATCCAAAGTCTTGACTCCACGATTATACATCCGGATATCGTTCAACAGCCACCACTGGACTTCATGCCATACGGATTCCCATTGATTCATACCATTTGTTTCGTTACCTGTTACTCGGAGGATGAAGAGGGTTTAAGAACGACACTAGATTCTCTTTCCACTACAGATTATCCAAATTCTCATAAATTATTGATGGTTGTATGTGACGGTTTGATTAAGGGCTCAGGTAACGACAAGACCACCCCGGAGATAGCGTTAGGAATGATGGACGATTTTGTCACCCCACCAGATGAAGTCAAACCTTATTCTTATGTAGCTGTTGCTTCCGGTTCTAAGAGACATAATATGGCGAAAATATATGCGGGTTTTTACAAATATGATGATTCTACTGTTCCTCCAGAAAATCAGCAACGTGTTCCAATAATTACGATTGTGAAGTGTGGTACTCCTGCAGAACAAGGTGCCGCTAAACCTGGTAATAGAGGGAAGCGTGATTCTCAAATCATTCTCATGTCCTTTTTAGAGAAAATAACGTTTGATGAAAGAATGACTCAATTGGAATTCCAGCTTTTAAAAAATATCTGGCAGATTACAGGGTTAATGGCAGACTTTTACGAAACGGTACTTATGGTCGATGCTGATACTAAAGTTTTCCCCGATGCTTTAACTCATATGGTTGCTGAAATGGTTAAAGATCCTTTAATCATGGGTCTTTGTGGTGAGACAAAGATCGCTAATAAGGCGCAGTCTTGGGTAACTGCAATTCAAGTTTTTGAGTATTATATTTCGCATCATCAAGCTAAAGCTTTTGAATCTGTATTTGGTTCAGTTACTTGTTTACCAGGATGTTTCTCGATGTATCGTATAAAATCACCCAAGGGTTCGGATGGTTACTGGGTACCTGTATTGGCAAACCCAGATATTGTTGAGAGATATTCTGATAATGTTACCAACACTTTGCATAAAAAAAACCTATTGTTACTAGGTGAAGATAGATTTTTATCTTCTTTGATGTTGAAGACGTTTCCTAAGAGAAAGCAAGTTTTTGTTCCAAAAGCCGCCTGTAAAACCATTGCTCCTGATAAATTCAAAGTCTTACTTTCTCAACGTCGAAGATGGATCAATTCTACAGTGCATAACCTTTTTGAATTGGTTTTAATTAAAGATTTGTGCGGTACCTTCTGTTTCTCCATGCAATTTGTGATCGGTATCGAATTGATTGGTACTATGGTGTTGCCCTTAGCCATTTGCTTTACTATTTATGTAATTATTTTTGCCATTGTGTCAAAACCTACACCTGTAATCACTTTAGTTTTGCTGGCAATTATACTTGGTTTGCCTGGCTTAATCGTTGTTGTAACTGCTACAAGATGGTCATACCTGTGGTGGATGTGCGTGTATATTTGTGCTTTACCCATTTGGAATTTTGTGCTACCCTCATACGCATACTGGAAATTTGATGACTTTTCATGGGGTGATACAAGAACCATTGCTGGTGGCAACAAAAAGGCACAAGATGAGAATGAAGGTGAGTTTGATCATTCGAAGATTAAAATGAGGACTTGGAGGGAATTTGAAAGGGAAGAAATTCTTAATCGAAAGGAGGAAACAGGCTCCTTGGTTGCATAGACAGTATATAATGATTTCTACTGTGATACTTACAAGTTGATATTTGGTCGCGTATAACTTATTTATTTCAAAAGTATATTAAACACATTCTAAAAGTAAAACTTAATAATCGAGAATCCTTTTTCCTACTACTATAATCAAGCATTTTGCTGCCAAAGAGGCTACAGTTGGTAAACAGTAAAATTCATATTACCATCGATTTCTTTCAACACGCGCTCTGTTTCTTTCCAAGGAACACCATATATACCACTGTTAATTTGTGGCATTTCCAGGTTATACTCTCCTATGTGGTGTTTGGTGTGGTTATTTAAATAAATATCAATTATATCATCGTTTACTTTACCTTTGCCTCCTGAAGCCCTGTAGGCCTTTAACTCATTCAAAGACAATTTTGTATAGTTCAAAATGCTGTTCTTTTCTCCATGACTTGAACCGCCAAACGATGATGTAAATAGACAACAAATCAGCAGATCGGAGTTTTCATAACTGGGAAGCAGTATGCATCGGCCTAGTAAAGCAGAACCGTATTTTTCACACACTTCGACGTAATCGCTCTCTGCTTTTGGATAGTTCAGGGCAAGTTGGTAGGCAATTCCACCGCCCCAGGAACCATTACAATTGCAAGAATGAATCAGGATCCTAGGATGTGTCGTGGCTTTTAAGATGTTACCTTTAACATAAGTGATATTAGGCATGACTTGAAATGGTATTTGTATTAATCCCAGTGAATATGCACACGCCTTCTACTTTTCCTGGTTGAAATCTGTGCTCTAAGTTCGGGTTCATGGCTAATGAAGTGACAAATGACACATGTTGCATAATGTCACAATTGTCTTTTTCACGTATGGAAAGGAGAAGGTACGCTAAGCCGCAAGGCAAACTAAAATATGAAAAGAAAAACGCGACTGAATATATTAAAAATCAAAAGTAATGCTCAATGTTAATCATATGCACAAATGTAAATGCTAAAGAACTTAAATAAAATTAGGGAGTATAAAAAAGGAGTAATATTAATGTACATGAAATTTCGAAAGAATTTTTCAAATTAATGCAGGAAGTCGTGTAGATATGGGTGGTTTAAATAAACGTCTTTTCGTGTTCATGTTCGTAGACACTTATACTGTCATCTACTAAATCATCTCTCTCTATTGTGTCTTTCCACTCTTCTTCAAAATTATCAACATCGGTCCATCTCTGGAACCAACCTTTATCCTTAATAATGTTATTAACTGGACATCCAGGTACAGGAAAGAAGTAACACAAAGCAGTATAAGATAAAAAGCTCAAGCCATATCCTACCCAGTAACTTAAGTAGTATAGTTTCATAGCTCCATCAGAAACCTTTATAGCTGGAGCACCCACTTCAGCGATAAAACCAGGTAAACAAGGAGCCACCCCACATAAATAAGCAGCCAAGGCTCTCCAATTAATACCAAATCTATTTCCATACATGTAGAAAGAGCCCTTTTGATGCGAGTAGATGTGTGTTAACTTGATGTATCCTCTTCTGACAACAAAATAGTCAGAGCAAACAACACCGGCGATACTAGATAAAAAGATGGCGTATGCAGACAAAGCCATTGTAAATTTACTTGATGTTGCCATTAAATTCCATGGGCAAATACACAATGCCATAGCTGCACAGAATAACGAACCGCGCTTGATATTGATGAATTTAGGGAAAATAGCAGACATATCAGTCCCACATGATAACGAGTTTGCGGAAATATTAGTACCCAACTGTGCTACTGCGAAGACAAAGGAGATTAAAAATACACCAGCTCTTGTACCACTATTGTAAGTAGTCTCTAAAAATTTTTGTAGCACATCGAGTGGTGACCAATAATTAACACCATATATTTCATAACCAGCTGCGGTGACCAAGATGCCAATTAAGCAAGTAACGGAAAATAAAAATGGAATGCAAACCAATTGGGACCACAATGCAGAGTTGGGATTTTTTGAGAACCTTGAAAAATCAGGGGCATTGATGACCATTGTGGAGAAATTTGCCATACAACCCATTAGTGATCTCAAAAAAGCCCATGAAAATGCAGAACCATGAGGTTGCACGTCAGTTAAAGACCCTAAAGCAATACGCCCATGAGCTTTTCTGATGGCCCAAATTAAGAAACCAAAAGAGGCGAATGGAACCAAAGCTGCCTTAACGGTAAACAGATGTCTAATTTTATGGGGGGGTACTAGTAAAAAGGGAAGACTGGCAACCCAAAAGATGAAAAAACACATGAATTCGTAAGTAGTGGCATTTGGTGACCCAAAATGATCAGGGATTCTGTCTTGTAGGTCCTTTCCAAAGATGGATTTTAGCATTAACGACACCGGAGTTGCTGCAATATAGGCTTGGACACTGTACCAAACAATAGCCATTACAACTCTATTAATTACAGGCCATAAAGAGAAGAAAATTCCGAACGAAGCTCTAGATGATATAGGGAAGGATAAATGGTAAGCAGAACCTACTCTAGAAGCCAAAACAACGAAAGCACCAACAAAACCGTAACCAATCCAAATAGTTATCCAACACTGCCACCAATTTAGTCCTAGCTGTAAGCCTGTTGCTGCAATTTGCCAGGTATTTATGTTAAAACATTCGGCAAGCCAGAAGTAACAATAATTATACCAAGACCAAACCCGCCTTTCTTTCTCAACGGGTTTTAAGTCTTGGTTATACATGAATGAATCTAGAATAGAAACACCCAAGATTGATTTGTCAACGACCACATACTCAAAGTAAAATTTTTTCCAAAACGAACTGTATTTTTGTTTTTCCGAGCTTGCTTTTTCTTCGAGGCTCGATGCTTCAAAAACTTCGGTAGTTATATTACTTTGGGATGCCTTACACTCTTTTTCCAGATCCGTATTATTTGGCGCAAAAGTCTCATCGAAGGACCCCACCAATTGGTGAGAATGTAATCTTTTTGAAGAGTCGCTTAAATGTAATGATACGTCGTCAGGCATTTTTCTCACCACTCTTCTTGCTATACGTAAGAACGTCTTCGAACCGAAAAGTTTTCTCTATGAGGTATGATGCAGAGCTAAAATCAACGAGTGAGTTTGCAAAACAACTTGGTACTTAGTCATCTTGAAAATAAAAGAGTACGAAGATCTGAACGAAGAGTGAAAGACTAACTAACACTTTATCAAATAGTCTATACTATCTTAACAAATTGTCCTAATTTTTGTCCTTGACTATTCTGAAAATTTTTCATCCTGATGTCATACGACCTTTTTCAACCTAGAATAATCGGTAACAGTCCGTCTTTTCCTTTCTCCTCGCCTACCGAGATTTTCTTTCTTTTCTTCTTGACGCTGTTCTTACTAAAACCAAATTGTCCTAAATTGCGTACAAATATTATCAGTAGGACAAAGGACTCTCGCGGGATCCCCAGAAAGAATGGACAAAAAGTTTCTAGACTGAGATCATTTTACTTCATCGCATCAGTTTTTACTTCGCCAAGAATTTCGCGAATAACTTTGACACATATAAGATAACAATTGCCACGACATGATTATACAGTCGTACCTATAATATAGTCAAGGACTAATTTTCAAAATAAATTAAGTGCTAGCGAGTCCGGCGTTGCATCCTTCCTCGTATATTTGTAGGTAATCAAGGTCTTGTAAGTTATAAACATTATCGTAAAATCATTGGTTATATAGTTAAATACATTTACAAACTATATAAGCTTCAACACTTGGTGATATCATGTATTTTTGTAATGCTAAAGTCATGGATAAATAGGAGATAATAAGAAACCGTTTCGAGTATTTTAATAGAATGGAACTTATAATTCATAAAAACAACTGCCCAAAGCTGGTTTAGAAACGATGATAGCATTTTCTAGTTCAGCTTCGGTGATCTTAGGGTATTTAACTTTGTAAAACTCATTCACAAGGGCCTTTTTCACTTTTTCTATATTTCCGTTGGGCCCACCTGGAACCAAGTGAACAGTGCAACCACCCCAACCGGCTCCAGTTAAACGAGAACCATAAGACCCATTCGATAAAGCAATGGAGCAAATTTTGTCGATCTCTGGACAAGAACATTGGTAAAGTTTGTCACAAGAAGCTTGAGACTCATTCATCAAAGCACCAAATTGCTTGAAAAAGTCTTCATCGGTGGTAAACTTAGCAGTAGTCATTAACTTTAATGCTCTTAAAACTCTTAAGGATTCGGAATAAACATGCTTGGCCCTCTGGTATAGTTTTAATACTTGAAATCTCACTGGGGATAATGTTAAGTAGTCTCTTGTAAACTCTTCGCGAGAACAATTCAAGGCATGTGCGACATCATCGACACTAAACCCTTGTTTTCTATTAGCTAGAGATTCTTCAACCAGTTCTAGCATCTTCGTTAGACGTTCAATACCGATTTCAATATCACCATTCCAGGGCGTGGAGATGTTGTGATACCTAGCATAATACACGTTCATGAAATCCCTTAGGTTACCTTTATTCATGCTCGACCCTTCCTTTTCAGAAGGTAAAACAACGCCATATGTGGATGCTAAGACATTTGCAGCGGTAGTTACCTCTACCACTCTCAAGTTGTAATTAGTTGGAGCAGTTTCGAACTTGTTAGACACAACAAGGGTGTTCGCAATGACAAAACTAACTTCATGATTTTGCAATTTTGGAAATTTGAATGGTGTAGCCTTCAATTGTGGTTTGAATTCGACATATAGGGCATGATCTTCTTCGCCGCATACAGAGGCAGCTTGATCCATACCACCGTTGTTAACACCGAGATAATGCTCTGCAATAACTGTAATACGCATTAAGTTTTGTTTAGACATATGGTAATCAGAACCCATGTTTGCTTTGATAACAGCCAAAGAAACTGCACAAATGAAGGCAGCAGAAGAGGACAAACCACTACCAGTTGGGACATCACCCTCGCAAAAAACCTGTAATCCAGCTAGAGGAGTGTTAAAAAATCTTTCTGGTGCAACTTCCTTTAAAAAAGAATGAGCAACATGCAAACCACATTTGAAGTAATTAGACCAGTCCGACACAGAAGGATCAATTGTGACATAAGAACCGTCTAATGGTAAGTCGAACTTTCTTTGAGCAAACTTTGGATCAGCATTTGTTAGCGTAATAGATGGATTCTTTTCGTCCAGAACCTTAACAGCACAAAGCATATCGACATCAATAGCTAAAGGCAAAACGGAGAAGTCGCAGTAGTCAATATGTTCACCTATTAAATTGACTCTACCGGGAGATCTAGTAATAAAATCAGGTTTGGTACCATAAGCGTTACTGAATTTTTCAATAATAGTAGGACACTTTTCGGCCAATGGTTTTGGTAATTGCTTGGTACCAGAATTGAATTCTGGAACGGGCGCTTCTTCTGAGTAAGGTTTGGTCATTAGTTTTTTTTCTTGATGAACGATGTATGTATAGATACTGACTATTTTTTTTTGGTATTTCTATAACTCCAAAGAAAACTAGTACTAAATATAATTAGTCTCAAAGGTTCGAATGGAATGAATTGATCTCTGCGACTTTTGCATTTATATGTTTGCTAATAGTCCTAAACCATCATTTTGGTGATGAATTATCACAGAGAAAGGTGAGAACCTAATATTTTGCTACCAAAATTCTATGCTAGCCAGTTTTACGCATCGATTTGAAGGTATGTGGGGCCAGGGGACTGTTTATTTTGCGTTGGATATCACCGTAGAAATTAGTACCTCTTTATGCCAGTATTATAGTTCGGACCACGGTGGTGCGAGCCGTACCTATGTTCAGGGACGCGACCAACGTAGAGGACGCCGCGCGGAGGAGAATGTTCCGTCGGGGAATTGTCGTCCGTTCGGCGGCTTCTCATCCGTATTTCAATATCTTGAACAGCTAAACATATAGCAAAGCTCCATAGAAAGACCTTTTTTGATCTGGGAGACTGGGATTACCAACAATTCCCGTAACATATAAGTAAGACTAGACATCGGTATGTGTATGATAGTAACGAAATGTAATATTATCTTGACATTTTTTACATAACCTTGAAGATAGTGAAAAAAAACTGAAAAATTCAATATACATGACAGTTCAGTTACAAAGTGAAAGTACAGTTAGAACTGTTTTAGTTACAGGTGGTGCAGGTTATATTGGTTCTCACACTGTGGTGGAGCTAGTTGAGAACGGATATGAGTGTGTTGTCGTCGATAACTTGTCGAATTCATCTTACGACTCAATTGCTAGGTTAGAGATTTTAACCAAGCATCACATTCCATTCTATGAGATTGATCTGCGTGACCGAGAATGTTTAAGAAAGGTTTTTGAAGAGCACAAAATTGATTCCGTTATCCACTTCGCTGGTTTGAAGGCTGTAGGTGAATCTACGCAGATTCCACTAAGATATTATCACAATAACATCTTGGGTACTTTGGTTTTATTAGAGTTAATGCAGCAATACAAGGTCTCTAATTTTGTCTTTTCATCTTCTGCCACTGTCTATGGTGATGCTACTAGATTTCCGAATATGATTCCTATTCCGGAAGAATGTCCATTGGGACCTACTAACCCTTACGGTCATACCAAATATGCTATTGAGAATATTTTGAATGATCTTTACAATAGCGACAAAAAAAACTGGAAGTTTGCCATTTTGCGTTACTTCAATCCAATTGGTGCACATCCTTCTGGACTAATTGGAGAAGATCCGCTCGGTATACCAAACAATTTGTTACCATATATGGCGCAAGTGTCTGTCGGTAGACGTGAAAAGCTCTACATATTTGGTAACGATTACGATTCTAGGGATGGTACTCCAATTAGAGATTATATTCATGTTGTTGATTTAGCCAAAGGTCACATCGCAGCTTTGAAATATCTAGAAGTCTATAATGAAAATGAAGGTTTGTGCCGCGAATGGAACTTGGGTTCTGGTAAAGGTTCTACAGTTTTTGAAGTGTATCGTGCATTCTGTAAGGCATCTGGTGTTGCTCTTCCATACGAAGTTACGGCTAGAAGGGCAGGTGATGTGTTGAATTTAACAGCTAAACCAGATAGGGCAAAACGCGAACTAAAATGGCAAACCAAGTTGCAGGTGGAGGATTCCTGCAAAGATTTATGGAAATGGACCACTGAAAATCCTTTTGGTTACCAGTTAAGGGGTGTCGAGGCTAGATTCTCCACTGAAGATATGCATTATGACGCAAGATTTGTAACCATTGGTGCCGGCACTAGATTTCAAGCCACATTTGCTAATTTGGGCGCCACCATTGTCGATCTGAAAGTGGACGGGCAATCTGTCGTTCTTGGTTACGAAAATGAAAAAGGATATCTTAACTCTGATAGTGCTTACGTTGGTGCCACTATTGGCAGGTACGCAAATCGCATTGCGAAGGGTAAGTTTAGTTTGGGCAATAATATCTATCAGTTAACTATTAACAATGGTACCAATGCCAATCATGGTAGTATCGGTTCTTTTCACATGAAAAGATTTTTAGGACCTGTAGTCCAGAATCCTTCTAAGGATGTCTTTATCGCTGAATACATGTTAGTAGATAAAGGGGAGGACACAGAATTTCCTGGTGACCTACTGGTAACCGTACAGTATACTTTGAACGTCACCGAAAAAAGTTTGGAAGTTAAATATCAAGGTAAGCTGACAGCTGGTGAAGCTACCCCAATCAACTTAACAAATCATAGTTACTTTAATTTGAACAAGCCTCGTGAAGACACCATTGAAGGTACGGTTATTAGGGTGTGTTCAAAAAAATCCGTTGACGTCGATAAAAACATGATTCCTACGGGTAATATTGTTGATAGGGACATTGCTACCTTTGACTCTACAAAGCCAACGGTGTTAGGTCCCATAGAGCCCCAATTCGATTGTTGTTTTGTGGTGGATGAGGATGTCAAGCCTAGGCAAGTCAACACTTTGAACAATGAATTGACACTTATTTTTAAGGCATTTCATCCTGACTCAAACATCACATTAGAAGTTTTGAGCACGGAACCAACTTTTCAATTGTATACCGGTGATTTCTTATCTGCCGGCTATACAGCAAGACAAGGTTTTGCCATTGAACCTGGTAGATACATTGATGCTATCAATCAAGAAGATTGGAAAGACTGTGTTACTTTGAAGGACGGTGAAACTTACGGTTCTAAAATTGTTTACAGATTTTCTTGATTTCTCACACTGGTATCATTACCAATGAAGAATGACACTCTATACCTTGATTAGTTTATTTGCGACACATATATGATTATATAACGAATTTTATGTTTAGTTTTCTTTCATTCAATGATGAGAGTATTTTGGAATGTTTCTATGCACCTTTGATGTAGCATTACATTCTTAATTGGGCAAACATTTCATTTCTTATCAAAGCGATACTAGAAATTCAAAATTTATAAAATAAGGAGAATTTTAGTAACAAGACCGATGCGAGCAACAGATGGTTGCTATTTTTGATATTTCTCACGAATATTGTAGAGTATTCGGGCGAAGACATCGTACAGGCAAGAATAATTGTAAGTGTTGGCCACAACAGTTTTCCTAGTGAAGTAAAGGAGAAGTTCGCATTTTTTCCCCTTGACACACATTCATAGATTACTTTACCTATCCTCTGGACCATACTTCGGACCACTGTTAAGCGAAGATCTATCGGATAATGTTCCTGTCATTTCCCACTTGTCCCACGCACAAGGAAAAGGGTCCTAAGGCGCTCGGACAACAGTTGACCGTGATCCGTCAGACTGGCTGTGCAGTGTCAATAAAGACCGATGCTCGTAATAGAGTGTGTCTACTTGTTAGTTAATTTAGATATAAAGACAGCACCGTGGAGATACTGATGGGTATTACTAGTTATAGTATTAACTTAACAGAAAAATAAAATCAATTGAACTATTTCGATAATGACTGCACAAGAATTTGATTTTTCTGATAATTCCCATAGACGTTACAACCCATTAACCGACTCATGGGTTTTGGTTTCTCCGCACAGGGCTAAGAGACCTTGGTTAGGTCAACAGGAGGCTGCCTACAAACCCAATTCTCCTGCCTATGATCCGAAATGTTACTTATGTCCTGGTAACAATAGGGCTACTGGTGGCCAGAACCCTGAATATGAATCAACATATATTTTCCCCAATGACTACGCCGCTGTTAAGATCGAACAGCCACCTTTATTACAAAATGATTCCGATAAGGATAATTTGAAAAATAGATTGTTCAAAGTACAATCTGTGAGGGGCAATTGTTTCGTCATTTGTTTCAGCCCCAAACATAATTTAACCATACCACAAATGAAAGAGTCTGATTTGGTTAACATTATTAATGCTTGGCAAAACTTGAATAACGACCTCGCTAAAGAAGCAAGAGAGAATCATAAGCCCTTTAAATATCTGCAGATATTTGAAAATAAAGGTACTGCCATGGGTTGTTCCAACTTACATCCCCATGGACAAGCTTGGTGTTTAGAATCCATTCCTAGTGAGGTTTCTCAAGAATTGAAATCATTTGGGAAATATAAACATGAGCATAAGACTGATTTATTTGCTGATTATGTTAAATTGGAGCTAGAAGAGAAGAGAAGACTTGTACTTGAGAATGAGTCCTTCATAGTCGTCGTCCCATACTGGGCTATTTGGCCATTTGAGACCATGATTGTTTCTAAGAAGAAGATCTCCTCTGTTAGTCAATTTGACCATACCATGAAGAAGGAACTCGCTTCAATTCTGAAGCAGTTGACTATCAAATACGATAATTTGTTTGAGACAAGTTTCCCATACTCAATGGGTATCCATCAAGCACCTTTGAATGCAGCTGGTGATGAACTACATAACAGTTGGTTTCACATGCATTTCTATCCGCCATTGTTAAGATCAGCCACTGTTCGAAAATTTTTGGTTGGTTTTGAATTATTAGGTGAACCCCAAAGAGATTTAACTCCAGAACAGGCGGCGGAAAAATTGAGAAATCTAGATGGTAAGACTCATTATCTAGATAAGTTGTAAATGAAAGTAAAAAGTCTATCTATAGTGCTCGCTGACGGGCCCCTGAGATAACATGGCGTTATTTTTGCTTTACACTTTTCGTTTTTTTTCATAGATTGGTTATCTATTATAAATGAGGTGACCGGAATACATAATGATTCTATAATGATTCACAAATTTGTTTCTACTGCTTTTCTTGCTGTGTAAAATGGTTCCTTCTACAAAAAGAAAGGAGAAAAAGAAGACAGAGCTTTAGTGGGATGCAACCACCCGAAATTGAGATCTAGAAGAATTTAATACCGCTCTTGCTTGTTCTTACAACATCAGTTTTCAAATTTATATGGAAAATACGTGTCACAAATAAAGACACCGTGACGCTTGCGATTGCCTTTTAAGAAAGAAACAGTTCTTAGATGAATTTTAATTCAGAATTCTTATATTAAATTACTGAACCTTGCCAATTTTTACTATGCGGGAATGTCGGTACTTGGAGGTCGTTAATATTAATATAGCAATAAGACTTATCGTTGTCGTCGCCTGTGGAGAATATGAACTCGCAATATTACCCTCTTTTTCTATGTTTTCATCCGGGTTATACGGTGCTTTTTAAAAAGGTAATGTTTAAAATTATGAAAAGAAAAAACTTTTCAGTGTAAAATATGCAGTAAGAGCAGCAAATAAGTAATTACACTTCATATATTCTGCGGCTTTTGATTCTTCAAAAATTACTAACAACAGTTGAGTGGATAAAGATGGCGTCTACATGGAAACCAACCGAAAACTCTGTGTTGCAGCTAGCAACTCTTTTACAGAACTGTATGTCACCAAATCCAGAAATTCGTAATAATGCAATGGAAGCTATGGAGAACTTCCAACTACAGTCTGGGTTTTTTAATTATTTGTGTTATATTTTAATTGAAGGTGAGTCCGATGATGTATTAAAGCAGCACTACTCTTTACAAGATCTTCAGAACAATAGAGCTACAGCCGGTATGCTGTTAAAGAATTCAATGCTAGGGGAGAACAATTTAATCAAGGACAATAATGATGATTTGGAATATGTTAAGTCAAACATTATACATGGTCTATATAACTCAAATAATAATCTGGTTTCTAACGTGACAGGTATTGTCATTACGACTTTATTTTCGACCTATTATAGACAACATAGAGATGATCCAACCGGCCTTCAAATGCTTTACCAATTGTTAGAGTTAACGTCAAATGGAAACGAGCCGAGTATTAAGGCTTTATCTAAGATTATGGAGGACAGTGCACAATTTTTCCAATTGGAATGGTCAGGAAATACCAAGCCTATGGAAACTTTATTGGACAGTTTTTTTAGGTTTATTTCAAATGCAAATTTTTCACCCGTGATTCGTTCTGAATCGATTAAATGTATAAATACAGTCATTCCATTACAAACGCAAAGTTTCATTGTAAGATTAGATAAATTTTTAGAGATCATTTTCCAGCTAGCTCAAAATGACGAAAACGACCTAGTCAGGGCACAAATCTGCATTAGTTTTAGTTTCTTACTAGAATTTAGACCAGATAAGCTGGTCTCTCATTTGGATGGCATTGTACAGTTCATGTTGCATTTGATCTCCAATGTAAATGAGGAAAAGGTGGCTATTGAAGCTTGTGAATTTTTGCACGCTTTTGCAACGAGTCCAAATATTCCTGAACACATCTTACAACCATATGTGAAGGATATCGTGCCGATATTATTATCGAAGATGGTTTATAATGAAGAGTCCATTCTCCTCCTTGAAGCTTCTAATGAAGATGACGCATTTTTGGAGGATAAAGATGAAGATATCAAGCCCATTGCCCCTCGCATTGTGAAAAAGAAGGAGGCAGTAAATGGTGAAGATGTAGACGATAACGAAGATGATGAAGATGGCGATGAAGATGGTGATGTTGATAACCAATGGAATTTGAGAAAATGTTCCGCCGCAACACTAGATGTAATGACAAATATTCTACCTCATCAAGTGATGGATATTGCATTCCCATTTTTAAGGGAACATTTGGGTTCCGATAGATGGTTCATCAGGGAAGCTACCATATTAGCATTGGGAGCCATGGCAGAAGGTGGAATGAAGTATTTTAATGATGGATTACCTTCATTAGTGCCATTTCTGGTGGAACAGCTAAACGATAAGTGGGCACCAGTGAGGAAAATGACTTGTTGGACATTAAGTAGATTTTCGCCTTGGATATTACAGGATCACACTGAGTTTTTAATGCCAGTTCTAGAACCCATAATAAATACCTTAATGGACAAGAAAAAGGAAGTTCAAGAGGCAGCTATTAGCAGTGTAGCTGTATTCATCGAAAACGCTGATTCAGAATTAGTTGAAACTTTGTTCTATAGTCAATTATTGACGAGTTTTGATAAATGTCTGAAATACTACAAAAAAAAGAACCTAATTATATTGTACGATGCCATAGGTCGGTTTGCTGAAAAATGTGTGCTGGATGAAACAGCAATGCAAATAATCTTGCCACCTTTGATTGGAAAATGGGCTTCATTATCGGATGGTGACAAAGAGCTATGGCCACTATTAGAATGTCTTTCCTGTGTGGCATCATCGCTGGGGGAAAGATTCATGCCCATGGCACCGGAAGTGTATAACAGGGCTTTTAGAATTTTATGTCATTGCGTGGAATTGGAAGCCAAATCCCATCAAGACCCGACAATAGTAGTGCCTGAGAAGGATTTCATTATCACATCGTTAGATTTGATTGATGGATTGGTGCAAGGTCTTGGTGCTCACTCGCAAAATTTACTGTTTCCTCAAGGAACGGAAGATTTGACCATCCTGAAAATCATGTTAGAATGTTTACAGGATCCTGTTCATGAAGTAAGACAAAGTTGCTTCGCCTTGTTGGGAGATATTGTATATTTCTTCAATTCTGAATTGATAATCGGCAATCTGGAGGATTTTTTAAAGCTGATTGGTACGGAAATAATGCATAACGATGATAGCGATGGTGCTCCTGCCGTGATAAATGCGATATGGGCTCTTGGGTTGATAAGCGAGCGTGTAGATCTGAACACCTATATTATTGATATGTCTAGAATCATTCTGGATCTATTTACTACTAACACACAAATTGTAGACGGTTCGGTGATGGAGAACTTGTCTGTAACCATCGGAAAGATGGGACTGACACACCCTGAGGTTTTCAGCTCCGGCGCATTTGCCAACGATTCAAACTGGAATAAATGGTGCCTGTCTGTGAACGCATTGGCCGATGTGGAGGAAAAGAGCAGCGCGTACATGGGGTTCCTGAAGATCATCAACTTAACCGGCACAGGGGTCGCGATTAGTGATGATACTATTCATAAGATCGTTTCAGGCTTGTCAAACAACGTGGAAGCAAATGTTTTTGCCCAAGATATTTATACTTTTTTAATGAATCACCCTACCCAAATTGCCGCAATCAATTTCACGCCAGATGAAATTTCATTCTTACAGCAGTTCACCAACTGAGAGCACCGTAATGTACCTGTGTGTCTGTATAGTGTACCACATTATTGCAACTAATATATACGTAAAACAACTGGGGGGAAAAAAAAAGGTTGCAGAATTGCAAACGGATTAGATACGGATGAAATTAATTATAGAAATTACATATGATAAGCGTGTTACATACATGCATTAAACGACATGTTAGAATTTGTTTTTTACCTTCTTGTTAAGAAAAATGTTGAGAAGAAAGAATGGCAACGGCCAAAAATAGAGGAAGAGAGTATTCTTTTTACTTTATTTTTTTTGTATGCTTTTAGCGTTTTCTTTTAGAACAACATATCCATGGTACAGCATATGCATAACGCAGCTAAACATGCAGTGATACATCCTTCATTGCCCTTCTGAGGTGGCTTTTGTTGGACGTACACGGGTTGCTGATGGCCTTGTTGGTTGTAGCCCTGTTGGTTGTATCCTTGCTGGTTGTATCCTTGCTGGTTGTATCCTTGCTGATTGTAGCCCTGTTGATTGTATCCTTGCTGATTGTAGTAGCCAGGATTCTGCTGCTGCTGATAGTACTGTTGCTGTTGTTGAGGTGGGTAGCCACGCTCCTGAGTTTCATTCTGATGAGCAGAGGAAGGTGGGGGGTTGGAGGGACGGGAATACTGACTCTTTTCCCCGGTAGCTCCGCCGTAGTAATCATTAGCAGACATTATGGATGTGAGTGTGGTTGTTTTTAGCGAACAGACCCCTTCAATACTTTCGATTGAGAAGGGGAAGAGCCAGAAAGAGTCCTTGAAAAAGCAAATTTAACATACTTTTATAGCTTCGGCCGCAGCTGAAGGGCTGAAAAGGGCAAGAGGGCGCAGAGCGGCTGAGTGAGCCCGTCGGGAGCGACCAGTAAGCAGTAGCAGCGTAGCAGCGTAGCAGAGCCTCGAAAGCACTCTATCACACCGAAATGTGCGGTAATAGTAGTTTACTGGTGTCGCAGTTTTGCTGCCTCACAATGTCAAGTCTCAATGTTCTTGGATGGTTAGATATGCGGCAGAAAAGAGCGACAATAGCAATATCTGGCAAGGCTCATTTAATGTGTAGGTCAAAGAGGTGCACATAGAATAGCAGTAGTGGCTCGGTATGAGAAAAAATATAAGCATTCAGGGTCTGGCGACTCGCAGCATAGCTTGGTTGATGATTAGGTGGCTTCGCGCAGGGTTTAGGATCCGTTATTACCGTTCACGTGCTAAAAATTGTCGCGTCTCTTGTAGAGGGATGAAAAAGTTGAAAAAAAAAATAACAATGAAGAAAAATAGAAAAGCGTCTAGAGAAAATTACGTGTATTTTGTGCTGCATAGTACGTACGAAGCAGAACCGCCGAACTTCGAATATTCTCCTAATATTCATCCTTCAAGGTTCCTTATCTACTTTGAGATATATCAGTGTAGATAGATTAACAGAAGTGTGTTTTCGGTATGCTGCTTACCAAAAGATTTGCAAAGCTATTCAAGCTGACGTTCTTAGTTTTGATATTATGCGGGCTGTTCGTCGTTACAAACAAATACATGGATGAGAACACGTCTGTCAAGGACTACAAAAAGTACCTGCTCGATAATATCAACAGTTACTCTAGCAAGCATTCTTCTTCCTCAGACAACGCTGGTGCAGACGATTCCAGTTCATTGAAGGGCAATGATAAGGTAAGTAATGAAAAGTTAAAAAGCTTTTATAACAATGTTTTCAACTTCCTGATGCTGGATTCACCCACGGGGAAGTCTGCAAGAAAATACAATGAGGCATGTCAGTTGAGCGGTGACATTGGAGATCGTCCCGATCAATATGAAGAACTGTATAAGTTATCTGCCAACGAGCTGTCTAAGTGTTTGGAACTATCTCAAGATGAAGTAGCAAGATTGACCAAAAGCCATAAGGATTATGTGGACCATATAGCCTCTCTAGCCCTACCAAAGGGCACTTACAAAGGCTCTGGTATAGCCACCGTTGGTGGTGGTAAGTTTTCTCTTATGTCCTTTTTGATCATCAAGACACTAAGAAATATGGGGACGACTCTTCCTGTAGAGGTACTCATTCCTCCTGGTGATGAAGGTGAAAGTGAATTCTGTAACAAAATTTTGCCCAATTATAACGCCAAGTGTATCTACGTTTCAGATATCCTTCCCTTGGAGACGATTGAAAAATTTACTTTCAAAGGATACCAGTTCAAATCATTGGCCCTTGTTGCTTCTAGTTTTGAAAATTTGCTTTTATTGGATGCTGATAATTTCCCAATCAAACCTTTAGACAATATATTCAATGAGGAACCATATTTATCAACAGGCTTGGTCATGTGGCCCGATTTCTGGAGGCGTACCACTCACCCATTGTACTACGAAATTGCAGATATTACTGTAAATATGAAGAATAGAGTCCGTAACTCTCAAGACGATCTCACCCCTCCTGCTATATATACAAAGAATTCGAATGACTTGGGTGGCGTTCCACTGAGTGATCTAGATGGTACAATTCCGGACGTCTCTACAGAATCTGGCCAGTTGATGATAAACAAAACCAAGCATTTGGCTACTGCCTTGTTATCCTTATTCTATAACGTCAATGGCCCAAACTGGTATTACCCAATATTCTCTCAAAAAGCAGCAGGTGAAGGTGATAAGGAAACGTTTATTGCCGCCGCTAACTTCTATGGTCTATCTTTCTATCAAGTTAAAACTAGGACAGGGGTCGAAGGCTACCATGATAAGGAGGGATTTCATGGTGTAGCAATGTTACAACACGACTTTGTCCAGGATTATAGCCGCTATTTAACTGCTTCCAAGAGCATCACCAATAAGTACAAGGACATTAAATCATCTGCTGCCATCAAGTACGACAAGAATTACTCTCTTGAAAAATATACCAAAGAATTTTTTGATAACGAGGACTTGAAAGCCAAGGATCATGTAGATGTTATGTTCATTCATTCAAACTTGCCAAAGTTCGACCCATACACTCTATCTGAAACCAATTTTTTGACCACAGATGATAAACCTGCCCGTTCATTTACCGCCTTACATAAGGTTCAGAATTACGATATCGAACTGGAGAATTTCAAAGTTTTAAAGGAATATGTTTGTGATAAAAAGAATCCTTTCAAGTACTTGGACGATAAATTAGGTGAAGACAAGAAAGAATGGAGAAGAATGTGTGATTACATCGCCAAAAGACTGCAATTTTTAGAATCTACTCACGATAAGGTGATTGCCGGTAATTAACAGGGATCATAATCAGGACAACTTCCATTGGCGTTTTCTACATTCTTATTATTCTTCTTTACATAGTTATGTTTACTTATTTCCCAGTTATGTAGATTTCTCTTTCATAACCAATATAAAATGACCTCATGCGGAAGTGTATAACATATGATCGTGGGCATTATTGAGGAGGGTGATTACGTCATCAGTAAACGGTGCTGCGTTGAAAAAAGAAAGGTCTCGGCAGGATTATTGACCCATGTGTACCTATCCGCATAATGAGATAACTTGTAAAAGATAAGAAAGAAAAGATCATATTTTGATAACATGGAATGCCTCAGCGATAAATAACAAAACCAGTGGGAAGAGGAAAGATGGCTATCGTTATAAATAAAAGAAACGTAAGAGTTTTAGTCATAACCAATTTATTACTGATTTTAGTGTTTTTGGTCGTAAGAAATTCAAACGCTAACGTCAACGAGAGTACTATTACTCCTCATGGTACCTCATTAGCAACATATAACGATGCAGGAAACGCTCCCGGTACTCATAAATCTGTTCATGATTCAGACGCAAATAAACAAGTCAAGGAACCTGATGAAACTAACGAAAATAGTGAAGAAGCTCAATTCGATGCCGCTGCAGAGTATGATAAAATCTTAAAAAAGTCACCTATGATTGTATTTAGCAAAAGTTTCTGCCCATTTAGTAAAAAATTGAAGACTTTATTAGCTGAATCGTACACATTTTCTCCATCATATTACGTCGTAGAATTGGATAAGCGTGAACACACAAGCGAACTACAAGAACATATTGAAAAGAGTACTGGTAGAAGAACAGTTCCTAACGTTGTCATCGATGGTATCTCTAGAGGTGGTTGCGATGAGATAACAGCACTACATGAAAACGATAAGCTACTAAACTCTTTCAAAGAGTGGAGTAGTGGGAAATTCACTGTAGAAGCAATATCGCCATCTCAAAGCGATTAACTATAAGCAGAGGATTATTCCTTTCCCTTTTTTTTTATATCAGAGAAGAATTACTCTACGTCGTATACATTTTTATTTAGTAAGGGAATAGATGGATAATAGTGCCATTTTCTTTAGGTATTCCGTACTAGCACCATGAACTTTTTAGATTTCTAACGCAGTTTGATATTTGGCAGAACAGAATAAATAAAAAGAATCAACGGCGATACTGTATTGTTTGTTGTATCTGAAGTCCTTAATCTTGAGACTTGTGGGCACAGCTCCAAAACCTCTTTTCTCTTCAGAAAGAGTAAAAAGAAAATGCTTCCAATCGGATTTGAACCGATGATCTCCACATTACTAGTGTGGCGCCTTACCAACTTGGCCATAGAAGCCGATTTTTCATGGTGGTGAAAGCCATGGAAATTCAATACAATTTACAGTGATAGAAGGGAGAAAATACTTCGATAGAGATTGAAGTGAGTAAATTGTTGTTCTATGTGAAATTGTGGGAATATGAATCAACCACCCCCTATTAACTAGTACTCATGCAACTAGTGTATTATACGTAAATGAGGTGAAGCAGTCATCAAATTTTGACAAAGCTGGCATAACCATTGATAACATGATAGGTTAATGAGTGATAACATATAAAAGGAAAAAAGAAAAAATATCAACAATGTGCAAAGTTGTAACTTCCCCTTTATACATTCTTATATTGTTGAGGTGAATTATTAGTAGTTTCTGTATTCCCCTTATCAACAATGGGATCCCTATTATCACAAATTCACCTAATTTTCACTCTTCTAGTGATTCGGACACTTTGAAGAAGCAGCGCTATTATACCTTATAGTACTATTTTCAAGGATAAAAATGGCAAGTTTTTACTGTCACAATGTTTATCCTTCAATAGCTGATCTGTACTCATATTATTATGATGTTTAGAAACTGTCTTACTAAACTACTATACTATATCTATCAATATAATAACATCATTTCGCTGCTGAATATTAGGCGGCCAGGAGTTGCAGGACATTGAGGTTCAAGAAAAAAGTCCCGTCCACACTAGGAGTAGTTTATGAGGAATTATTGTTCCTACGCATTTATTATTTGGACAGAATAGACTGCTTTGCCAAAAAAATCGTCATCACAGCCTTTAAGGTCTTAATGGAAAAAGCCACAGTCATGAAGTACGACAATATTATGATGGCTTTTTCTCATTTTTTTTTCGACGTTTTAAGGTCGTGCCGAAGTTAAGAAATGTCAGTTCATTTATAACTAGTTCGCGATTATTTTTCGAACAGTTTCTTTTCGTCGTTCTTTTGATTTGCAAAAACAGCATATCACGATACGCAATTTATAATGACTTACACCACTAGACAAATTGGTGCCAAGAACACATTGGAATACAAAGTTTACATTGAAAAGGATGGGAAGCCAGTTTCTGCCTTCCACGACATTCCTTTGTACGCTGACAAGGAAAACAACATTTTCAACATGGTTGTTGAAATTCCACGTTGGACCAACGCCAAATTAGAAATCACCAAGGAAGAATCTTTAAACCCAATTATCCAAGACACCAAGAAAGGTAAGTTAAGATTCGTTAGAAACTGTTTCCCTCACCATGGTTACATTCACAACTATGGTGCTTTCCCACAAACCTGGGAAGATCCAAACGTAAGCCACCCAGAAACGAAAGCAGTTGGTGACAATGATCCAATCGATGTATTGGAAATTGGTGAAACCATTGCTTACACAGGCCAAGTTAAGCAAGTTAAGGCTTTGGGTGTCATGGCTTTATTGGATGAAGGGGAAACCGACTGGAAGGTCATTGCTATTGATGTTAACGATCCATTAGCTCCAAAGTTGAATGACATTGAGGATGTCGAGAAGTATTTCCCAGGTCTATTGAGAGCTACCAACGAATGGTTCAGAATCTACAAAATCCCAGATGGTAAGCCAGAAAACCAATTTGCCTTCTCCGGTGAAGCTAAGAACAAGAAGTATGCTTTGGACATTATCAAAGAAACTCACGACTCCTGGAAACAATTAATTGCTGGTAAGTCTTCTGACAACAAGGGTATCGATTTGACTAATGTTACCTTGCCTGATACCCCAACTTACTCCACAACTGCCTCCGATGTCGTTCCACCAGCTTCTCCAGAAGCTGATGCTCCAATCGACAAATCAATTGACAAGTGGTTTTTCATCTCCGGCTCTGTTTAAAGAATTTTGAATTGAAACGAGACATATGCTACGTATGCGGCTCCAAGTTTTTTTAATACGTAACTAAATATCGATTATATAATTTGGTTCATGAATGAATTTCTTTTCCCGCGCTACCATCTTGCCACCTGGGGCTCAGAAGCTTCCCCTAACGTACAGCTAGTTTCGATAGCAGAAACAATGGATAAAATAAATAGAACCCTATCTTTTTTATTAGAACCTATATTTTCATAACAAAAAATAACTATTATACAACTGTTAAAGAACCCAGTAAACCTAAATATATTGATTTATATTTCATTGTGTTTTTGTTCGTTTTGATTTAAAACTAATGACGATCAATAAACTATGATCTTTCACCTCTTAATCTTCTAGCCAACTTAATATCCTTCTTCTGGATAGTAACACGCTTGGCGTGAATGGCAGCCAAGTTAGTGTCTTCGAACAAAGAGACCAAGTAGGCTTCGACGGATTCTTGCAAAGCACCGATAGCAGAAGATTGAAATCTCAAGTCTGTCTTGAAATCTTGAGCAATCTCTCTGACCAATCTTTGGAAAGGCAACTTTCTGATCAATAGTTCGGTAGATTTTTGGAATCTTCTGATTTCTCTCAAGGCAACAGTACCTGGCTTATATCTGTGAGGCTTCTTAACACCACCGGTAGATGGGGCGGACTTTCTGGCAGCCTTAGAAGCTAATTGCTTTCTTGGGGCCTTACCACCAGTTGACTTTCTTGCTGTTTGCTTGGTTCTAGCCATTATTTGTGTTTATGTATTTATGTTTGATGATTCTTTATAGTGAATAGTAGGAAGTGAAGCAAGAAAAGGAAGAAAGAGTTGCATCCCGAAGAATACACCGTCTCTTATATATGGTTTTCAACAAAGTACCGTAGAGTGGACCAAGAAGAAAATCCTCCGGGCATTCTCGTTATCTTCCACGCTAAAAGTCAAGGGGAGATATTACGGCCAGGATCCCAGAGGTGTTAAGCAAGGAAAAGTGAGAAATTGTGGGAACGATAATGTATGGGACAGTGCGAAGTTATGAGAACGGGAGCAAAACCACCTTTAACTGCCCGCCGAATTTGGTAACCGCGTTCTGAAAAATTCGCATCTTCCCATAGTAAAACTGTTCCGAGCGCTTCACCCCACAATGGCTAATAGTAGAAACTGAAGTTGTTTACTTTGGCAAATGGCGCGAATACGGTGGTAAAATTGCCACCCCCGTTCTCCGTTTACTGAGTAAAAAGCCTGCTTGATGGGTAAATTGATCATGGGAAATTAGCCAATCCTTTTCTTATAAATACGGACATGTTTTGTTCACTGGATCATTATGCTCGTTGTCTTATTTTCTTTACCCTGTAATCATAACAAAGCAACAAATAAAAACAATCAATACAATATAATAAAATATGTCCGGTAGAGGTAAAGGTGGTAAAGGTCTAGGTAAAGGTGGTGCTAAGCGTCACAGAAAGATTCTAAGAGATAACATTCAAGGTATCACTAAGCCAGCTATCAGAAGATTGGCAAGAAGAGGTGGTGTCAAGCGTATCTCTGGTTTGATTTATGAAGAGGTCAGAGCCGTTTTAAAATCTTTCTTGGAATCGGTGATCAGAGACTCTGTTACTTACACTGAACACGCCAAGAGAAAGACGGTTACTTCTCTAGATGTTGTTTACGCTTTGAAGAGACAAGGTAGAACCTTGTATGGTTTCGGTGGTTAATCTAGCCACTTCTAAAAGCGGTGACAACAAACAAATATTTTTTTGGGATTCGTATTCAACTGCCCAGATTTTCTTCTATAAATATGAGTGTATTATAGCGGGTTTAGGAGAAATATGTATAATTATAAATATATAAAGGGTATTTTTTAATTTAATTTTAATTGGGTTTAAATCGTTTTGATTATCTTTTCCCGCTGCTTCCTGAGGGGCCACTCAAAATCAAAGTTATCTGATTGATATAATCTCTTCGCCACTAATATGGAACTTAGCTTGTTTTGAAAATATTAAGTAGCTCCAAAATTTTACACTGTGTTTGTTTATTTTTTATGTTTTGTTCTCCTGATTTAAGAATAAAGGAAAGAAGTAAAAGAATGGTAAACTAGAAAAGAAAATGAAAACAAATGTTAAAGAAAAATTGATTAGCAACGAAGGCACTTTACACACACTGAATGCTACGCCCAATAAATAGATAATATAGAATATTTTTGTAACTACTAACAAGGTAAATGATGCATGGTAGATAATTTTCATTTTGGGGCTTCCTGTACAAGCAAGATGGGATCACTTGATATAACGATCCGGAAGCTGAGAATGTAGGAGGGATGAAAAGGTAGAGTTTCACGAAGAATAGTACTTACTGGAGACTAAAAGAACACTGGTGGTTGCATCTAGACAAGCCAGTACGATTGTGGTGGCGCTATCTGGTTTGAGCAAAGAGTATAGAACGAATGGAAACGTCAATAGGCAATTGCAATTTTGTTAGTAGCAACAAGAACAAAAGCGGAGAAAACAATGTCTAGTGGCATAGTTTTGTAATATGATATGCCAGACTGCTAGTGTCCATAAACGTTGCCGCGTAAATGCGCGGGATATCCCTACAATATAGAGATTTCTCAACTAGGTTAGCTTCTTTATTTGAGATACCTTTCCTGTGATGATTACTAAGTGAAGAATGCCCTACGCTTTTTCTTTACAATAATCGCAAGAACGTTTCCGGGAAAGACCATAGAGAAATTGAAAGGAAAGGAAAGAGAAGCGCAAAGAAAAAAAAAGGATATTGCTTAGGTAAGGAGCGATAACAGTGTCAAATATCATGATATCATATGATTGAATACCATGCCCACAATTGGCATCACAAGAATCTGACTAATTAATTCGCCCATTAGTCAAATAAAACAGGAATGAAAGAAAACGTAAATCGCATTTAAACAGTTCTTTATGAGGTCGAAAATGTACATCATTACATTATCTTAACCGTCATAGCAAGATAATTACAAAAAAATATCTGCACAGAAAATTTTTTCGTTATGGTGTACACTTCAACATATAGACACACTATCATCGTTGACCTTTTAGAATACTTGGGTATAGTTTCCAACACAGAAATTTTACAAAGTGCCTGTGAGGATAAAAATAGAAAGCCTGAGTATACTAAAAAAAAGGAAAATAAAGCCGAATATGATGTAGAATGCGGCGCTGATCCATCGAGCTCTGCATCCTCTATTAGTTCAGGCTCTAGTAAGTCTCAAATCGAGAAAAGCGACCCTTTCCTAGTATATTGGAATGGTCCATCTGACGCTGAAAACCCGCAAAATTGGTCAGTCCCAAAAAAATCATTGGTCATATTCCAAGTCATGTTACTTACTTGCGTCACATACATGGGATCCTCCATTTATACGCCTGGGCAGGAATATATTCAAGAAGAATTTCACGTAGGGCATGTGGTTGCGACCCTAAATCTTTCCTTATATGTTCTTGGATATGGGTTAGGTCCCATCATATTTTCACCACTATCAGAAATTGCACGCTATGGCCGACTCTATCTTTATATGGTGACCTTGTTCTTCTTCATGATATTTCAAGTTGGTTGTGCTACTGTGCATAATATTGGCGGTTTAATCGTCATGCGTTTTATAAGCGGTATATTGTGCAGCCCGTCGTTGGCGACTGGTGGTGGTACTGTAGCAGATATCATCTCACCAGAAATGGTTCCTCTCATTTTGGGCATGTGGTCTGCCGGTGCTGTTGCTGCACCAGTCTTGGCTCCACTGCTAGGTGCCGCTATGGTTGATGCTAAAAACTGGCGATTCATATTCTGGCTACTAATGTGGTTAAGTGCTGCTACTTTTATCTTGTTAGCATTTTTATTCCCTGAAACACAGCACCATAACATTCTCTACCGCCGTGCTCTGAAATTGAGAAAAGAAACTGGAGATGACAGGTATTACACTAAACAGGATAAAATAGATAGAGAAATGGATGCAAGAACTTTTTTTATCGATACCTTGTACCGGCCTTTCAAAATGATTATTAAGGAGCCCGCTATATTAGCTTTTGATCTCTACATTGCCGTCGCTTATGGTTGTTTCTACTTATTCTTTGAAGCTTTCCCTATTGTATTTATTGGTGTCTACCATTTCAGCTTGATTGAAGTAGGCTTGGCCTATATGGGATTCTGCGTGGGTTGTGTGTTTGCATATGGCTTATTTGCTTTCTTAAACATTAGAATTATTGTGCCACGTTTTAAGAATGGCACATTTACTCCGGAAGCCTTTTTAATCGTAGCAATGTGTGTTTGTTGGAGTTTGCCGTTATCTTTATTCTTATTTGGTTGGACTGCTCGAGTTCATTGGATTTTACCAGTCATCTCAGAGGTTTTTTTTGTTTTAGCTGTCTTTAATATTTTCCAAGCTACTTTTGCATACTTGGCTACATGTTATCCAAAGTATGTTGCATCCGTTTTTGCCGGTAATGGTTTTTGCCGTGCCTCATTTGCTTGTGCTTTTCCATTGTTCGGTAAGGCAATGTATGATAATTTAGCTACCAAAAATTATCCAGTGGCGTGGGGTTCTTCCTTGGTTGGGTTTTTCACATTGGGTCTAGCTATCATTCCATTCATACTTTATAAGTATGGCCCATTATTGCGCTCAAAATCTTCGTATGCAGACTAGCAGATAGGCTAGTGTTCCAAGCATACCAATATAAACATAATCATAAGATCTTGCTATACTATTCGTCTGTCCACCTAAGTAGTCCTAGTTTACCATAAAAAATAGATAGTATATATATTTGCATATTATTCAAATTTTTTATAATTTATGTTTTAAGGTCACCGTTACAGGTATAATTGATGTTTCTTTTTAGCAGGCGTAAAGATTATAAAAATCTCAGAATCAATGGGACACTACTTTTTAGCCACGAAATTTTCCGTCGTTATTGACTATGGCCGAATCCACAATGAAGTCAAGCCAACAGCACTTCGAAAGACGATTCTTTCCGATTGAGTAATAATATTCTACAGATAATGCCTCTATAATGAAACTTGAAGATTCAGTTGTCTTAAAAAGTCAATGAAGAACCTTTTAAAAATGGTGCTATTATACTTTCACGATGCAACAAGAGAAATACAGATTATTGATATCAAGTCGTGCTGGAGCAATGAATAGCCATATTCGCTACGGAAAGGAGATCTTGTATAACTAGAAGTATGTGATCAACTGACATCTTAAATTTCTTTTTCTAGGAAATCATATTCAGAGAAATCATATTCAGAGAACTCAAAACAGCCGAAGATTCCAAGCCTTTTATTTATTCAAGGAAGGCATAAAACGTCGGATCGACTCTTACAATTCGTTAATTTGCTTTGTAAAGAAATATAGATGCGGCAAATGGCGAATGACATAGCCGTAATGTTTTTAGACGGTTCGGTCCACCTAATAGCAATCATATCCTATTTCGAAAAAATCCATTCTGGTACAGCTATAGTTCAATATAAGTAACAGTTTAAAACGCCATTACAAGCTAGCGCTACTGTAACGTACCGTAAACCTATAAGTAACACCTGGAAAAGTTAACGCGTCTCATATAGTGCGTGAACGCAACACCACATCGCTGCACTTAGAAGGCTCCGTAGACACCCGCTGTCACTTCCTTGAGCCCCACCATGCCTTTACGCAGTCTGCGCAAGTTTCTCCGCGTTGAACCGACTATCACAGAATTTTGCGGACAAAGAGGAGCAGCAACAGTGCAACCGTTGCTGAATTTGATTATCAAATCACCTTATCTGACATCGTGCTTCTAAGAGCCTTCTATTGTATTACATACAAACATCAAAAAAGATTCCTTCTTAAGTGACTTTTCTTCTGCTGCCGTTGATCTCTGCGACTAGCACATTCTCTGGCTCAATGCTAAATATAGGTGAAAGTCAGAGCAGTCTCGAGAAAAAAACAGAAAATTTAAGAAAAACAAACGGACTTTTACGTCACACGAAAAAGTAATGAACCAGAATATAAAGAACACGTCGTGGACGGATCGAATCAGAAGCAAGGATCAGGAACGAAAAACCGATAGCACAGAGGTTTCACAAAGCTTACCACTTAATAATAGCTTTGAGTCATCAATGGATTCACAATTTAGCTATGCTCATTCAAACAAAAGTAGCATTTCATTTGAATCTATTCAAACTACAGAGAGACTTCTGGATAAATTAGATCTTAGTTTGGAAGATGAACTCATTCTGCAAGAAGCCTTGCTAGAAGAAGAAAACGCCTTGAGAAATTCACAGCTGTCACAGGCAAATGGTCCGACCCTATGTATGCCTGCGTCAGAATTCCCATCGTTAAGGTATAGATCAAATCCCTCGCCAACGTATATACAAGCCAGAGATCGTTCTCTTATAATAGACAGCTTAAAAGAAAAGGATTCCAGTTTGAGAGGCAAGTTCTCTTCCTGCAAAGTCGAAAGACATATGCCTAAGAAATCAAGATACTCTTATATTGTCGAGGAAGATTATGACTCTGAAACTTTTAATATCTCGAATCCTCAGATAAAGAGAAATGAGAGAGACTATAAATATCCAAATTATGATAGCAACACTAGAGGTACGAACACTCCAAATTCTTTTAACTTCGAAAATTATAGAATTGAAAATACCAGACTACATCATTTATACCCAATGCTCTTATCAAGCGATAACGACAATAAGAATATTAAAAAAATTAATAGTAATAATATCAATAATTCCATGAAAAACGACTGGAAATTTGAGAAGCAAGGCAGCCCTAATGAGTTCGTTCCTGCTCAGAGGAGCACTTGTCTTCATCGGAATGGAAGTTCGACAAGTACCAATACCTCCTTTTCTGAAGTTGGACAGCTATCGAAACCGAAAACTCAATCTTCTTTTGAAAGTGAATCTTCGTCATTTGCTAAACTTAAATCAACAAAGAGTGATACAACACCCGTTAAGTCGTCTCCAAAGCGGTCTAGTTCATCTACTTCAACACTAACGAAGCCAAATACTATGACAAGTGACATTTCAGTGCCTCCAACACCGCCATATAAAACTCATAAAAAAAAATCGTCACTAAGTTCTTTGAAAAAACTGTTCAAATCTCCTAGGGCAAGGGCAAAGAATAAAAAAGATCTTGAGTCCGAGGGATCAAGCCCGATACACTCTGCCACTAATCTATTGGATTTTTCCGGTGAAAATACCCAAGTTCAGCCAATTTCAAATACTGTTAATAATTATAGCCCCCATTTGGCGAAGTATATTTTCCCTCCAAACCCAACTTTCCATTTTAGAACATTATCATCACCTCAATCAGCAACTGAAAAGAAAACGAACAGTAAAGTACGTCCAAATAGGACTCATTTGAGAACTTTTTCAGATTTCCATACAATGGAAAAAGATTTAAGAACAGAGGAGCTAAGTGCTCTCACAGGACAATCAAATAAACCCAATTGCCCAAAAGTTATAAGAAGAACACTATCCCTGGACAGTATGGTACCTAATGATCAGGCTCACTATACAGATACTCTTAACCACAGGAAACAAGAATCGAACACAACAAAAAAGTCCGGAAAGCTTAAATTTCATCAAGAACCTTACGATAATGATGAATCTTTACACATCGGACAAGCAATTACCATGCGTCATCAAGGTAAACTTGAAGAATCTGCACAACGACTGAAGAGAGCCTGTGCGCGTGGTAATAAAACTGCATTTCTATTATACGGGTTAGCTCTGCGACATGGTTGCGGAGTCGACAAGAATCTTAAATTATCACTAGGGTATTTGATGGCTGCCACTGACATCAAATCATTTGCCGCTGAAGTTCTTGATTTGGATATAAACCCGCTGAATTTCATTTCTATAGATGATATTCCGGATATAGCGCCTGAACCAACTGCGCCTGCCTTATATGAATGTGGTATGGCATATTTAAAGGGTCTTGGAACAGATCATCCTGACGAGATAAAAGGTTTGAAATTTTTAGAAAAAGCCGCCTTATTAGGCCATGTAGACTCCATGTGCTTAAGTGGGACAATTTGGTCCAAAACTTCAAATATTAAGAAAAAGGATCTAGCGAGAGCTGCTGCATGGTTTAGAATAGCTGATAAAAAAGGTGCAAATTTACTAGGCTCAGATTGGATTTACAAGGAAAAGTATATGAAGCGAGGTCCAAAATAAAGGTGAAGAATGCTGTTCAAAACAAAACTCATGAATCATTGAGAAAGGAAAGGTTTTAATTTTTCATACCAGATACACCCAATGACACACACACGTGGTTCTTTATACATACTCTCACTACTCAACGGTTAAAATCCAAAAGAGTTCATAAATTCATTAAATATTTTTCTTTCACAAACTTTTAGTAATTCTTAACTTCTATGTATGAAAAGTGTGTACATATGGAAAATGTATATATACTCACTTTGAAATCACTGTTCTATTCTAAGTATCGTCCGTTATGAAGCTATTGCTTTAAATGCTATTTGGCAAATTACCAATCGTGATAGTCTTCAAAACAGTGTAATCTTCAATACCATATAGTGAACCTTCTCTTCCAAATCCTGATTCCTTGACACCACCGAATGGTATAGAACAATCCGAGAAAACACCAGTATTACAGGAAACCATACCAGTCTCCAATGCTTCAGATACAGTATACAAAGTGTCAACATTCTTGGAGAAAACGTATGCAGCTAAACCAAACTCAGTGTCATTTGCATACCCAACAACTTCCTCCATAGTGTCAAATGAAAAAATTGGACATAATGGACCAAAAGTTTCCTCCTTAGAGACAATAGCTGTTGATGGAACGTGTGACAATATAACAGGAGCATAGAAGTTGGGCCCCAACTCAGGTAAACGCCCTCCTTCGAGTACAACTTTTGCTCCTTTGTCAATGGCGTCTTTTTTATGTCTTTCAACTTTCTCAATAGCATCGGAGTTAATAACGCAACCATGGGTGGTCTTAGGATCTAAACCATGTCCAATTACGAATTTTTTCACACTCTCAGCCAATAATTTGGCAAACTTATCAATTATAGACGAGTGAACGTAAAGTCTATTTGCACACACACAGGTTTGGCCCAGTCCCCTAAATTTACAAGCCATGGCTTGTTCCAAGGCTTGATCTAAATTGGCATCTTCAAAAACAATAAATGGGGCGTTACCACCCAGTTCGAAAGATAGTTTCTTCAAAGTAGACGAAGACTGCTTCATCAAAATCTTTCCAACATTTGTAGAACCAGTGAAGGTAATCTTTTTGACTTTTGGCGATTCACATAATGTCTTACCAAGTTTTGGTGTGTTTGCATGTGAAAGAATAACATTAAATGAACCCTTTGGGAAGCCAGCCTTTTCAGCCAAATAAGCCATTGCCAAAGCAGACAATGGCGTTTGAGAGTCTGGTTTAATTACTACTGTACAGCCTACAGCCAAGGCAGCAGCAGCCTTCCTAGTAATCATTGCACTTGGGAAATTCCAAGGACAAACAATACCACATACACCCACAGGTTGTCTCACTGTAAAAACTCTGTTGCTGGGGTTCAAAGGTTGAATAGTAGCACCATATAAACGAGGTGCTTCCTCGGCGTACCACTCAAAATACGAGGCTGCATATTTGATTTCTCCTTTGGCTTCTCCTAAGGCTTTACCATTTTCTAAAGTAATGATCGTTGCCAAATCGTCCAAATTTTCAAGCATTAGATCATACATGTTTCTGAGCCACTTGGACCTTTCTCTTGGTGTTGTATTTTTGTAAGTCTTGAAAGTTGCGTAGGCAACATCAATCGCTTCTTCAACCACAGAGACTGGTTGTTCAGGGACTTTTGCTATAATTTCACCAGATGCAGGGTCTACAACCTCAAAAAATTCATCAGTACCCTTAATCCATTCGCCATTAATATAACCAGATTCTCTAAATAAATTGGGATCGTTCAATGTTGGTTTAGAATACTTACTCAAACTCATGCTATATAATAAATTGAAAATATTGCTCTTAATGTAGCGGCTTTGCTTACTCAACTGGCCCAATGGAAAGAACAATGGCAATACCGTAGAAAAATGTCTACTGATTTCCTTGACCCGTATTTATATCCTGTTTCCGCTATATCATTGATGATGATGTGATGTGATATATTATCTTTGTCTCCCTTAATTCATTGGCCGTCTTCATGAATCCCGCGCGCATTTTCCCTTTATCATCACGCCGTGCGATGGGTTAGAAGATGTATTTACTATTGAAAGAATAATGTTGAGATTAGATAGTGTACTGAATATATACTATAAAACTTCAATGACCGTAAGCTTGAAGTAGATTAGAAATTAAAATAAAAATTATAGAGATTAGCTATTAGAAAATTACTTGTTGTAAAATATTGTGACTCAGTTATGATTGGAATTACAGGTAGAAACACTCAGGTCATTACTTTGTATTTACTTTTGCCCTGCCCGGAGGGGTAAGTTCCTGCGTTACATTTCCGCCTGGAAAGCTCTCCAATTGCTCTACGGTGTCACCTACAACCGGAGCTCGCCCATTATTTGGTCTTGTCAAATCGTACTCCATCTCTGAAGAGGCAGTTCGATGAACCACAGCAGCGGGAGGTCTTTGTAAAGAATTAGCAGATTCTGATGAACATTCTTGTACCAATGGGGGAGGTGCCACACACGCGGCCTTGTCATTAGGATGAAATTCGCCCCTCTCATCATAGTAACCAAGATCATGTTCGTTTGCTCTTTCTGTATATTCCGGAACATAGTCATCTGTTCTCTGCTGTACAGTCCCAGTGTATTGTTGCTGAGACTGCCTGTATGAAGGTGGAGTTAACCACGCAGTACCTCTTATAGGAGCACGCCCCATCCTTCGTCTTCTCCTATTAGCCAAAAAAGTGAAAAACAGTATAAACACTATCGCAGCAATGAATAATACAAACAAGATCCATCGTCCCGACTCCCAAGAAGATCCACTGTAAGAATAGTAGCTACCCACAAACTTGCTAACATGATTGCCATATATCCTTATATCTTCGTTCGCTGTCTCATTTTCGTATGAAATAAGTCCCATATCTCGTTTTTGATGTAACTTATTCTTATATTTAATCAGAGTAATCAATGTGCTATTGTAAGTGCCTTTTCTGCACGAGCCTTCTGTCAGTCTTTTATATACCCAAAATAGAAAATCCCTTTTGGATCAAACTTTCTTTTTTTTCAAGGCTTAGTTAAAAGTAAAGTAAGCCTCACCATCTGAAAAAAAACACATAAAACAGAGAGGCTCCAAGCAGAGGAGGCAGAATAGAGCTAAAACATAAGATGCTTGCGGGATTAACACTTTATTTCGTACTATTCCGTTCAATACAGTACCTGCTGGTGTTTTTGACTCCAATTAGGCAGTTCGATACATCAACATTACTTTTATTGAATGAACTTTGTTCTTCTCCTTCTGAGATCAACAATTACTGGAACAAATATTTCTGGAATAAGCTGCTATCATGGGATACTGTCTTCTTTATAAAAAACATGACTTCCGAAAATGGTAAGCCCCAATTTGAACATGAATATGCGTTTTCTCAACTGTGGCCTTCCCTCGTAAGATTTTTTGTCAAGAACAATAACAAAAACGTCTACCATGTGTTGAAAGTTGCAGTCGCAATCGAAAACGTTCTGTTTTACTTATCTGGTGTTGTTTTATATTTTTTAACCAAGAAAATGTTCAGTCAGAATATAAAGCAATCACAATTTTCCAGAAGTATAGCTAGAAAGACATCTCTGTTATTCTTCTTAACTAGCGCTGCTGGATTTTTAACAAGCATATATTCTGAACCGCTATCATTTTTCTTGACTTTTGTTGGAATTTGGAGCCGTGAATGCTCCATTTCTATACCTGTATTAGGTAGATTCGATATTCCATGGAGATATTGGTTTTCTTATTCTTTTATCAGTATGACTTGCTTCACTTTAGCATCCCTGAATCGTTCGAACTGTGTTCTACTTGGGATTTATTTTGTGTTTGATCTTATTGAACTAATAAAGAACCGGAAATTAGTAAAAGCAATTTGTTTTCCCTTATTATCAGGATCTTTAATGCTTTCCGCTCTACTATATCAGCAATATTACCTGCCATATAAGACATTCTGCCCCCAAAGAGGTGAATGGTGTAAATCTGAATTGTTACCAAACTTTTTTGTTACCAAAACTTCTCTGTATTCCTATGTTCAGGGTCATTATTGGGGAGTTGGATTCATGAAATACTGGACACTAAATAATATTCCAAATTTTTTGCTTGCTGTACCAAACATTATTATCCTAATTTATTCCTCCGTATATTTTAGCGAGATTTACCCCTTCCATAATTTGAAGGCTCTCGTATGGATTGCCAGAGCATTAATCGTCATAGTATGTTTCTTTGCCCACGTTCAAATTCTAAATCGTATAGCCTCCTTTTTACCACTACATCTTTGGTATTTGGCTGATAGATTGGTCAAAACATCAGATCAAAAAAAAATGGAGAATCCGAAGGGTGATGACAGAATAGTCAAGTTTTACATATACTGGTTGGTATTTTGGATACCCTTACAAACTGTCCTGTTTGCTGCATTTTTGCCACCTGCCTGACTCGCAAATTTTGTGAACCTTTTTCTTTCTTTAAAGAATTAGAAACTATTTACATATAGAATTATATAATAATCTGATACTATGATCTTTGCCTTTTTAGTTTTCCTATGCCTTTCGAACTTTACTTTCTTCTTGTCAATATACTATTAGTTAAGAATTCTAGGGCAGACCGGGCATCAGAATCAGGAAGAGAATCTCGTAGATTCTGTAAGGCCTTGTCTCTATATTCCTCTGCCAGTGCCTTCGTCTTCGCTATACCATTATGCAGCCTAACAGAAGCAATAGTTTTCTCAACGTCGCCACTTTCTGAAAAATTGCGTGAAATTAATGGGCCCAAGGATGGATCTTCTTTCCATGCAAATAAAACTGGTGCTGTAGCAATACCTAGTTTTAGATCTGCACCTGACGGCTTCCCTAAATCCTTTCCAGATACAGTAAAATCAAGCATATCATCTACGAGCTGAAAACATATACCAAGGTTTCTACCGAAATCATAGCATTCGTCAATAACAGCAGGCGATGCTCCAGATAGAATAGCAGCACATCTGCAAGATTTTGATATTAAAGCAGCCGTCTTTAGGTATGTCTTGTGTATGTAATATTCAAATGCAGTTTCTATCAGTTGATCATGAGATAATTGCAGCCCTTGTTGGCGACTAGGAACACGGAATTCATGCTCTTTAACTTCAAGATTTTTGGAGGGAATTGGAAGTGGTTTGTGACCATTTTCAATTGTTTCTATGTCCGCATCAGTGGAGGTATTTTTCAACTGCATGAACTCACCTTCAACAAGGTTTGCAATACTATTAGACATCAGTTCCACAACTTCAGGGTTATGTAATCTTGAAATTGATACTGTTGCTCTTCCTAAAAGAAAGTCACCAGCTAGAACTGCCATTTTGTTGGTGAAAGCAGCATTACCGCTTAGTCTTCCTCTTCTTGTATCAGAATGATCAATAACGTCGTCATGAAGTAAAGACGCAGTGTGGATCATCTCTACAATCTCTGCTAATCTTCTCTGTTTGGGTAAAATACCTCTTTTTCTGTCAAAATTTTCCTCTGGCAAGGGCTCCGGACCCTTTGTCAAGGGATTTAGTGGTTTAATACCGTGAAGGATATGAAGAGGGGAGATGCTATTTGAAGGACGCTGAAATAGTTGGTTTTGACTCGGTTTGGAGTAAATGGGGTCCTCAGGAACATCTGAGGTGTCAATTTTAAAGTGATTTCTTTCTGTTAAAGGAATTTCAGAAAGTGCTCTCGAGAGCAACAACACTAACAGAGGACGTACTTTTTTGCCTTCTGTTTCAAAATAGTAGCTCGTAACTTTGTTGAGCACTGGGTGGCCTGAGCCAATCAAAGCAACTATATTTTTGGCTAGTGTGTTCATCTCCTTCGAGACTAATGATATGGGGTTATTCCAAAGAATCTTGGGAGTTACCAACTTACTGGCGGCGTTTAAAGCAACTGCAAACGAGGACTTAAGGCGGCATCTTCGAGGAGAAAGCAATCTAATATAATGAGTAACCCCAGACCTTTGATACATCGTCCTATTGTACTCAATTCGTGCTAATTGGTTCTCTTCTTGTATGGTAAAAGGTCTATACAGATTATAATGTATCTTACTTTAATCTTCTAATCCCTTAAACCTGTTACCCTCGCTCGGGCATTTCCCGAAGATGCCAACAAATACTATAGAATGAAGAAAAAAAATTTTCCTAATAATGACAGTTTTCAATAGAACCAAAACAGCATATATAGGGTAGACAGAGATAGAAAGAAGGTATGGAAACGGATAGTGGTATACCGGGTCATTCATTTGTTTTAAAGTGGACAAAAAACATCTTTTCGCGTACATTGCGTGTGTCCAATTGCGTGCCTAAACATGTTGGGTTCATTATGGATGGAAACAGGAGATTTGCCAGAAAGAAAGAAATGGACGTAAAAGAGGGTCATGAGGCAGGATTTGTTAGTATGAGTAGAATCTTAGAACTTTGTTATGAAGCAGGGGTTGATACAGCTACAGTGTTCGCTTTTTCGATCGAAAATTTCAAGAGAAGTTCACGTGAAGTTGAATCATTGATGACTTTAGCGCGTGAAAGGATACGACAAATCACAGAACGTGGAGAATTGGCTTGTAAATACGGGGTACGCATTAAAATCATTGGAGATCTTTCTTTATTGGATAAGTCTCTCTTGGAAGATGTTCGAGTGGCTGTAGAAACTACAAAGAATAATAAAAGAGCCACGTTAAATATTTGCTTCCCATATACAGGCAGGGAAGAAATCTTACATGCTATGAAAGAAACAATAGTTCAACATAAGGAAGGTGCCATTATAGATGAAAGTGCATTGGAATCGCATCTTTATACGGCCGGGGTTCCACCTTTAGATTTGTTGATTAGGACAAGTGGTGTTTCTAGATTGAGTGATTTTTTGATATGGCAGGCATCGAATAAGGGCGTTCGCATTGAATTGCTTGATTGTTTGTGGCCAGAATTTGGACCTATACGGATGGTGTGGATCTTGTTAAAATTTTCGTTTCACAAATCCTTTTTAAATAAAGAGTACCGATTAGAGGAAGGTGATTATGACGAGGAAACCTGTGGAGATCCCATCGACTTAAAAGAAAAGAAGTTGAATTGAGAAAGCCTGCATTTTTTCCTACCACATGGCATAAATATTTATAGAGTAATGAGCAAGATAAGTAGATTGGCAAAAGATCAATCAATAATAGTAATAAGTAACTGAATAGAAATTCACGCATCTTTATAGAGTTTAACGCAAATCTCCGCGCGGGGTAATTTGAAGTTCAGTTTTTCCGAGCGGCGTGTCAGTTCCACTAAATTATATAAAGCGGATAGGATTTACAATTACCTCCCAGGGAAGTAATTCTTTGAGTAATATGTACTACATGCATTCTCGTGCTTGTGGGAGTTGTTTCGATTGAAAATCGATACTCTATATTTCTCAATTTTTTATTTATAGTTTTATAATCTTCCTTTTCAGGTATCATTTGACGCAGGCGTGAGTTTATACTTAGTATATTAAGGGGACCTGCATATAACTCGAATAATGGTAGATTTTTTAGCAAAAGTAACGGAAATAAATCCTCAATCCGATGGTAATAATAGTGAAGGTAACATAAAGCCGCTTTCAAGTGGTTCAGAACAGCGAGCATTGAAAGAGGAGGGACAACAAGGCGGCAGAAGACATCACCGGCGGTTGTCCTCTATGCATGAGTATTTTGACCCGTTCTCCAATGCAGATATTTATTATGGACCAATAACAGACCCGAGAAAACAGTCAAAAATCCATAGACTTAATAGAACCAGAACTATGAGTGTTTTCAATAAAGTTTCTGACTTCAAAAATGGCATGAAGGACTATACATTGAAAAGGAGGGGTTCTGAAGACGACAGTTTCCTCAGTAGCCAAGGGAATCGTAGATTCTATATCGATAATGTAGACCTCGCGTTAGATGAGCTACTGGCCAGTGAAGACACGGACAAAAACCACCAAATTACTATAGAAGATACTGGTCCCAAAGTTATTAAAGTCGGAACGGCAAATTCCAACGGCTTCAAGCATGTAAATGTTAGAGGAACATATATGCTTTCCAACCTGTTGCAAGAACTGACCATTGCAAAAAGTTTCGGAAGACATCAAATATTTCTGGATGAGGCACGTATAAATGAAAATCCAGTCGATAGATTATCAAGATTGATATCCACTCAATTTTGGAAGAATTTAACTAGAAGAGTTGATCTTTATAATATTGCAGAAATTGCTAGGGACTCAAAAATAGATACGCCAGGTGCTAAAAATCCAAGAATTTATGTTCCATATAACTGCCCAGATCAGTATGAATTTTATATTCAGGCATCTCAAATGAACCCATCCTTGAAACTGGAAGTTGAATACCTACCAAAAGACATTACCGCAGAATACGTTAAATCTTTAAATGACACACCAGGATTATTAGCGTTAGCTATGGAAGAGCACGTGAACCCATCTACTGGTGAAAGGTCTCTAGTTGGTTATCCTTATGCGGTACCTGGCGGTAGGTTCAATGAATTGTATGGCTGGGATTCATACTTGATGGCGCTGGGACTCATAGAAAGTAATAAGGTTGACGTTGCGAGAGGTATGGTGGAGCATTTTATATTTGAAATTGACCATTATAGTAAGATTTTGAATGCAAACAGAAGTTATTATCTTTGCAGGTCTCAACCTCCTTTCCTAACTGATATGGCTCTGCTCGTGTTTGAAAAGATAGGAGGTGAAAACAATCCAAACGCCATACAGTTTCTTAAACGAGCATTCAGAGCTGCTATTAAAGAATATAAAGAAGTATGGACTTCTGGTCCCAGGCTGGATCCTATCACGGGGCTTTCTCGTTACCATCCCGATGGTATTGGTATCCCTCCAGAAACTGAACCCGATCACTTCGATACTATATTACTACCGTATGCTGAGAAGTACAATGTTTCTCTGGAAAAGCTTAGACACCTTTATAACGAAGGTATAATTAAAGAGCCTAAACTTGACGCATTTTTCCTGCATGACCGTGCTGTGAGAGAGTCAGGACATGACACAACATATAGGTTTGAAGGTGTATGTGCTTATTTAGCAACAGTTGATTTGAACTCTTTGCTTTATAAATATGAAGTCGATATCGCTAACGTTATTGAAGAATATTTCGGTGATGAATTTAAAGATGAGAACGATGGGACGGTAACCAATTCTGAGCATTGGAAGCAGTTAGCTGAAACAAGAAAGGAAAAGGTTAACGAGTATATGTGGGACGAAGAATCAGGCTTTTTCTTCGATTATAATACCAAACTAAAATGTAGAACGTCATATGAGTCTGCAACGACCTTTTGGTGTCTATGGGCCGGTCTTGCTACTGAAGAGCAAGCAAAAATTACAGTAAAGAAAGTTCTTCCTCAGTTAGAAATGCTTGGTGGATTGGTTGCGTGCACAGAGAAATCAAGAGGCCCCATATCTATTGACAGACCGATCAGGCAATGGGACTATCCTTTTGGCTGGGCACCTCATCAAATATTAGCTTGGAAAGGCTTATCTGCATATGGTTATCAACAAGTGGCTACAAGGTTAGCTTATAGGTGGCTATACATGATTACAAAATCATTTGTTGACTATAACGGAATGGTAGTAGAAAAATATGATGTAACAAGAGGAACTGATCCGCATCGCGTTGATGCAGAATATGGCAACCAAGGTGCCGATTTCAAGGGCGTTGCTACAGAAGGTTTTGGCTGGGTTAACACAAGTTATTTGCTCGGATTGAAGTACATGAACAATCATGCAAGAAGAGCTCTCGCTGCTTGTAGTCCGCCACTTCCATTTTTCAATAGTTTAAAACCATCCGAGAGAAAATTATACTACCTTTAATATGATGATATATGTAGTTACATATCTATTATATCTTTCCTTTCATCATTAAGTTATAAAATTAGGTTGACAATATTTGAGACAATTTGCAGTTAAGAAAATAGATTTAATAATAAGACACTGTAAAGTAATAGGGAAAGAAGCCTTGTAATTGTTGACTATTGGAGAGGAGTATTTCAGATTTCATCCCAATTAGGGCTTTTTTTCTTAGGTATACAAACTCGAGGTATCAATTGTTGTTACTAGTATTCTCTCTATTTTTTGAAGGTTTGAACGGAGTTCTTTAGTTCAGACGCCTTGATAGTTTCATAAGAATGGAGCATATTGTTATAGTGAGACCTCGAACTGAGAAATTTACCATTTTCAGGTGATAAAATGGATATATCAATTTTGCTCAGGACTGTTAAATAGAAAGAGCGATAGAGAACACCCTGAATATTTCGGATTTTCCATTTCTCGAAATGCTCTTCACCGAAAACACTATTACAACCTCGTTACTAAATAAAAAGAAAATGTCAGAGAGTGCGCTCAAAATATTTGTCCAGTATTTCATTACCCGCACAATATCTATTCTAAATTTTCTATCTACTAGAAACTAAAACAAAATTTTAGTTCGGAGCTCAAAAACATATTTTTTAACACTTTTCAAAAATAATTAATTTTAATATTTTTTTATAAGCATAGAATTATTTATATAATTTCTTTTAAATTGTCATGTGACTTGTTATGTAGCTACGCTTTATTATATTCATTATTGAAAATATATCATTATGTATTCAAAAAAAGAAAGAATACTAATTGAAATTCATGACACGAAGTAAAACACCTAGTTTTTTCTTGAGCTCATGCTTTACCTACTATTAAGAAAACCATATGATATTGATTATTATACTAGTGTCTTCCAATATTCAAAGATATAGCTAAAATTTGTCGTGTGTAAAATTGGTGGTAGTACTTCCATTATATTTTAAAAGGGTTTAAATTTGCGAATTTCTTGCACTTAACAAACGAGTCATTAACGGATTCTGTTGTATTCAGTAGTTTTTGTATTATCTTAGGAAATGTCACTAAATTTCTCAAATTCTGTACGAATTGTGGACATTCTTTAAAATGAAACCTTTGATTTCTGATTTTTTTCAATTGGATTACTCATCAGTTAAATTTACATAGTTTTTGTTGGAATAAGTGATTACTACTATACATTTATTCGTATAAATTGGAGTAGTTGATGACAAACATTCTTTAACATAATACTAATAATGTTGGGTAAATGAATACAAACATTCTTATGATGATACCAATTAAATTGGAGTACGCAAATTCTAATAATGGAATTTTTTGCATTAGTAAGATAAAGATATGTTACTTGTTCAGAACTCATTGTATAAGAAGATGAGTTATCATAAAAATTTTATCAAACATGTTCCGAGTTGTGTCTGAATCATTGGCTTGAATATAATCAACTAGCGTGTGTTTTATATACCTCTCTTGTATAAATTAAGAAGAAACGTCTTATTCTTAATTATTATAACTTACTAAACAACTAATTATCAACAGTTTGTATCTTTAAAGCTTCTTTTTACGTTTAGTTATATTGGGAATAAAAGTTTTAATTTAAAAAAAAAAATATCCCGCTAATCCAAGTTCTTTAAAAGGAAAAATATAATAAAATATTACTAATTATTGTTGTTTAAGATAAGAAAATACTACACGCACCATTATAGAAGTCCAACGTTCAACTTTATGTCACAAACAATTCTTGAATCCAGTTTTTCTCAACTCATCGTTTATATCGTATGGCTCTTTCACATTCCCTTTTCAATGTAGTTCGGTTCAGTCACACCCACACTCCGTCCTCATAAAAAACAGAATATTATAACAAGGGACTCAATGACATCTTCAAAAGGAAAATAAAGAGTTAAGATCAAGAATTAAGACCAAGCGTTAGGATTTATTGTAACTACTTTTGTGATCACGAGTCTGTAAATCAAATAAACCTAAGTTTGAAAATGCCTAAGATATTTTGTTTAGCTGATGTGTGTATGGTCCCTATTGGGACCGATTCTGCTAGTATATCTGATTTTGTTGCACTGATTCAAAAAAAAATCAGAGAAAGCCCATTGAAGAGTACTTTACACAGCGCTGGTACAACAATTGAGGGACCTTGGGATGAAGTGATGGGTTTGATTGGCGAAATTCATGAATACGGTCATGAAAAAGGGTATGTTAGAGTGCACACTGACATTCGTGTTGGGACTAGAACTGATAAGCATCAAACTGCCCAAGATAAGATTGATATCGTTCTAAAAAAAATAGCTAAATGAAATGCCTGTGTAGTAAACTTTAATAGGATATTTTCTAGAAGAGTTTAACACTTTAGCAATAACTGTTTTTAATTTCTTTACCATTTTTTTTGTTATAAAGTTATATATATACATTTATACAACTCCCTTCGGGAGGTAGATAGACTAGACCCTTCTAATCATACCTGCACAACAGAACCCTTATGTTACAATATATCAAAAATGCCACTAATAAAAATATATGACAAACCTAACAAACCTAAGAAAACAGTTTAGGCTTGGGTAGAGGAAGAGTACTTGGTGACAGCTCTAGTACCTTCTGATACAGCATGCTTAGCCAATTCACCAGGTAAGATTAGTCTAACAGCCGTTTGAATTTCTCTGGCAGAAATGGTGGATTTTTTGTTGTAAGCTGCCAATTTAGAAGCTTCGGTGGCAATTCTTTCAAAGATATCATTAACAAAAGAATTTAAAATAGACATGGACTTTTGAGAAATACCAGTGTCTGGATGAGTTTGTTTCAAAACTTTGTAAATGTAAGAAGAATAGGTTTCTTTTCTAGCCTTAGATCTCTTCTTACCATCGACAGAAGTAGCTGTTTTTTTAGCAGCAGGTTTCTTTTCAGCAGGAGCTTTAGAAGCGGGTTTCTTTTCAGCAGCAGAGGACATTATTTGTAGAGAATGCTGTTGTTGGTTTGTATCTGCACAGATGAAAATAGAATAGACAAGGATAAAAGAGTATTCTAAGTATCAAGAAAAACGAAAAAAGAAATTACTTCAACGCAAATTCGTATATATATAAATATTAATATTTATATTCACATATAAACTGTTAGGAGTTCTGTATTTAAAGGCGGCCTATCCTATAACCTTATATAGGACAACAGACCTTCTATTATTGCATTACGCGTTGTTGTTTGTTGGTTGTACTCGTAAACGCGATTTACCGGAGCACAATGGCGCTCGTGACCATGAGTTTGGGGTGAAATTCTGGGAACAGTGATTTATTAGGCGAAGCGGTGGGCACAGCTCACGCGTAAGGTGTTCCAATTATTTCTCTAAGCGATGCGAATTTTAGAGAACACATGAATCTGGGGCCATAAACGCGACACGCTACTCATTTTCTATTCTGTCTATAGTCTAGTAGCTACAGACTTCAATAAGGCTCTTGAAAGTGGAAGTAATTCTATATAAGGGATGGGAAAGAGTACTTTGTCCTAACTCTTCAAGTGTTTACGACGGTATCTCCTTTAATTTTTTACTTTCCATCTTTGACTAAATATCCCTTTTCTTATAGCTGTGTTTGATATTTAGATATTTTATACATATCTTGTCTTCTTAAATACAAAATTAATCAAGAACAACAAACGCAAATATAATATATAATGTCCGGTGGTAAAGGTGGTAAAGCTGGTTCAGCTGCTAAAGCATCCCAATCTAGATCTGCTAAAGCAGGTTTGACTTTCCCAGTCGGTAGAGTTCACAGGTTATTAAGAAGAGGTAACTATGCTCAAAGAATTGGTTCCGGTGCTCCGGTTTATTTGACTGCTGTCTTAGAATATTTGGCTGCTGAAATATTAGAATTGGCTGGTAACGCCGCTAGAGACAACAAAAAGACGAGAATCATTCCAAGACACTTGCAATTGGCTATCAGAAATGATGATGAATTGAACAAGCTGTTAGGTAACGTCACCATTGCTCAAGGTGGTGTCTTGCCAAACATTCATCAAAACTTGTTGCCAAAGAAATCTGCCAAGACTGCCAAAGCTTCTCAAGAACTGTAAGAACCGAGTTTACAAAAACAAAGCAAATCAAACATTCTTGTCACGTGGGGGTTTAAAGTAGGTCATATGAGGAAGACTGGTGTCTTTTATCTAGCGGTTTTATAAATAGTATCGTTTTATTAGATACAGTGTATAGTATTACTATTAATTAAAAAAAAGTGTTAAACGACCAAGGGCCCTTTAGTAATAGACGGGCTAACATATCTAGTAAAAAATAAGTCTTCAAATCACTACTGTACATGTTATAAAAAAATATCATAGTTAGACTCTTTTCTTCTTGTTGCGTCTCTGATAATAACCGTTTTCATCCTTCTCATGTTTTCTCTTTTCTCTCGATCTTGCATGCTTTCTTAACTTTTTGTCAGCCGAAATTTGTGGAGCGTTAACAGCCAAAATCGCTCTTTTAGATCTTCTTTCCTTTCTTCTTTCTAACACAGTCTGTTTGACAGCAGTATATATTCTAGTAAACTCGGATACTGGTAATTTGTTTTCTAGTACTTTTAAACATTCGTTAGAAAGAGTGCGTAGTTCTTCTTGTTCTTCATCAACTGACTTTGAATAATATGTTTCTAGGTAACCATATAACGGCAGTAGTATCTTTTCACCTTCTGCAATCACTTCAGCTTCATCTAAGACTTGAACTAATAAGGCCAATAGTTGAATGCACGCCTTCTTCGACATAAAAGAATCCATACGATGTTCATCAGATCTAATGATACCGCCAACTCGACTTATCATATAGTCAACCGCAGTAGTATATTTCGGTTCCTCTTCTGTTTTCTTCGACATATCCATGATAAATGGTGTGTTCTCGTCTTTCCATAGGATACCAATATTAACTAATGTTTTTATTGAGACATTGGCAAGATTTTCTGTAATTGAAGGCGCACCTAATTGATGTAGAACTCTTGTTGCAATGGTTTGAACTTCCACGTTGGTCAACGGCACCTCCAGTTTACCCTTGTTGCATATTAGAAGATGAATAAGTTTAGCCGCAGATTGACGGACCCACGAGTGTGGATACAACAGACACGTAATGATCCCATCCCATATGTCTTTGAAGTCATGCTTGTAAATACTTTCTGTAGATTCCATATAAGACGAAAATGTATCCAAAGCTGAGAATACCAGATCCCACTCATGTTTTGATCCTACGGAAGTATCGGTCAAAACGTATCTTATACGCTTAATGGCAAGCTCGTCTAGCTCAATAGTATGTCCAAATCCAATGCTCTTCAAATAAACCTTATAAGTTCTCAACCCAAGATTCAGAAAAGATGCATTATCAGCTTGTTTTAACCAAGCAGCTATATATTTTTCGACAATTTCAAGGTCTTTATTTTCAAGTTTCAGAAGCATTGTTGAAATTAAAACCGAAGCCATCTCACGGCATCTTGGCGCATCGTCATTAAAGGAAACATTGACTAGTGCCAGAAAGAAGGAAGATGATAATCTTGATAGTAAGGCAGGATTTGCTTTTGTAATGATCAAATTGATCAATTCCATTACCGACTGACGGCCGGATTCGGTAGGATACTGCAAATTGTCTACCATGAATTTGAACTGCTTTTCTAAACGGCCCTTACTTTGGTCATATTCCATTAAAAACTGATAATAGACGCTCCTAGACACATCCCTAATTTCTTTTGAATGATTGGTGACCATTATTTCCCTGGTAGTATCCGTAATGTCATAAAGTTCTGGAAGCATGATATGTTTTGAAACAAGTGCTTTCAGGAAATTAAAAGCGAGGCCCTGTCTGCTTGGTTCGTTCAAGTCTGGCAAGATCCTTCCCAGAACATAACTCAAGGCAGTGTCCTTCAACGTGGCATCCGTGTGACGTATGAAGGCAGAAAGGAACTTCAAACCCATTTGACATAATTCACTTGAAGTTGAGGGAGAAACCTTAATAATGTTCAAAACCTTTCTTGCACAGTTTTTGAAGATCTCGCTAGATTCTTCAGAAAATTCCAGCTTGATTAATGTGATCAAAATACGTAACGTACTAATTACCACACCTTCATTTTCAGAAATTAATGAGTCTCTCAAAAATGGAATGAAGGCTTCTAGATGGGACACAGTCAGAAAAGAACGATGTCTGGTTATCACGTTTCTGAGCAAATCTAAGGCAAATTTCTGCAAAGTGCTATTCAAAAGGGAACTATGTGAATTGATAGTGTATGATTTCGATTCCAAATTAACCAAGAAAAAATCTTCTTTTTCGTCCACTTCGGTTCTCACATTCCTCTTAGGTTTTTGAGTATTATTATTTAATTCTGACTCCTGGAAAAGCTGATGGCAAAATTTAAGAATGTCCTCCGATTCAGAATCACTATTATGATTCAGACCCAGCAGATATCGTCTTAATAGCTCATTCAATTTGTTTTGATTCCTCAGATTAATTCTAACCATCAACAAAGCTTTCACAGGAGAAAGCAATGTACCGAACTCTGTCAAGCTAAGGTTTGAAGCGAGAAGTTCACCAGCGTCATAGCTTTTGTTACTCTTAATTTCTTTAACCTTTGTGTGATAGTTCTCTGAATCTTTTTCTTCACCAGCGAAACCAAAAATGTTTTCCATTATGATCCTAACAATCATGCTGGAAGAAGTGTCTAAGTCGGAATGTTTTAATATTCCTTGCATACTCTTCAAGATATAGTGGACAGTGTAGCTTAATACGTGAATTTGAGAACCACGTTTTAAAGTGGCCATCAACTCCTTTATCATAAAAACAAGATAATCAGCACCTAGGATAATACTAATTTTACCGAGAGTCACTCTTACGGCATCTCTTAACTCTTCGGATTTACTTCTTAGAACTTGGCAAATATTCGTTAGGATACTTGGAAGGAAATGGACAACGTCATCATTTGTGAGCCCCAAAACAACATTAACTAGAGCCTCCGCAATAGGCATCCTTTCAATGATAGTTTCGTCATCTCTTGTGCCTAGAATCTTTGAAAGTGTCGGGTACAGTTCCTGCTTAATAAAATTAGTGGGTTCTTCCAAGTTAGAAGGGAATTTGCTCAAAGTAAACTTTGATTCAGTTTCACCTCTTACAGAACGAAAAGTTTCTCTAAGGGAAACTGAGAGTTGAACAATTAGTAGTGTGGCTTGCTTCATTTGATGAGGTTTGTTTTTCAGCATTGAAATATACCTTCTGAAAAGAGCCTTGTATTGGTTCCAACTCATATGTTGTGCCAAATCTCCAATGGTTAGTTGCGTTTCATTCCCAATGTTTCTGTACCTTTCGTCATCTGAAAATACATAATGCTCGATCATTGGTATCAGATAGTGAGATATACTATTATCTTTGAGTTGATGAGCATGTTCACCTAACCTTTTGATAGCTCTTTGGCGACGATGCAGTTGAATATGATTAATATTTGTGAAGAAATCTGCCTCTTCATCACCATTGTAGAGCAAAATGGTCATATCTTCGAAGTCTGTGAAATATTTAGAGTTTTTCACCATATATGACAGCACTGATATATATTCGCTTTGTACTTCTTCTAAAGGATGTCTGAGACCAGCCCTTATACTTGGTAAAAGGATGTCTTTTAGCATAGAAATTGATGGCGTGGCATCAATAGAATTATTCTTCTCGTTAATAAAATCAATAAACTTCATTATCGCATGTGATGCGTTTGTTCTTAGCGCAAGTTCTTCCTTATCGTTAATATAGTGTAAACAGGTAAACAATAGAGGAAGCCACTCCATCTCGCTGTAAGACTTGTAACCATTTTCAATGAGCCCTTTGAAGGAGGATAGAATTCTAGGGAAATCATACTCATGTATACGCAAAGATGAGTATGAATTCAAGTCTGCAACCAATTTAGAAATGTTTTCTAATTCAGGAACTTTTCTACCAAGTTCCACGAAGAGCTCTGTTAAGGAAACTCTGAGATTTCGCTCATCAAATGTTTTAAACAAAGACGATATGGTTGCATAGAGTTCCTTAATATCACTCCAAGAACAATCGTAGTTGAATACTATAAGTTTCAATATCTTTAGGATTTTTTGGGTATCATTTTCTGGCAATCTTTTTATCTTTCCCTTCAATATGGATGTCAGTGAAGAGACCAAATGACTTCTAACATCATTGTCTTGAATAAATCCCAATTCAGTAATACTGACTAACAAGTTCAAAAACGAAGAAATAGAGCTTGAGTCAGAAAGTCGAATATATAACGAGGGAAGTATTTTCAAACAGGATGAGCAGATAAGAGTCACCAAATCTACGTAATGATCATCATTTACTGGTGTTCTGATAATCGAATCCGCTGCTTCAATAATGGGACTAATAACAGCCTCCTTAACGTGTTGGTTTGATATGGTGTCCATCAACGCAGTAGCTGCTGCTAGTTCATCGTAGTACAGAAATGGGTACAAAGAGGGATTATGTGCCCAATAAAGGATAATTCGTAGCAAAGAGGAGGGTTGTTGTAAATTTTCATCTGAAAAGTGCGGGATACGTGGTTTAACTACAACAGTGTAGACACCATCCATAGATGTGGACCAATCAAACGCAGTCCCGACAAATTCAAAGATACTACTGAAACATTTTAGACCTTGCTGCCTCAAATTGCCTGCCATCTTCCTTAAATGAACCTCTTCTGTGCCCTCAGTATCCAGGATATAATATGCCATAGCAATCGAGTAAATTAACGGTTGCAACACTGAGGAAGTATGCAATGGAAAATTTGTTCTCAATACAGACAGAGCTGAATTTACAATGTTGATGAAACCAGTCATACGTCTTATAGTTTTCAAAGTAGCCTTTGAGCCATTTATTTGGTGGTTGTTGTTGAAGAAATAGGTATAGTCCAGTCTTTCACTAGCCAAAGTCAAAAAATCATTAACGTACGCCTCCTTAAAATTTGGTAAAACAGAAATAACAGCTATTTTGCGGCTTCTTTTTTGTCCACTTGTTGGGGGTACTTGTGCTCGACCAAAAAAAATTCTTAAAACATATGGCATAATCACCTTCTCATCGTCATTTTTGATGGCCTGTGACCCATTTTCTGTTAAGAAAGTTGTAATTTCATCCTTGAATAAAGTGTCATCTAATAGATTCCTTAAGTTATCTCTATACTTATTCAGTGTAGAATCCTTATAAGCAAGAAGTGCATCTAACGCCAGTTTCTGAACATCTGTATTACGACTACCCAATAAAACCATCAAATGATCATGCAGTTCCACTGTACTGTGAACATTCTTTATATTTTTGAATTTGCTTAAAGTCTTCAAAAACAAGTTCCTATCAGCTTCCATCCATGAACCAGTAATAACACGCTCATTTTCCAAATCCTCTTCATCTTTATAGGTCTTGAAATCATTGAAAACAAAAGGTGCAATATCGGCAAAGTGTCTTTCTGCAACTTGAGGAATAGATAGCATAACTTTTAAAGCCTGATTTCTAATCAAAACTGGGTAGGTGACGTTCCCCCTTCTTTCTATAGTAGTGCCTATTATGCTCGTATTTTGAGTAGAATACTTTGACCAAACTTGTGAGAACGTATCAATGGTGTCTCTTAACCTCACCACGCCAGAATCCCACAGTATTGTGTCCGTACCATCTTCAAGCAAAGGCTCATAGTAATCCAACTTCTGATTTTCATCAGGGCATCTAATAAACGTTAATACCAATTTCCACACAAGAGCTTCATCTTTTGTGTAGACATTAGGAAGAGTATCAAAAACACCTGTCCAAGCTGGAGAAAATCTAACAGTTAAAAGTCCAAACAGATGCTTGAGAAAAAAAGAAGACGTTAGTTTGTCTGTCTCAGTTTTTCCAAATTCAGCACCAACATTTTTGATTCTGATAGTTAAGTCTCTGGCATTTTGTAATGTAAGAGGTACTTGCTCGATAATCATGCATGAAGAAAGAAGCTCAGGTATTGGTGTACCCTGCAAATGCATCAAGGCCTTCATTAATTCGAAAGTTTCGTAACGAATTTTCCCATCAGGTAACACAAGGTTATCTGTCAAGTCAATGAGAAGCTTTGGATAGTGTGATAATAGTTCTTTTATATCTTCTGAAGGGTGTAGGTTACCCACTAACTTGTTCCATCCGCTTACAAAGCTTAAACTTACTTTGTAGTTTTCGTAATTATCTAAAATAGTCTTTAATAGATCTTGCCCTGAAGCGTAGTCTCCCTTAGAATATACTTTTAAGAGTGTACCAACCGTATCTTTTGTAAAGTTATCTGGAGATGTAAAAGTTAAAAAAATACGTTCAAGCAAAGAGTTAATAATCACTGAATCCTTTAAGTTTGAATATCTGAAAATTATAGCTCGCCAATATATTTCGAAAAGATCGTCCGAATCTTTGATTTCTGATGTGATAAAATAGTCTCTGATAGATAAAAGGAACTCCTCTGGAAAAATGACTTTCGATACTTTCTGTAATTCAGGCTTCTCATCTATCTCTAGAAAGAAAAGTGCAATTTTCTTCCCTTGTGATTCCCAGTTCTCCTTTAAAAATAATTGCAGGAACTTTAAGCCGTTGAATGATAATACCCTTTCATAACTTAACCTTAATGCAAATTGAAAGAATTCAAGGAAATGATCTGCAATATTTGTTAGAGCATAGTTGAAAAGCTTTTGGTGAAATTGAGTCAGAGTTTTCACATCAGTATTACGAATAAACAAGGCAAATAAGAATGCTAGGTTATCTGGTGAAAGAGAAGCACAGTTTTCATTCTGATTCATTATTCTTTCAATCAAACTGATAATACTGTTCCAATCAGGAATTTTCTTACCACTTTCAGAAAAGACAATAGTTGCCAACACTTTCATTATCCTATCGAGGTTGGTACTGTCGAGTAAATTATTGAAGTTCTCAAACACGACGTCATAGACCGGAAGTAAACTTTCGATAGAGGCATATTTACTAATATTCATCCAAATATCTGACAACAATGAAACAGATCTTTCTGGTGATGATTGCGCCAAAGCCTCCTGTAATAGAACACTCATGATAACCTTAGCCTTAGAATGCAACGTTTCTTGCGTAGATGTCATGGATTCAGTGAATAATATCAAAAGACCTTCATAAAGATTGCTTTGCTCATCACCTTCCTCCAATTTTCCAAAGACAGATTCGATAAATTTACTTAAGTTAGAAACGGGAGCCTTTCTCACTAAAAAGGACAGCGCTTCTGCTGAAAACCTTGAAAGATATTCCTTCGAATGAGATAATAGTGGGATTAAAAGGTCACATGTCAGTACCAACTTCTTAACCAAAAATTTCGAAAGATACTTGAAGATATAAGCCAAACAGTTGAAACCCCACTCAAAAACATTAGAGGATTCAAACTCTATGGCAGCATCTAACAGATTTATCAGGGTTCTGATGGCTTTTTCATAAAATTTTAGAAAATCTGGACCTAAATCATGACAGAATTGAGCTAAGAGGTCCAATAGTGGTTGCAGGGAAAACTCATCATGCGCGTTGATAAATGAAACCAAAGAATTAAAAATCTTTTCATCATGGTATAATATTTGGGGCAGGGTTTGAACATCATGCTCGTTTTCTCCTGCAAACTCCGTAAACTTGGCACTTAAATTAATTTCTTTCCACTGATCGAAAGAAGCAAGAAAGTGCGATGACTCAACATAATCATGCACTCTCTTTTCTAGGTTCCTTGCTGGTTCAATTTTCAAATCGTCGATCCTGGCTTTGAAGGAAGAATACCTATATCGTTTAGACGATTTTGTAGTTTGCTTTTGTTTAGCCATATTGTCAATGAAATATGTATAGCCGATATTCAAAGTGTAACCAATACGCCTAACGAGTTAAAACAAAAAGTATATAAATGAGGGAAGATACGCTCTGTTCTCAAGTGTTTTATTTCTGTATATCAAGGTTATATACTGTACTTAATTGAATACGCCAACTTTTCAATGCTCATCGCTAAAAATTTTCGGGAAGACATACACTCAAAATTTTTCAAGAAGGACGTCCGGGTGGTACCAGATCTAGGCGTGTTCGAAAAAATAAAACGAAAGGTAGGTAGGTAACCTTGGAGCTTGGGTGGATAAGAGAGAAATTTACTAATAAGTGATAATCATATACTACGCTTCTAATACGCAATGTGGTGATTGTAAAAAAAAGGTATATATTTGTAACGCTTATCTTGAAACGTAGATCAAAGTCTTTTGCCATATATTCAAATCGACTGAATATTTTTCTAACCATTTAAAACCTGTGTTTCCTACCATACAGTTAATAAAGACAATTGACAAACTCAAAGGAGAAGTCCACTATTCTCTCTCAAATTCAAATACATGTACAGTTAGCAAAAAGAAACGACAACTGCAGGACTCGAACCTGCGCGGGCAGAGCCCAAAAGATTTCTAATCTTTCGCCTTAACCACTCGGCCAAGTTGCCTAATTTTATGAATAATAATAGATTTCAAAATATAAAAGTTAATTATGATTATATATAAAGTAAAAGCTGAAATGCAATTCTGTTGGAATTAGCGATTACAACTATACATTCTTCGTATAAATTGGATTAGGAAAAATTATAATAATAGAATTTACTGCAGTAGTAAAGCAAAGATCTATTAATTGACCATAACTTAGTATATAAGAAGATGAGTTATCACCAAAAGCTTATCATCAATGTTCCGAATTATGCCTGAACAATTGGATTTAATATAATCAATCAGCGTGTGTTTTATATATCTCTTTTATATAATTTAAGAAAGAACGATTTATTCTCAATTATTTCAACTTACAAAAATTACTAATTATCAACAAATTCGATAACGGATGGTACGGTATAAAATGTAAGAAGAGTTAGTGAAATTGTTTTTTATAAATTGGGGCCTTACTTTATTTCTGCATAGCTAGTAAGATTTCTTTTTCGGCAATCCAATCCCAAAAATCATTAAATATTACTGCTATATCTCAAAAAATAATTACGCTAATAAAATAACAAAATACTAGCAGAATAACTCAGCAAGAAGGGCAGCACAAATAGTTAAGTAAAACTGCTTTCATAAATATCACCAACATTCACAGTAAGGTCCAAAATCCTACTTATGTAAGTAAACAGGTCATATTACTGAAGTAAGAGCTTCACCGAGGTTATACTTGTAAAAATCTCCTCTGAATTCCTAACCTTTGCGGTCAAAGAGCATTTTGTAGCAGTAGGCACGAACTAAGTATACTGTTTGTCTAATGTGAAAGATGTCCAGAATTACAGACGAAAACTAATCAAATCAGCTCATTATTGTCCAAAGATAAGGACACCATAATTTTTGTTTGTCAGTGGTTGCAGAATAATCAATTTACTCTTCTACTATTGTACTACTTTTCTTTTTTTTGTAATTTTATAAGAATGGATCTGAAGTACTATCATTCCAAAGGGTGTGATATAAATCCGTCAAATCGCCACTGTTAACAAACTCCTCTAAAGTGCCAAGATTGTATATACTATTCTCGTTACCACCTACTTGGCTGAGCGCAAATGGTTGTCTTTTAGGAGGCTGCAACGATCGACGCTGGTGTGGTAAATTACATGAAGTATTTTCTGATGCGTCTTGGGCGTAAGATTCCTCTCCAGAGTTCAACAACGACGATAGCTTCAACGGCGAATTTGCTGGTGAAGTAGAAGAATTACTGTACACAGGAACCGTTCCGTCATATGGCTGTGAAACTTGGTTTACATTACCTTGTTCAGAAACATTTCCAGTGGCGGCTTTATCCCTGCATAAAATTTTGTAGTCACTTTCTAACATTTTTCTAATTGTTAAATGGAAGCCTGATTTCTCAACAGATTTCAACATATATTTGTAAATAAAAGAACGAGTATCAAAAAACTCCCTCAAAAGATCACTCAACTTCGGTTCAACTTCTTTCAAACGTTCAATTATTTCAGCTCTATCAATTTGTTCAGAATCACAGTATTTTATAAATATGATCCTTATCGATATAGCAACTAAGCTCGAACTTCTCGAAAACTCTTTAAAAGTTTGACAGTCATAATCTTTTTCGTCTAAATTATTGTTAAAGAAAGACATGATATTGGTAATTCTCTTAAAGACTTTCAAAGTATTAATAACATCCTCCAAACTAATGTGCGGATTTTCAACATAAAACCTTGAAGCCATCACGAAAAATATCAGCTCATAAAAGTCTAAACAAGTCCAAACAATAAAATCGGTATCAACCTGTATTAAGAATTGATTAATTTCTTTCCAATCTCGATACATTTCATCCGCATATTTCAAGGTTTGCTCGGTTAATACTTCTGGATCTTCGGATAGTCTAGCAATTAAATTGGTAACAGCACCCCAGATAGAAAACCATGTCTTTTTATGGTAACTTACAAACTTAGCTGCCTCAATCAAATCATTTTTTGAGTAGTCTGGATATCTAGAGTGAGCTACCTCAAAAACTCTCGAAGTGTGATATTTTATTTTAGCCAATTTCATCCTTAATGACTCAACATCTTCAAAAACATTCTCCAATAACTTTTGCCTAACGAGCGCAGGTTTAACCGATGTTTCTAAAGATGTGAACTTCTCATTATAAAGAGTTTCTGAAAAAAAATTCCCAACAATTTGTGCGATCGCTAGCTTTCCATACTCAATCAATCGGGACAAAGACAACCTCTCTATTTCGGGCGATGATGGTGATAGTGAGCATGTGCTAATTTTTGTTAGAAATTCATTATGATTGATGAATCCCATGTCCCTGAAGTCCTTTGGCAAAAGACAGTTCATTTGACGTTCATTAATTAAAGACAGGTCACCAAGATCAGTTAAAAAACGCTTTTCCAGGCAGTAAATCTTCCACCAAATTCTTCTTCTTCTTTCAGCAGTGTTTTCATCTATTCCAACATAATATTCCCAACGGGACAATCCCATCTTAATGGAACATGTGACTGCAACTTCTAGCATTTTTTCAAATCCAAAACGTTCATCAATTTCATTCTGGATTTCTAGCAACGACACTAAAATTTCTAAATAATCCAAAGTGTTTACGTCCAACATGTGATATAAGGTGATATTATAGTACGCGTAACAAAGAGTGGATAAAAGATATTCCGAGGAACAAAATGATGAAAACAAGTTACTCTTTTGAAGAGGTAAAGAAAACGCTTGATTTAAGTATTCCGCAAAGTGCTTTCTATGCTGTGCATACATTTCTGTCACTATTCGAAACATCGAAAATGAGTCATGTAGATTATCTATTAGTTGGGAAGTCGTGAAACCAGTAATCGTTTGTATGAACGGTTGAGGCAATTGATTAACAACAGAGACCACCAAGTCACTGGATAAAGGTGTCGGAGAAGTGGGCAAAGTAGCGGGTGCTGCCGCAGTAAAGGATTGCTTCATTTTCTGAAGATAGTTCTCCAATGGGTTAGCAATGGAGATGCAACCTTGAATTAAATGCTCATAGCACAAATCAAACAATCTTAGTATCAAGTAAATAGTTTCCTTTGTGTCTATTCGCATCAGTGGGCCTGTATTGTCAAGATTTTTCTTTATTAAATAGCCAATGCCCCTTAACGAAAATGCCTGTATTGGAGAGAAAAGGCCAAATACTTCATCAACTAATGGGGTAGTAGCCAAAAATGAATCTGAACTATGACTTTTAACCATTTGATCAGTCCAAAAGGAGAACCGTGTCATGTATATTTTATTTCTATACTTATTAGTTAAAAGGCACGTTTCTATGGACCTTTGTGGAGGGGGAGAGAGGTTGGAAAGCTTATGGTAATCAATTCCAGGTTTCCAGTTACTAATCAAATTATTCAACTGTGACTTGGTGCTATTAATCAAAACCTGCGTATCAGCACACGGGGGCAAACTATACAGATTTGTTAAAATTTTCTGATACGTAATCAGCTGCTTCTGGTAATCAGAATCATCTTCAAAAAGAATATTATTGTTATTAGTCGCATCGGATGCATTTGTAGTGTTCGGAGAGACCGGAGTTTGTATCGGCTCATTCACCAATTTGAAATAATCTTGGTTATCTAGCTTAATCACACTATCAAGATGATGTGCATCTGCAGAAACTTTTTCATTGTGGTGTGAAGAAGACCGAGGAACAGTTGTAGTGGCCAAAGGCAGGGACGTATCCTTTTCCTGAGTCAAATTCTTTTTCAAAAAGACGCACGTACAATCATAAGAGATACAGTTTGTGCACGGGTATTTACCTGTGCATTTGATTTTTCTTTTTCTGCAATTAACACATGCAGTAGGGACCTTGGATCGAGTTGATTTCTTCACCTTCATTACACTCACGAGGTGAGAGGAAACAATACAGCTACTGATGTTATTATCACCTAAAGCTTATGGTTCTTTTGCAGTGTTCTAGAACTGAACATCCACTTACATACTCATATATATGAATATATATGAGTATATATGTTCACATTCTAGAACTCACGGTGATAGTGCGGTTATTATTCCGCGGAAACTCCGAGCGCCAGGCGGCGGCCCCGCGGAAGGAAGGGCAGCGCTTGTTGTTCCAGAAGGAAAAGAAAATAAAACGCTTCTCTTGTGGAAATAGTGGTTTTATATACAGTGGCAGAGCATAGTAGTTTATGAGGAGCGGCAGATAATGAGTGGAAACAATATGGGATATTATGAGGTGATTGCAGGGTTATCAGCACTAGAAAAGTCGCCGCAGGTAGTATTCAGTGCAGCAGAGCTGCAGCAGCTCACGCAGCAATCTGCAGACACCAATAAAAACACTAAGGGCAGTGAGAACAGTAAAATGAGGATATCCAGGCCCAAAAGAGTAGCCGTACATGGTTATCTAGGCGGCAAAGTGTCACTCGCCGATGCGGCGCAAGTAGAGTATGAGGTTGGACACTCGCTGCTGGGTAGCTATGTGCCACGCCAGCAGCTGGAGGCTCTCTCCAGTGTGGACTTTGCCCACCATTTCCACCGTACATTAGAATGCAAGACTGCGCTAGAGACGCACGACGTCTTTCTTGCCGGCGCAGGCCAATTGTCGCTACCTTTCCAATCGCATATAGAGAGTCCCAGAGAGGACGAACTGAAAAGGAAAAGAAAAGTGTTGATATGCAAACGGTGCCAATCACGATTTATAGGCACTCATAGACGGTCTCAACTTAGAGAACATGCGTGCGTAGATCAAGCCATCTAGTTGATGAAGGAAAATCCATGGTCGTTAAAAGTGATTTGTGAAGGTTCCTAAAAGGGGCTTTCTTTCACCCATGCGGGAATAGATACATGAGACGAAAAAAGAACAAGTATTTAGTGTATATACTACTATCAATCTCTATTATAGTTCTAATAGACGGGACAGTTGAACATAATTAAGGTGACACGTTGTGTTATATACAAAATAGCTAGAGTATGACCGTGTTTCTGGGCATCTATAGGGCCATCTATGCCTATGAACCGCAGACACCAGAAGAACTGGCCATCCAGGAAGATGATCTGTTGTACCTATTACAAAAATCAGATATTGATGATTGGTGGACAGTGAAGAAAAGGGTAATTGGCTCCGATAGCGAAGAACCAGTGGGTCTAGTACCTTCCACTTATATTGAAGAGGCTCCCGTTTTGAAGAAGGTAAGAGCCATTTATGACTATGGACAGGTGCAAAACGCTGATGAAGAATTAACGTTTCATGAAAATGACACTTTTGATGTATTTGATGATAATGATGCGGATTGGTTGTTGGTTAAATCTACCGTCTCCAATGAATTCGGCTTTATTCCAGGAAACTACGTTGAGCCAGCGGACGGATCCGCTCCTAAACAGGAACGGTCACCAGCCGCCGCCGATGTATCAGCTGCTACGCCAACTACTGCGCCAGCTGCTGCACTCCCTACCAGCTTTTTACCACCTCCTCAACATAATGATAGGGCTCGCATGCTTCAAGACAAAGAAGACCGAGTTCTAGATGAAGATGATGAGGGTCCTCCTCCTGCCATGCCTGCAAGACCAACCGCTACTATTGGAACTACCGAGGCCACGGCTATGGCGGCTCCATCTCACAGAAGACCATCATATAGCGATAACGACAATAACGACGAAGAGGATGATTACTATTACAACAACAACAACAGCGTTGGAAACCACGAATACAACACAGAGTACCATTCTTGGAATGTTACTGAAATCGAAGGTAGGAAGAAGAAAAAAGCCAAGCTATCAATCGGTAACAATAAAATAAACTTTATACCCCAGAAAGGAACCCCTCATGAATGGTCAATTGATAAATTGGTCTCATACGATAATGAGAAGAAACACATGTTTTTAGAATTCGTTGACCCTTATAGAAGTCTTGAATTGCACACCGGCAACACCACCACGTGTGAAGAGATCATGAACATTATTGGTGAGTATAAAGGTGCTTCTCGTGATCCCGGCTTGAAAGAAGTTGAAATGGCTTCCAAATCTAAGAAAAGAGGTGTCGTGCAATACGACTTTATGGCCGAGTCACAGGACGAATTAACCATAAAATCAGGCGACAAAGTTTACATTCTAGACGATAAAAAATCCAAGGACTGGTGGATGTGCCAGCTGATTGATTCTGGCAAAAGTGGCCTCGTTCCTGCACAGTTTATTGAACCTGTTCATGATAAGAAACATACCGAATCCACGGCAAGCGGTATAATCAAATCCATCAAGAAAAATTTCACCAAATCTCCCTCCAGGTCGAGATCTCGATCGAGGTCAAAATCCAATGCTAACAACAATTGGAAAGAGGATGAATCTCAAAACGATGTTCCTACTACTGTTATCGGTAAAAGGTCAAGGAAAAGTTCATTGTCCTCACACAAGAAAAACTCATCGGCGGCAAAAGATTTCCCTAATCCAAAAAAATCGCGTTTATGGGTTGATAGAAGTGGTACTTTTAAAGTGGATGCTGAATTTATTGGGTGTTCTAAGGGCAAGATCCATTTACACAAAGCTAATGGTGTCAAGATTGCTGTCGCTGCTGATAAGTTATCTAACGAGGATCTGGTCTACGTGGAGAAAATTACAGGCTTTTCCTTAGAAAAGTTTAAAACCAATGATGGCTCTTCCTCTCATGGCAGTGATTCAAGAGACTCTGAAAGAGAAAGAAGAAGGAGGTTAAAGGAGCAAGAAGAAAAGGAACGTGATAGAAGGTTGAAAGAACGTGAATTATATGAATTGAAGAAAGCTAGAGAACTATTGGATGAAGAAAGATCAAGGTTGCAAGAAAAGGAATTACCTCCAATAAAACCACCAAGACCAAACTCTTCTGCCTCTGTTTCAAATACGACCCCTACGTCAATCGCAGAAAACGGTAACAACAACAGTAACAAATATGACTGGTTCGAATTTTTCTTGAATTGCGGTGTGGATGTTAGCAATTGTCAAAGGTATACTATCAATTTCGATAGGGAGCAAATCACCGAAGATATGATGTCTGACATAAATAGCTCCATGTTAAGGACCTTAGGTTTGCGTGAAGGTGATATTGTTAGAGTGATGAAACATCTTGATAAGAAATTTGGAAGAGAGAATAACACAACCATTCCATCAAATGCTACTGGAAATATGTTTTCCCAGCCTGATGGTTCATTGAACGCTGCTGCGGTCCCTGAAACCTCATTGCCTCAGCAATTGTTACCACAGACAACAAGCCCTGCTCAAATAGCTCCTCCTGCATCAGCAGAGATGGATGATGCTTGGACTGTCAAGCCGGCTTCTAAGTCTGAATCTAACTTACTCTCCAAGAAATCTGAATTTACTGGTTCCATGCAAGATTTATTGGACTTACAGCCCCTTGAACCTAAAAAGACCTCAACCACAACACCTGAACCAAACTTGAAGGACTTGGAACCTGTGAAAACTGGTGGCACTACCGCTGTCTCGGCTCCAGTTCCACCTGCTCCCGCCCCATTAGATCCATTTAAGACTGGTGGCAACAATATCTTGCCGTTAACTACTGGTTTTGTGATGATGCCAATGATTACTGGGGGTGCCATGCTACCAATGCAAAGAACTGGTGGCTTTGTCGTGCCACAAACAACTTTCGGTATGCAATCACAAGCTACTGGTGGTATCTTACCTGTTCAGAAGACGGGTAACGGGCTAATTCCAATCGCTAACACTGGCGGCGCTATGATGCCACAAACTACATTCGGCACAACTCCTACTGTTTTGCCTTTGCAGAAAACGGGAGGTGGCCTAATACCAATCGCTACGGGAGGCGCACAATTTCCACAAACTTCATTCAATATTCAAGCGCAGCAACAACTTCCAACAGGTTCAGTGCTGCCTGTCCAAAAAACCGCCAATGGATTAATCTCAGCCAATACTGGTGTCTCAATGCCACCTTTACAAAGGACTGGTGGCGCCATGTTTGCACAGCCTCAAATTACTGGTGGTGCTGTGATACCACAAACGTCATTTGGCGTTTCGCAACAACTAACAGGTGGTGCAATGATGGCCCAACCCCAAAATACTGGTGGTGTCATGATGCCCCAAACATCTTTCAATGCTCTAACCCAAACTACCGGAGGAGCAATGATGCCTTTACAAAGGACTGGCGGTGCATTGAATACATTTAACACAGGTGGTGCTATGATCCCTCAGACTTCGTTTAACACTCAGCCTCAAAATACTGGGGGATTCCGGCCACAGTCCCAATTTGGTATAACTTTACAGAAAACAGGAGGTATTACACCATTAAACCAGAATCAGTTCACTGGTGGAGCCATGAATACTTTCAATACGGGGAGTGTTCTTCAACAACAGCCACAGATGATGAATACTTTCAATACTGGCGGTGTTATGCAACAACCACAGATGATGAATACTTTCACTACCGGTGGCGCCATGCAACAACCACAGATGATGAATACTTTCAATACTGGCGGTGTTATGCAACAACCACAAGTGATGAATACTTTTGCTACCGGCGGCGCCATGCAACAACCACAGATGATGAATTCTTTCAATACCGGAGGCGCTATGCAGCAACCACAACAACAAGCATTACAGAACCAACCTACTGGATTTGGGTTTGGTAATGGCCCTCAACAATCAAGACAAGCTAATATATTTAATGCTACTGCATCAAATCCTTTTGGATTCTAGGTTACTTCAAAGGTAAATAATAATAATAAACTAAAAGAGATAGTTTCGTGTAAATCTGTCCTTATAATTATGAGAATGCAATATTTCCTTTCTTTTATATAGTAGTTGTAAATGTATATTACTAATTCGACATTATCGTTCCCACTTTTAATGATCCTTTACTATTGTATGAATGTTGGAATGGAAAATATTAGTCCATCCATTTACCATCACTAGACAAAAAGAAGCGTTCGCTCACTTTGCTTCCGCCAATAATCAACCAAGATAAGAGCGCCTTAGTTCACAGCTTTAGAAAGCTTCAATTGTGCCATTTTTTCTGAAGAAATTGTTAGGATAGTAATAGGACGAAGATTCTGAGGTTAAAATGATACTTATATGATCATTCATAATCTCAAAAGGAAAACTTGTTGAGGTAATAAAATATAGAAGGTTATTATTTATGAAGAGACCAACAACCAAGATCTTTGGACCATTTGTATATATTTCTAGGATCATTAACTTCTAAAAACAAGTCGCAAGTAGAGCTGTCCAGACGAAAGCACCTGATGAGTTTTTTTATCCTTACCTTGTTTCCTTGAGTTGGTTGACCATTCAAGATTGGCAAGATGGGTACATTTCGCAGCACCGATTTTAAGTCTAGTAAATCCCAGGCAAAGAATAATCCCCTTTCAGTCAAAACAACTAGATATTTGCTCGATGTTACCATCTTAATTACCTTATGTCCCAGGCTAATTTTAGGGATTTTCTGCTGTCCGTTATATGAGAGGATGTATATAGAACCGTTAGCAGAAGCTAAACACCAACACTTGCAATTCTTTGATCCCACAGCACAAATGATAACTTCTGGGATAAATGCTTCGATAGTTCTTTTACCTCCTTGGTAGCCTAGTATTTTGGTAGGATTATCCAGAAGTGCCTCAAAATCAAACTGTATTGATCTCTCTACACCATTTCTTATTTCCAAGACGGCTATATCGTTCAAGTCACCCTCTTCAAGTATAACAACATCTGTGTCTGGTATAATGTCAGATTGCGTAAGGTATCGTGTTGTTGGTTCTTCGCTCCAAATCTTCTCCTGTGTTAACTTAGCGTTCAAAGTCATCCTGTGAAAGTCGTTTTCATCCTCTGAAAGAATTGTAATTTCGTCAATGCTGTCGTTCGTACCATCTGTACCTTTGATAATTGTATTACCTGGATCATCATTGTCAAATTCTGAATTTGCGGCTTTTCTTGTACTTCTTTCTTTTGTACCCATAATTAAGGAATGTATACCTAATCTTGGTAACGGAAATGATGCGATACTGATTTTCTTTTCGATACCCTCTAGTGCATTAAAAAATAAATTATTATTAGTGACCGCCTTAGTGGACGCTTTCAAATTATTTTCAAGTTTCCTATTATCCAATGTAGGTTTTTTGATTGCATTGGGAAAAGGAGATGATGATGAAGTCGAAATTAATGTAGGAGTTACACGTTTTTTACCACTTTTGAGAGTTACTGCTTTATTTAATTTAGCATCCTTTTTCCTCTTTGGAATCAAGATATTTACATGTTCACCTTTAAGTGCACAAGCATCATTTTTATCTTTTTTTTGATGAAAAAGTGAATCTGCTGCAAGTATTTGAGGTTTTCCACTTTGTTTCGATGTTGAGAACTTTGTTTTTTTGAAATTTTTGGTTTGATCCTCGAGTAGTAATTGATTAATGCTTTCCGGAAAATCCAATGAATCCTTGTCGACACCGTATCTATACAATTGCTCCGTATTTTTCTCCAGAGGGATAGGTTTACCTAATTCGTCATTCTCGAATTTAAACAAGGTAATTGAAGAGTCTAATGATGCAACAAATAGTAAAGAGCCATTCGGATTCCAAGACATGTCAGTAATTGACTTATTCGCAATATCAAAAGCAACAAATATCGGTCTTGGCCTGCTCGTACTCCAAACGGCCAGGGATTTATCTTGTCCAGCAGTTGCCACAACAGAGTCGATGTTTTTATCAAATTGGTGAACATTTTCCTCATTTTGCTGTATTAGCCCATCCTCTAGGTCATTGTGTTTTCTTTCTTTGACGCCGCCACCCCTCTCAAACAATCTAGGATTAAACCTTGCAACTTCTGTAGGCGCATCATGCCCAATTAAGCTAACGCTTGTATCCCAAGTTCCTCTATTTACAATGGCCACGGAACTGACGGGCCCATTAGTAGCGTTGGGAACCGCGATATGTTGTCCATCAGGAGACCATGATGGTCTTCTGAAGTATGTGGTCAAGGGTGACTTTTTGAATGGTTCCGTAATTATATGTTCTATCGTGAAAGAAACGTCTCCAGTCTTATGATACCTAAATATCTTCATGGTTCTATCATCTGATGTGGTGGCAAAGTACTTATTAGCAGGATCGAAAACAACACCTTTAACGAGAGATTGATGTACGTCAAATCTCTTTAACTTTTCAAAAGTGGAACCGTTCCAAACTATGACAGATCTATCTAAACCAACTGTCACTAGTATGCTTGAGTCCGGTGCCCAGCAAATATCTTGTATATCGTTATCATGCGCAACTAATCTTTTACGAACAGTCCAATGTTCCTTGTCATTTTCAGAACCAAAGGCAGGTTGTGAGCCTTGCTCTTCATCGAGAGCCCATATAAGCAAAATCCTATCGTCAGATCCACTTGCAAGATATTTTCCATCCGGTGAAAATTTGACACATGTTATGGAGCCAGTATGCCTACTCATACTACACAATGGGATCTGCAAATCTTGTGGAAGCGGTATTTTAGGAGTTACTGCTTCTAATTCAATGCAATGCAAAATGGAATCTATAGACCATATCCTAATCTTTCCATCTAAGCCGCCAGTAGCCAGTCTCTTCCCATCAGGACTAACATCAACTGTATATATTTCATACTTTCGCGACTCTTCACGGTGAGTCAACCATGGAAACTTTGCTACTTTCATCTTATCACAGGCTTCTCTCACTCGTATTTTTATTGCCTTTTTCGCAGGTGTAATAATTCTATGAGTGTTTTGCCAATGATATCTTTTTATTCTACTAATATACCCACTGACCTTATTTTATTTTTGTTGCGATGCGAGGTGGTTTATTTTGAATACTAACCATGACAAAACAATTCAACTGAAAAAAGCAGTAAAAAAATATGATCAGCTGAGAATATCAGTACAAGTCCTTCCTTTTTTGGCAGATTGCTTTCCGAATATGCGCCTATGATTTTGAATAGCTAGATAAAGATAAGGGCTTTCAGGAGGAGAATTAATAACATATTCTTATTTCTTTTTCTCTATTACAAATTTGTATATATTCGTTTTCTTACTTACAAATCATTAAGAAGGATACAAAAACTTGAACCTTTTTAAGATAACATACCTATTGCATTATTTCTTGTTTCAAAGATAAAAGATCACCACACGTTCTAATAGAAAGTTCCTTTTTAAAGATTTTTTTGGGTTGTTTTCGAGAAGGATCAAGTAGGTGCATCAACTTGGTCAGGATAGTTACTTCATGATTGAAATTGCGGGTGCACGTGTTTCTCTGACTCATTTTTAGCAAGTTGATACTTAAATAATATAACCATAATAGGTTTGTTCTCGGTTCAAACATTCCCCAGGACATCGGCTGAGGAAGTAAACTTCTCATCAATTCGTAGATCTCAAACTGTAAAGTTCCTCGCCCTTGAAAGAAATATTGGTGGTCTAGTCTTGTATAGAAAGCTTTATTGGTGTCAACACTTGAAAATCGGGAGCACTTCAGACCAATTAAAGTTACATTTCCCCTTGAATCTATCAAAATATGATCGAGAGTCAGATTTCTATGTTCGAACTGAAGTTTGGACTCAGCAACGTATAATATACTACTGCACTGCCAGAAAATAGACAAAGCTTGGCAATAATCAATATTGAAACATTTCGATAGAGGAGTTCCATGATCCTTGAAAAATAGGTATAACGTCAAGTTTTGAATGTCTTCACTCTCATCTGAAGGCATGACATAGGCCTGCAACAAATGGGCGATACCACTAGTTCCTTGTAAAAAGCGTAGTGATTTTAACTCATGTAAAGATATCAAGTTTGAAGTAGTCAAGTCACTTAAGGCACCAAGACATACTTTCTTGCAAATAATCGAAGTTTGTACATCACTGTGATAAGTTTGCCAAATATTATGAGACAACCGAATTGATCCAGCATTCAATATAAACAGGCCTAATGATTGGGCCTCATACAAATCATGCATAATATATTTGACGTCACAAAGTTGCAAAATTTGCTGCAAAATTGAATCATTGTAATCCAAAGTGTTTATGGGAGTAACTTCTGAAGATAGAGATGCCAATGATGTCGAATTTTTCAATTTTAACTGAATCTTATCCTTTGACACTTGATCTGGAACAGGGAGTGATATCTGGCAGGTTTGTTTGGCCAAATGATTTGACTCTTGTGTATTTCCCTTACGCCTTATCTTAAGCTTATTTAGAGAAGAATGTGACGTTTTGTGCTTCAAGCTTCTAAAGGAAAGATTTGATGATGAATGTTTGTGGTTCAATTCTTTAGTGCTTCGATGGTCGGGCATAATAAATCCAGAATTTCTCTTCTTCTCTGCATGTTTGTGGCCGCCAAAAATCGAGCTCTGGAAACTTGATATTGAAGATTTCTTTTGTAACTGATTAATTGGTTTGAGTTGTGCAGAATTTGGGGGCTGCTCGTTTGTAGATTTGGAAGATACGGATCTAGACAATAAGTTGTCGTTCTTCCAAAACTTCCATTTAGACGAGGAAGTAGTAGAAGTAAAAGAATTAACTGAATTCACACTGGGTGAATGAACATGGGAACTTGTCTTTTTGTCACTCCAAAATTTGTAATCACCGCCACCTCGAAAATTGAGCGAGGCAAAATCCTTAACCGATTCATCTCTTGATAAGGTTGACTGATTTGAAATGGGCCTGAGGGGTGTGCGAAACTTGGAATTTGTTATCTTCGAATTATTCTGCTTCGACAACCTTTTAGAAGGAGAGAACAGTTTGTTTTCTGATAGCGATACCTGAGATACATTTTCTTTATTTAAAGAGTGACTAGTATCACTTATATCGATTTTATTGAACAGTTGCTTGAGGGACGAACCTGTAGAAGACCTTTTACCATAATCATCGTTTTCGGTATTTTTGCTTGCAGGTCTTGTTTTGGATGTTGGAGAATGCGAAGAAGCAAAACCCAGTTGACTCTCGTCATCTGCTGAAGTCCTGTACGAAGCAATCTTGTAAATCCTTCTTCCTGTATCCATTGCGGGGCTTCCCACGGATGAAGAATTCAATGAACTATCGGCATCATCACTTTCTGCTGCTTCGAGCGTAAAATACCTTCGGTCAGTCATCTGCTGATCTGCAAGTGCATCAAATTTCATTGTCCTAATACACGTAGCGTATATATACTTATTTGTTGTAATGTTTTCATCATAACTGAAGATATTAAGATCAACAGACTTCAAGTTATTGTTTACTATTTCCGCTTCTTAAGATGAAAAATTACAAAAAAGTTTCGCGAATGGCTATCAAAACTCAAAAAAAAAAAATTACACTAGGCGTAACACACCAACGAGAATTTAAGGTGTAACAGGAAAAGGCGCCTCTTTCAAAGCATAGAAATGACTGATGGAGATCAGATAAAGCCTGCTGTAAATGCATTGGATGTTGAAAGCGACTCCAGTGATGACTTTGGGAATTTTTCAGATGCTTCAGTGGAAAATGATCTTTATAACCAGGATTCCAAGCTACAGATATCTTCGGAATCTGTGGTAGATAACTGCCTGAATAAGTTATTAGCTAATGGTGAATTCAATTCGGAAAAGGAAGCAATAAGTAATGATTGCTTTAAGTTGAGCAAATTGATTGAGGATGAACGACCCCATGTCATTTATGAGCAACTCGTACAACTAGATCCTGTGTTACACCCATTTATATGGAGTAAATCTCATATACGTAGGAACTTGCTACATATTTTGAGATTTTCCGATAATGATGACCTTGAAGAGGCCAGTAAAAAGAAGGAAGAAGAGCCGCTGAATGATGAATTGTTTAAGAGGATATGCGATATAGTAGAAAAAAACGAACAAACAACGATGGGTCTCTTTCTGAGGGATAATTTTAAAATCGACTACACACCACCAATGACTTTGAAATCTCTTCAAAGAGAAGAAGAGCGTGAACAAGAGCAACATATACCGCAATTGCTTACCGCCGATTTTACTGACATGGATGAAGAATCTTTACGCAAATACCATGATACGTTGTGTCAGTCCATCGACTTTCTCGTAAGTAAGTCGAGATCACTGAAGCAAAAACAGCAAGATCTCCTTAAGGATAAGACAACTTTTGAGAATGTGGTAACGAATTTAACAGGGCATACCCAAAGACAACAGAGAGATGAAATTGCATTGTATAACAAAAAGCGAAGCAGAAAAAAAAGGTTCAGTTGGACAGGACACTAATTTCGTTCTAGAACGATAAAGAAGCATTTAAGTTTCAGAATCATTTGTTATTGGTAGCATGAGAGGAACAATTTCAATAGTTTGTAAAAGAGCAAAGTATTTTTAGAAATATACATGTATACAGTTGGTTCCCTCCTTCTAAAAAAGTCCTTTGCGAGGGATATACATAAACATTAATATCAATATTTACAATTCCCAATGAGCGATAATGGGATTATTACACAAACAGAATGGTAAAAGATTTAAGTACCATTTCTTCACTGTTAGCCCAAAATAACACCTATATATGATTTTTCTCCTCTTGCTCTTACTCTTGCTTTTCTTCTTCTTCTTCTTCTTCTTCCCTCGCAGCGTTTTCACCTATTCTCTTGTTCATGACAGCTTGCGCAATTTTATTTGCCAACCCGTTTTTTTCTTCCAAGATATCGTTTTCTATTTCAAATTCTGATGAAGAAGAAGCTGCAACGGATGCTGAAGCTAAAGAGGATTCTGATTTACGATGAAAGGTAGAGGAGAATAAGGGAATGTTAGAGAGAGAATTATCACTATTGACCAATGAGATACCATCTGAATCTTGGTTATGATGTTCGTAGGTATCATGATTGTCATGCTCGTTAATGATGAATGATGACGAATTTTTCTCTTGTCTTTTTACTTTTTGTTTCCTTAACATTTTCCTGCGATTCAACTCTGAAGTCTTTCTATCTTCTTCCTCTTCATCAATAACGTCGAATTCCTCACGTAGAGCGGCGCTGTCAAAATCGGGGAACAATTCGCTTCCAAAATTATTGACGACCTCGATTATTCTTTCTGCCAAGTTCCTACGGTCCTTCTGTAGTTTTTGTAGGCCCTTTGGAGACGTGAGAGATAAGACTAACGGTCTTAAAGATTTAAAACCATCCATACCAATGTCACCTACGATCAAAGCAGAATATGTGACTATAACACAGGACATATAGGACCCAGAAAATACGTATATTCTATTCCACGGCTTATATCTCAGGTAGTAAGTGATCAAAACGGACCAAAAGATGTACAGTAAGGGTGCAAATCCCATCCCGATCAAGATTTTCCATGTGGCAATGACATCATTGGCCTTTATTTTGACCGTAGACTTGGATAAAGCGGTACGAGCCTTCTCTTGAGAAATTCTCTTGGCCAAGATAAAGACAGGTGAAAACATAATAATGCCAGGCATTGCTAGGGAAAAGAGAATGCAGAGCCCGATCAATCTAAAGAAAACAAGTCCGAGATTTTTGGCGAAATTTACCTTTGCCTCCTCCACCAAATGGTCGGGTAGATTATAGTGTCTCAAAGCAGCATTATATGCCATTATGTCTTTTGTCAAGTCCTTTATTTTAGGATCATTCCTATAGAACTCGTAACCTTTGACCATTCTTCTGTTCATTTCCACGATCAAGGGCAATGGTAATTTGCTACTAAACTGGGTCATGTACAGTCTTCTTATCGTCTGGACCACCATCAAAGTTTCATAGTCAGAACATGTAACGGTGACAGATTGCAAACCCTTGGATATAGTGTCCAATAACTCTTTGACAGCATCTCTGTTGGTCTCTGGGTTATGGTACTTAGCAACTAGATCCTTCGGTATTTCGATGGGGTCGCCGAATTCGACAACTGCTCTAGATCTGAATTTATGTGGATGGAAATAATTCATACCGCAAGGAACGATCTTCACGTTGACGTCCGGATGCTTGTCCATGCAACCAAGAGCCATAATGGCTACACCTGCTTTCAAGGGCAACAAGTTTGTTCTATCATGGGACCCACCTTCAGGAAAGATCCCAATGCAGTTGTTGTGAGCCAAATGTTCGAAGACTCTGTGGTAAACGCAAGATTGATCGACTTTAGAGGCGTATTTATAGCTGGTGCCGTTGAGTAGAGCGGTTTTGATCTCCGGTTTGACCATCTTGAACTCCTTCCTCAAAGTCAAACTCGTGTCACTCTCAATGGACTGGATTTCTCCAAACCCCATAGATTTGGGTAACCCGATGAGGCCCTTTGGCATACAATCAGTCAAGAAATGCGTGTCGTGCCCAATGACTCTCTTATAGTCTGTTGGGTCCACACGAATAGTGCCTTTAGCCGGTTTCAAATTATCCTGCGGCCTTACCACGCCTATGGCCATAAAGAAACTGGCCAAAAATCCAATAGCGGGTTGTTTTAATGAGTTCTCCGCGATCAAGAAGGATACACGTCTGTTGACAGATTTCTTTACCTCACCCATAAGGATGACAGGATCAACAAACTGGTTAGCATGCGGAGCTGCAACAAAAATTAGTGGCCCCTGTTGCGGTACTTTGAAACTACCCCGACCTCTGATCTCTCTAAAGAAACAGTGAAAGATGTTGTACAACAGCCATGTGGCAATGGAGTAGAGTATCTTCTTGGTCGCGCTAGGCTCTTTGTAGACATACGCCTGTTCTGCCGACGTCTTGGTATCTTTAACCTTGGTGGAACTGGAACTGCAATTCGTAGTTTCCTGTGCATTCTCGGAAGAGGCTAGTTTCTCCGTGAGTTTTGGTGCAGGCATTTTTTTTACCCCGATGTGAACGCCCCCTGTGCTCTTTCTACTATCACAAATCAACTCCAGATTTCCTACGCTTAATTCACTTCCCTTAAGAACTACAACTAATAATAATAGCTCACACGTCAATCGTTTTAAATCATAAATAAACCGTAACTGGGAAATAAAACGGGGCCACTTTTCTTTTTCTTCAAGGCGTGTAGGGCTTGGCAGCAATACTTGTTGAGAGACCAATGCATGTGAGAAATAAAAGATAGATCCGGGTTACATAAAAATCAGGTTTTCGCTCAGATAACCGCATCTTTTCCGCAGGCGCGCCATGAATTGTCCAGCACCTTCTACGGCGAAACCTTCGAACTGGAGACGGTTCACGTATAGCAGTAAGTCGCCATGACAGGCTACTAAGAGGCAATCATTTTCCTTGTCGTACTCAAACACACCTGGTCTGCCACTATTGTGTGGCCTGGTGCTCTTTGCCACTGTACATTCGTGGAACAATATTCGTTTCAGCACAGGTGTTTGAGCGCCTTTTTTTGTCGCCGTCGCTTCTTTGAACGCGTGCAGAGGACCCAGCGTTTCCAGTTTGTTAAGCAGTTGGGCGGCAGAATCGCGCGTCCAGTGAATGCGCTTGTCTTCCGTTGTTATACGGTGTGCATAACTGGCTTTGTAACTTGCTGGCACTTGCACACGGTTCTGCGGCAGATAGAGCTTCTCACGAAGCGTTTGACTCAATAGTTGGGCGCCAAAGGCGCCCAACTGGTCCATCAACGCGGCAGTTCTTCGAGGCAGGCGGTCAAAATCTGAATCTGCAGTCGGGTTATCGACCCTTCCCGCAGATAACATCGTTGCAATAGCGAGTGGCTGTGTCTGCGCCACAATAGCACCATGGTCAAACCGTTCCGGATGCAAAGTCTGTATTGTTACACCGGTATAGGAGTCTCCTTCCAACAGCGCTCGCTGAATAGGTGCGCTACCTTTATGTCTGGGAAGTAGCGAAGGGTGTACGTTAAGCGCCAGCGGTACCGCACGGATCAAGTCACCCGGAATTAGCTTCCCAAAAGAAACTGCGATAATCACGTTGAACGGACCGCCGGGGCTGTTGCCCCCAGGATCTTCTGGGCGGCTGGATGTCAATTTGCTTAGCGCCAACATTTCCTGCTTGGTGTCGCATGTAATTGGGCGTGGCAGTTGAAGCTTGTTTGCCATGTCGAAGATGGGCGGGTATTTTAAAACGGACTTCTGTCTACCACACCATTTCGGCGACCTTGTAACCACCTGAATTCTATCAATGATACCAGGGCTTCCAATACTTTGACGCAATTCGTTGAGTACCTCCAATGAAAAATTACTAAAGGCATCACTACCAAAGAAAAGCACGTTCAAGGGCTGCGTCAGTGGGGAAACACTGCTTGAAATACATCTGCGTGTGAAGAGAACACGTACTGATGCTATTCTCCTCATTATAACGATTTGTTTGCTACCTTGTTTTCGACCCTCCGACTGCGTGAGGTACCGGGTTATTATTTTGTTTTTTTTACCTCTCCTTTCACTTTAATGAAAAGAAGCGCTTACCAGCATTAAGCATAGTAATGGGCTAGACTAACCTTTTTTGGCTTTTTCAATCGGCGGTTTTTCCGTTTGGCACATGGAGAGGTTACCCGCGGTTCACAATAATTTTTTTTCACTCGATCAAGAGATCGAGATGAGCTTTCACATTGGTCTGATGATAACAATAACACATCAAGTGGAAGGTGAAAAGAAGGGTGTTCTATGGGCTGAGTATGAGTGAGGGACAAATTCCAGGCTCGGATGTTTTAGGTTTGCAATTGGGTGTTGGTGTTCAAGGTGCTAGTCTTTACTCTCCGCAGGAAAAACATACTACAAAGAAATCACAATGGCTAAGACCAGTGGATGATACGTTACCCGAGGGTGTACTGGATCTCCGTATAGTGGCCAACAGTGTGCTTTGCGATACTGTCATTCGATGTAATTCCGAGGAGAAAGGATTGCAAGAATCAGATAATGGCGATGATCTCATAACTAGTGATATTGATGAGGATATGGATGATCAGGCGGACACGTCTATAGTGGTAAATCCAGTGATACCCGTAGTACCGAAACATGTGCATTTTTTCAAGAAAGTTGAGGTTGATAATGACCCCATGTTCAGTGTTAACTGCGACACGCCAGTTTCACTCCAAGATTACATTCCTTCCGATTTGCTACGCGACTTGAACGATACATTGGAAGAAAGTGCCGGTTCTCCAAGGTCGGGGCAAGATGCCTTCTTTTGGGACCCGACTGTGGCTAACCGGCTGGACTCTAAATATATCCAAACGGCATCAGATTTAAGAAACTATAGGGACGGAACCGAAATTATAGCATATGCCTCTGGTAAAACTGACTCTGTGCTGAATATATCAGTCTTAGTACGACAAAACACATTGCACTTGAACCGACATAACAATGTAACGAGCATCGAGCTGCATTCGCCGATCAAGAGTATCAAGATACCAGGGACTTCTGAAGCCATTGGGCGGAGATCAAATCTAGTGGGCGTAATCACGGAAAATTCTTTCCAAATCTTTAGAATCGAAAATATTCATTCGAGATCATGTGATGTCATAGTCACCAATTCTGAACCGCTGTATTTTGTGGAAGTAGACGATATTCAAGTAGTAGATTTTGCATTTAATCCTTGGGACTTGCAACAATTTGCCATTATTGATGCAAAAGGCAACTGGAATATCGGGACGATACCAAAAAATTTCAATAATAACAAAAGAAAACTACAATTAATAGATAACTTCCATGGCACGATTTACGATCCAGCAGAATTGTCGTCGTGGAAAAGAATTGAGTGGTTTTCACAGTTCCAAAAAATACTAATTTTTGATAGATCCAAAATGATTGAAGTCGACTTTGTGAATAACTGGCAAGTGGAAGTGGTACAGGCAAAGACGTGGTCAGATATACGCGATTATAGGAGGATTGACGATAATAATGGTATCTTACTTACGTCAAGGGAAATAATAATCATAGGAGCATCAGAAGCAAACGACGTCGTGAGAAAAATATCATGGAAACACGATCTGGATCCCGATGATACCACACTTAAAATCACTACTCAAAAAGTTAAGAAATCAAATATTTTGCTCCTGGTTGCGTTTGTGTATTCGATGCGTCATAAATACATTTACATCCATGTATTTTCTAGCACAAGAACAAACCTATTTCAATCCTTAGGGTATTCAACAGTGATTAAAATTCCAGGTGGGAGCCCTACTGGTATAGAGGCAATCACAACACTCGACAAAATAGACGACAAAACTCCGGCGGACGAAGATGCAGATGAAAACATTGGGTTTACCGTGGCTTTTTTGATCAAAATGAGGAACTCATCTAAGATTTATTACTGTGCTTTGTCAAATACTCAAAGTGATGAATTTAATGAACAAGAAAACTTCACTGTGACTGATCATTCCGAGTGGATGTTGCCTTTCAATAACACTAATAACCGTGAAAAGGAGAGTATTTGTGCACTAATTTCTCAAATTAAGATGAAAGAAAGGGAACGTATATCTCAGATACGAGATTTAACTGAGCATGAAAACAGCCATGATGAAGATAGATATCTCCAAGACCTGGGGTATCGTTTGTCTATGGCTACAAATCAGTTGCTTGAATCCTGGCAAAGAACCAAAGATGAAAGTATCAGTAGTGAGGCTTTGAGCTATTCAAAATTGAACAATCTCGTTGAAAATTCAAACTCTTTCACTAGTATACCTGAATTCTCTTCGTTACTTGACCAGTTTTTCCAGTACTATCAGGATCAAGATGTCACATTCATTGATTTTGAAAAACTGCTACATTTATTTTTACATGAAGATGTTCCTGGTTTGGATATTTTTTACAATAAACTGCTACAATGTTGGGTTCTGGTATCACCACAAGCTGAATTGCTTACAAAAGAGATAGTCAAAGATATCGTCTGGAGTCTAGCAAGACTTGAAAATCCATCCCTTTTCGAACCGATTCAAAAGAAAATTTCACAATCGCTAAGCCAGCCTTACCAAGATGTCATCTCTTCATGGGATATGGATGAGTTAAACGAAGAAGATGAATTGGATGATTTTAATTTTGATAGTCAATTTTCAGCAACGTCCTTCAATGGCAGGCCTCAATTTACTATAAGTTCTCAGTCCCAAATTCCTACGATTAAATCATCTCAAAGTAATGGACTAACACGGAGGAAAAAAATATTGAAGACACAATCCCAGAGAGCAGCTCCGTTGTCGCAATCTACCCAAAATTTAAGCGTCTTGCCAGATTTAATGACTCCTGCATTTACGCTAATGCAACCCCCATCTTCACAAATATCATTCATGAACGATTCGCAAACTCGTAATTCACAAAGAGCCAAAAAGAAGAAGAAAAGAATTCGGGGGTTTGGATAGGAAGTACAGAGCTATTCAAAAAGAGTGCAATAAGTGCTAATAAAACATAATATACTACATAGACACCCGGTTATTTTATAGATATTTTAATTTGCATATTTTATTCATCGCACTAAGTGTGGAACAAGAATTGACTAATTTTAATAAAACAGCCTTATCGACTATTTCTATCCCCTTTTTTACTGATAACATAAAAGATTTAAATCTAGAACACCTTCCTATGTTTAGGACAATTTCAGCCTAAAATGAGTCTGGACGTCTTAAATGCATTGAGGTTTTTATTCAAATACTTTACTAGCATGCCTTTACTTACTAAATTCAATCTCAACCTAATATAAAATGACAATAAAAGCATATACAGAATTATGCAGAATAACGAGTCCCATTTATTGGATTTTTGAGGAGAACTTCTAGTATATTCTTGAAATAAGAGTGGAGTTTGATGTAATTGTTGGGATTCCATTTTTTATAAGGCAATAATATTAAGTATGTAGATATACTAGAAGTTCTCCTCAGGGATTTAGGAATCCATAAAAGGGAATCTGCAATTCTACACAATTCTATAAACATTATTATCATCGTTTTATATGTTCTTATTCATTGATCCTATTACATTATCAATCCTTGCGTTTCAGCTTCCACTAATTTAGATGACTATTTCTCATCATTTGTGTCATCTTCTAACACCGTATATGATAATATACTAGTAGTATGACTACTAGTTAGTAGATGATAGTTGATTTATATTACAACATATATAGAATAAGAAGGAACGACTTATTCTTAATTATGACAACTTACTAAACAACAAATTATCAACACCATTCTATATACCAAATAATATTGCCTTTATCAACATTGGAATCCCAACAATCATCTCATAAATTAACCAATATCTCACCAACAATAATGTTGATAATTAGTAGTTTAGTAAGTTGTAATAATTAAGAATAGTCGTTCCTTCTTAATCTATATAAGAGAGGTATATAAAACACACGCTGATTGGGTGTATTAAACCAAAAGGTTCAGACATAAATCAGAGTGTTAATGATAAGAATTTGGTGATAACTCATCTTCTTATATAATAAGTTCTGATCAATTAATAGATCTTTATCTCATTACTGCAGTAAATTCTATTATTAGAATTTTTCTACTTCAATTTATACGAAGACGTATAGTTGCAATAACTTAATCCAATTTATACGAATAGGTGTATAGTAGTAATCACTTATTCCAACAAATAAGCCACTCCAACATGAGTAATTACTTGTGATCCGCCTTCAACAGGGCACCTTCTTTTCAAATTGGCTAAATTATGTTCTATAGCTTCAGCTAACTGTTGTATCTTAAGATGAGATACGTCAGTATGACAATACATCATTCTAAACGTTCATAAAACACATATGAAACAATCTTATAACGAAACGAACAGATTGAACAACATAAGGTAAAACTCTGCTTTTCCGAGCTGAACTAATCAAATGTATAAATACCTGAACAATTAGTTAGATCCAAGATTCCGCGCTTCCACTATTTAGTATAAACCATATCTTATATAATATATAGGATAAGTAACATCCCGTGAATTAAGTTGATAAGTCGTTTTGACAATAAGTTACTTCCCTAAAATAGTATATTAGGATTGTCAAGACATCCAGGTATTACTCGAGCCCGTAATACAAAACTAACATAAGAAAACAAGCGCAAGTGGTTTAGTGGTAAAATCCAACGTTGCCATCGTTGGGCCCCCGGTTCGATTCCGGGCTTGCGCAAGAGTGCCACATAACTCTGTGGTTTTATTTTTGCATCACATGACTTTTTTAAAAAAAAGTCATTTTATTAGTTGTTGATATGTGAAACATAAAAAATTGGTCTCTAGCGGGATCGAACCGCTGATCCCCGCGTTATTAGCACGGTGCCTTAACCAACTGGGCCAAGAGACCAAAACAACTGAGGTAAATAAGCTAAATGACAAAAACAAACAAGGTAAAAAATGTCAGATACACACGGCCAGTATTGTTTTTTCGTTACATTAATATAGTATACAGAGAATATATAAGTTTAGAGAGGAAGAAGTAACTATATACTATGAAGAAGAACAACGTGTGCTCAATAATTTGAACAGCAAAGATTGCACCATAAATCTAACTTATCAGTAATGGTTATTGGAATTTTCAGAACGAGCAAACACGAGTGATGTAAGGATGAATGGCAAAAATGGATACATAGCGTAGCTCGGGATTGCGATGATAAAAAACAAAACTACCAAAAGATGCAAAGCAAAAATGAGATTTATACTACCCATGACTATATTTCAACTGTTGAAGAGTTTGCTGTTCTTCTCATGCTATTCAATTCCTCATGGTCTTGATAATGTATACTCCGCTATATATAAGTTGCGTATGTCACCGGCACAATCTGTTGAACATTTCTGGCGGCCTGTTGAACCTTTAGTAACGAACGGTTGAACATTTCTAGACGAGTGATACCTGGGGCCATTACCAAGAACAGACTTAATAATGCCGGCTTATTTGTTTGCTACCTTGTTCTACTCTCATGCGTTGAGGTTTAAGTTTGCATTTTCCTTTCTTTTCATTTTAGATTTTTATGCCAACTATTCATTAAACTTGACTGTTCCTTTTTAGCGGACTGCTTCTTTTCTCTCGATTTGCTTTGCAAAATATCAACTTTTGTACTATGTTAAGTGGCATCCCTCAAATACAATTGTGAAGGGAAGAAGGGCGGTAATCCTTGCCTTCAAACGCGTGCAAGTAATAACTACTGCTTTGGAAAACTTCGCAAAATTGAAACAAGTTAGATGGTTGTTAAATCTTTTAGTTTATACTAATCACTATTCAATACATAGTCATTGTATGAACGTATAAATATACATATACTCTTTATATGTAGACCAGACGCTTATGCGTATTTAATAGCTTCTTCCACGAGTGCAAAAAAGTTTAAATAGGCAAAGAACAACGCATTGGGCAAAAGCTCCATAAACATAAAATCATATCATTTCAGAATTTTTTTTTTGGCCTTTTATTAACTACGGCCTTTTTATTCACCTACAAACACTAGTCAACTGGTTCCCAACTGTCAACCTTCATTGTACCCTTTTCAGCCAAATTAGTGTGGAACTTGAAGGCATTCTTTAGCATGTGTGGTTCATGCAAACAGTTGTGCTTCTTAGCATAATGTTCTGATCTGTCCAAGTAGTCAGTCAACAAGGCTTGGTAGTCGGGATGAGCACATTTGCTGATAATTTCACGAGCTCTTTCCTTAGGTGATAGACCTCTTAGATCCGCCAAACCTTGATCGGTGACTAAGATGTCCAGATCATGTTCAGTTTGGTCTACATGAGATGCCATAGGCACGATGGTGGAAATACCAGTCGGGTCTACCTTAGTGGGTCTTGCAGATGGGGCGTGCATGATCGATAATTTTGCATTTCTCAAGAAGTCTGCTGATCCACCCAACCCATTCAACATACGGGAGCCATTGACGTTTGTGGAATTGGCATGAGCGTAGATGTCAACTTCCACTGGGGTATTCATGGCAATGACACCTAATCTACGGATCATTTCCGGGTTATTCGAGACAACCTGAGATCTTAAACATAATCTGTGTTTGAAATTTTCCCAGTTTGCAAAAGCTCTATCGAAACCTTTTTCAGTCAACCTCACGGAGGTTGCAGTGGCGTAGTCCAAAGATCCATTTTCGAAAAGATCCAAGAATGAGTCCTGTAACACCTCGGTCCATACAGTTAGATGCTTGAATTGGGCACCAGCAAGCCCTTCAATAACGGCGTTAGCAATGTTACCAATACCACTTTGTAAAGGCAGCAAGTTTTCAGGTAGCCTACCGTGTCTGACCTCATTTCTAAAAAACTCGACCAAATGACCGGCAATAGCCCTAGACATATCGTCTGAGGGGGTGTTTGGTGGCACTTGGTCCCTCATGGTGGACTCTACAATCGCAACAACTTTCTCCGGGTCAACTGGGATGGAGTCTACGCCACACTTATCGTCGACCTTCAAATATGGGTAAGGTTTCCTGAAAGGTGGGTTCACGGGCATGTCTATATCGTGGATACCCTCGAATGAAGGTGTGGCTGTGTTAACTTCAATAATCACTTTATCACTGACCGTAATAAATTCCGGAGAACCACCAACAGAGGGGCCCGGGACAATAGACCCGTCCTCTTTAATGGCAGTCGCCTCGATTATAGTGTAATCAAGAATCTTATTATCTGTTCTTTCCCTAGTATAGAATCCGTAGGTCAGATCCTGAGGGAACATCGAAAGATGCTTATCGAAGAACTCAATTCTACCCTGGTTAATTGCCTTCGAGATGGGTTTCCCCACTTGATGAGGTGCTCTTTTAATAATCATGTCATGTTCAGCCCAACGGTTTTCCTCTGGACCAGCAGAAGCTCCGACGAAAAGGTTGAACCTCAACTTCCCTTGCAAATTGTTCTTCTCCACGTGATCTATCAGCGCTTCTGGCACTGCCTTGGGAGTACCCACCCCTGTAAAACCGGACCATCCAAGATATTGCCCATTCTTGAACAATGGAATAAGCTCGTGAGCTTCCTTAACTTTCTTTAGGTAAGGAGCGTACCGAACTCTCTGTTTTAACAAATTAGAAATTGTCATCTTGGTGTCTTGAAACTAAAAAGGAAAAAAAAAGAAATATGCTGTTTGTCTTGCCGCTGTTGTCCAGTAAGACGCTGCTGTTGGTGTTTTATGCTAACGTAAGCCCGATTACTTCAAGATTAAAGAGCCGCTACGACCTAACTAATGTTATATATATGAAGCAAGTTGATTATCTATTTCTTCACTAATCTCTTACCGTCCACAATACTATGGTCATCCATACGATCACTACTCTGGTAGCTTGACGCTCCGATGGGATTGGCTGTTGCGGTTGTGGTTGAGAAACGTTGTGCTCGAGGCCAATCAGCAGCGCGCATTGCCCGCCTTTGGCCCGGCGGGCCGCGCTTCAAAGGGGATGATACCAGTCAGCCTCTATATAGATCACCCCTTGCAGTTCTTTTTTCCTCTGGTTAGCAGCCGCCGACAGTGCCGTAGTGAGTGATTGCGGGATTGCGTGACCGCTTGCCTTCAATTTATTGTCGAATTGTCCTTTTATACGTACGAGCCTTCAGCGGCTAATACATACGCCTATGTATATACATATATATATATTTATACATGCATACCGATTAACTTCCTTTCCTGTTTAATAGTCTGATGTTGAGCACAGCTAACTAAATATCTCGTTCCAAATAAGTTTCTTGAGGTCTTTCGTTGTTAGCGCTTCCTTGTAATGATCGAATTCGAAAAAACTGGGTGGAATAGGTTCGCCTTCAGGTTCGTCATTCGGATCGTGGTATGTTTGCAAATACGGATGCTCTAGCGCCTCCTTTGCAGTAATTCTCTTCGCAGGGTCAAAGACCAGCATCCGCTGTAAAAGATCTATTCCCTGCGGGTTGACCCGTGAGAACATTTTCTCAAGTGGTGCCGCCGGATACATAGGTAACGACTTTATGTATTCTCTAGCTCGGGGTGACTCTATACACCGTAAATCATCATCTGACTGGGGGGTTCCGATGATACCGAATATCAGCAGTAATTGATGACGATAGTCTCTGCCGGGAAAGATGGGCCGTCTCAAAAAAAGTTCTGCGAGAATGCATCCGCAGGACCACACGTCCATGGCTCTGGAGTACTTAGCAGAGGTCAGCATCACCTCGGGAGCCCTGTACCAACGTGTGGCGACATACTCCGTCATACCGTTCTGCTGACCTGTAGCCTCCGAATGGTCCGCGCCTGTCTCGTCGATGATCCTGGCCAAACCAAAATCACACACTTTCAGATCACAGTTGGAGTTTATCAAAAGGTTAGAGGGCTTCAAATCGCGATGTATGACGTTTGAGCCATGCAGTACTTTAACTGCTCTTAAGGTTTGGTATATAAAATACTGTATATGATCGTCACTGAGAACCTGGGTAGAAATCACGCGGTGAAGATCTGTCTGCATCAGCTCTTGGATAATATAAACCTCATTGAAGTTCTCGAACGAGTCAGGACGCTGAATATTGAAAATAGTTATGATGTTTTCGTGCTTGAAATGCTTCAGGATTTTGATTTCACGCAGCGTACGTAATGCGAAGAGCGGCTTGTCAAATGGCTCGATCTTCTTAATTGCCACGATTTCTCCCGTGGGCTTGTGCGTTGCAGAACATACCACACCGTATGCACCTTCTCCCAGTAGCGACTTCAATTGGAAGTCGCTTGATATATTGTATACAATCCTCTTCGGCATTTTTTTCCTCACGCTCTCTTCTTTTTGGTTCAAATAAACTAGTTATAGAAGAAAAAAAGCATCGCAACGTATATATAGTTTCTCGGAGAGAAGAATAAGAAGTCCAGATAAATTAGTATGCTGCTTTTCTGCAGTTGTTTCAATGCCGTGTCGAAAACCGCATCATCTGAAAGCTAGGAGAATGTGAAGAAAAAAAATGAATAGATTCTGATCAAAAGGATTTGAGTTTCAGCGTGAAACACATACGAAACTCAAGAAATCGCACTTGATGCAAATGCTTTATATTTTACTTTCAACAGATAAAGAGCACATCCGAAAGACCTACTCGACCCCCATTCCCTATTCTTAAACCAAGGATGTCAGGGCAATACTGTCTATATCTATAATATTACGCCTTGATAAAGACCAAAAAAAGGCACGATAATCTTGCAAGACTCAAATGAATTTTCTCTACATGTAGTCTTTTGCTCGTCATGTGGCCAATCCTGCAACTACTCGGGTCTTACTTTAGATCGCGTGATGTTTTTAGGCCTTCGTTCCCCCATTTCATGCTTTTGCTGCTTTTTTTCGGGCTGAGTACAGTGTAGGGAAGGAAAAACGAAGTTCAAAAATAACTTTTCAAGTAATATTATGCAACAAAAGCTTAAAGGACCTCCCCCAAGTAAGCATTAAAGGAAAGAAGCAGACAAATAGTACCATTTCATTCTACTGGTATATCAACAGCAATTTCTTTCCATTTTTCTCTTTCTCCCTCTATTTTTTGATTGTATCTATTTAGAGATATCTGTAGTATCCCGCGGGCACTTTACACTATGATATTTCTTCATTTAGTGTACTCACTTTGGGTCCTTCTGCTTATTCCCTTAATCAATGCTGTGGAATTCACTCCCAAAGTTACTAAGACTTTATCTGAAAATTCATTTAACATATTGAGCTTTGATGATTCAAACACCTTAATTAGAACACAAGGTAATTCCATGACAATAAGTTTTAACGATGGAGAAACATGGGAAAAAATAAAAGAGCTCGAAGATAGAGTGGGTTGGGCAATGATCGACCAATTTAATAGACATGACAGGGCCATTGTAGCAGCAGAGAAAGGAGAAATAGTTTACATCACCGAAGACCAGGGTAAGTCGTGGAGGCCTGTAACTATAACTGATTCAAAAGAAGATGATTCATCTACTCACTGCTATATGTCAACTCATCCTACTAAGAAAGAGTATTTCCTCGCATATTGTAGCTATTGTAAAAGTGAGGAGGTTGCCGTTGAAGATGTAACAATCATGGATCGTTCACTTCTCACATTCAATTCTTCAGTTTGTATGGACAGAGTTTTTGCAAGCAACGATGGTGGAAAATCCTTTTCTGAAATCAAGTCACCTCTGCAAAAGAACGAAGATAGCCCCATCAGCATCTCTGAATGTAGTTTTGTCAAGGAAAGCAAAGATTCTGACTTTGGCGGTAATGAAGCCTCGATAATCTGTCTTTTCGAGAATATTAAGAGCTTTAGAGGTATGTTTGACACCACTTCTGCGGAAAGTAAACTGGTTCTAACTACCGACTGGGGTAAATCATTCAAAGAATTTGATCATTTTAAAGATAAAGTTGTTAGGAGATACCAATTATTGAAATCACACATTGTTGTCTTAACCCAGGGCGACAAATACAATGAGATGTCTTCTATGGATGTCTGGATTTCCAATGATATGTCAACTTTCGAAAAGGCATACATGCCTACACAGTTGAGACATTCTGTTCAAGGACAAATTTATGAAGACTCCATGGGAAGAGTTATTTTACCAATTGCTAGAGAAAGAAATAATGAAGAAGACGATCAAACCAGCGTTTCTGAAATTTTAATCTCCGATTCTCAAGGACTAAAATTCTCTCCAATTCCATGGACTAAAGATGAAGTTTTCGGTTATATTAGTCTTGATCAATCCTCTTTCTTAAAGGGAACAATGATTGCTTCGCTTTTCCCTGTTTCTAGGCGCCGTAACCGTAAAGGGAAAAAAAAGGTAGTGAAAAGTAAGGGAATAACCAAAATATCTGCAGATGGTGGTCTCACATGGTCAAATTTGAGAATAGTTGACTCAAGTAATGCCGACTTATTCGATTGCGATATTACAGATCCTGAGGAATGCTCGCTCCAATTAATGTTTTACCCACTGATGGATTCCACTCCAGCTGCCGGGATTGTAATGACATTGGGTACTGTTGGTGATGGGAGTGTATTCGACTGGGGAGATGTAAGAACCTATATCTCTAGGGATGGGGGTTTAACATGGAAAGTTGCCTTAGATTTTCCTTGTTTGTACGCTATTGGTGATTACGGAAATGTTATCATTGCTATACCACATAATCCAGATGAAGACGATGACCCTCAATCAGAATTTTACTATTCTTTAGATCAGGGTAAAACTTGGATCGAATATCAATTAGAAACCATTATTTATCCAGCAGAATTGATCAACACAACGCCAGATGGATCCGGTGTTAAATTTATCCTAAATGGGTATGCTCTATCGTACATGGATGGTGATACTAATTTTATTTATGCAATCGATTTTTCAAAGGCATTTGATGGCAAGACATGTGAAGAGAAAGACTTAGAAGATTGGAGTTTAGCGGAAGGAAAATGCGTCAACGGCGCTAAATACAAGTATAGAAGAAGAAAACAGGACGCTCAATGTTTAATGAACAAAGTATTTGAGGACCTTCAATTGTATGAGACTGTTTGTGACAGCTGTTCCGCGAGCGATTATGAGTGTGCGTTTGAATTTGTTAGAGATGAAAGCGGAAAATGCGTACCAGACTATAACCTAATCGTTCTTTCTGAAGTGTGTGATAAGACAAAGAAGAAAAATGTCCCTATAAAACCATTGCAATTAATTAAAGGTGATAAATGTAAAACACCAATGAAAATTGACTCCGTAGACATCTCGTGTGAAGGAATTCCGAAAAAGGGTACGAATGAAAAAGAAATAGTGGTTACAGAAAACAAATTTGATTCCAAAATTGAATTCTATCAATACTTTGATACAGTTACCGATGAATCATTACTCATGGTAGATTCAAAAGGAGATGCCTATATATCTCATGATGGTGGACAAACAATAAAAAGGTTTGACACCAGCGGTGAAACAATTGTCGAAGTTGTGTTCAACCCCTACTTTAATTCTTCGGCTTACCTATTTGGTTCTAAAGGTAGTATTTTCTCTACCCACGATAGAGGATACTCTTTTATGACCGCTAAATTGCCTGAAGCCAGGCAGTTAGGTATGCCATTAGATTTTAATGCCAAAGCACAGGATACGTTTATTTATTATGGTGGTAAGAATTGTAAATCAGTCTTAAGTCCAGAATGTCATGCAGTAGCATATCTCACTAAAGATGGAGGAGAAACGTTTACAGAAATGCTTGATAATGCAATTCACTGTGAGTTCGCAGGTTCGCTTTTCAAATATCCGTCAAATGAAGATATGGTTATGTGCCAGGTAAAGGAGAAATCCTCGCATGTAAGAACTTTAGTTTCTTCAACTGATTTTTTCCACACTGATAAAAAAACCGTTTTTGAAAACATTATTGGCTACTTGTCCACTGGTGGCTATATCATTATTGCTGTACCTCATGAAGATAATGAATTGAGGGCATATGTAACTATTGATGGTGCCGAATATTCCGAGGCCAAATTCCCGTATGACGAAAAAGTTACGAAGCAAGAGGCATTCACTATTTTAGAATCCGAGGAAGGATCGATTTTCTTGCACTTGGCAACGAACTTAGAACCAGGGCGTGATTTTGGCAATCTTTTGAAATCCAACTCGAATGGCACTTCTTTTGTCACCCTGGAACACGCTGTTAATAGAAACATGTTCGGCTTTGTAGACTTCGAAAAAATTCAGGGTCTTGAAGGCATCATCCTCACCAACATTGTGTCAAATAGTGACGAGGTTACCAAGAATAAAGAAGAAAAACAATTGAAGACGAAGATCACCTTCAATGAGGGCTCGGATTGGAACTTTTTAAAACCTCCACAAAAGGACTCTGAAGGAAAGAAATTTCCTTGCAACCCCAAATCATTAGACAAGTGTTCGCTGCATTTGCATGGCTACACTGAACGTAAGGATATTAGGGATACATATTCCTCCGGTTCCGCATTAGGAATGATGTTTGGTGTTGGAAACGTTGGAGCTAACCTTTTACCGTATGAAGAATGTTCTACTTTCTTCACCGCTGATGGAGGTGAGACCTGGGCTGAAATTAAGAAAACTCCCTACCAATGGGAATATGGTGACCATGGGGGGATCTTAGTTTTAGTTCCCGAAAGTGCAGAAACTGATTCTATTTCCTATTCTACTGATTTTGGCAGGACATGGAAAGATTATAAGTTCTGTGACGATAAGGTTGTAGTGAAAGATATAACTACCGTTCCTCGGGATTCTGCTTTGAGATTTTTGCTCTTTGGGGAATCAACAGATATAGCAGGCAGTTCATTTAGAACTTACACTATCGATTTTAAAAATATCTTCGAGAGACAATGTGACTTCGATATCATCGAGAAGAAAGGTTTAGATTTCAAATACTCTCCTTTAGGCTCTCAAACTGGCTGCCTGTTTGGGCATCGAACTGAGTTTTTACGCAAAACCGATGAAAAGTGCTTCATCGGTAATATACCACTTTCTGAATTCTCAAAAAACATCAAAAACTGTTCATGTACAAGGCAGGATTTTGAGTGTGATTATAACTTCTATAAAGCTAATGATGGTACTTGTAAATTGGTCAAGGGCTTGAGCCCAGCAAACGCAGCAGACATTTGCAAAAAGGAGCCAGATTTAATAGAGTATTTCGAATCTTCCGGTTACAGAAAGATTCCTCTATCGACCTGTGAGGGTGGCTTAAAATTGGATGCGCCTTTATCACCACACCCTTGCCCTGGAAAAGAGAAAGAATTTAAAGAAAAATACTCTGTAAGCGCTGGTCCCTTTGCATTTATTTTCATATCAATTCTTCTCATTATTTTCTTTGTCGCATGGTTTGTATATGATAGAGGTATCAGAAGAAATGGTGGGTTTTCAAGATTTGGAGAAATTAGGCTAGATGATAACGGACTGATAGAAAACAATAGCGCTGACAGAGTCGTCAATAATATTGTAAAATCAGGATTCTACGTCTTTTCAAATATTGGGTCTCTTTTCCAACATACAAAAGCGAATATAGCACATGTTTTTTCCAAAATTAGGGGAAGATTTAGCAACAGAACAGCCCCAAGCTATTCATCGCTAATACATGATCAATTTTTGGATGAAGCAGACGACTTGCTTGCTGGTCACGATGAAGATGCAAACGACTTATCTAGTTTCATGGATCAAGGCAGTAATTTTGAAATTGAAGAAGAAGATGCCTCAACATTTGAACAAGAACACACATCATATACGGACGAGCCCGCCACTAGCGGCATTCCCGACGCTTTATCAGCACTTAATGAAGAAAACGCTCACGGAACTGATTCAGCAACTCCACGTAGCGATCATGAGTAGAGAAATAACCGTACATAAAATAGAAATTGTTTACACTTTTTACGGATAAATGCAAAAAGAGTATTTAACCGAATATTTAACTGTTTTAAATACTAAATTTACTTTGCAGTAACTTATGCTGGTACTATTCATATAGTTGCAAGTAATGGAAATATTATATTGGGAAATTACAAATAAATTGTATTTATCATATGATACGGGCAGACTATTTTTTCCACGCAGGAAAATACCCAAAGTATCGTAATTTACTACATATGTCATCGCACATTTCTGTAATCACTTTCTCAGCTTTAATGAAAGAATCAAAACGAAAATGACATACAAATACTTAATGAATGAACAGTTGTGATGGGGGGAAAAACTTTCAAAGAATGGCAGTATTTCAAGTTATCAATGTACGTATATTTTTAGCTTTTCCTAGCCTTGGCACTCAAGGAAAATAAGCTACTAACTTATGTTTATATACATAGCACCTCGTTCGATGAGGATATAGACAATGTCCATGTTATTGATCAGATGACATGGAGGCAATGGTTGAATAACGCATTGAAACGTAGTTATGGTATTTTTGGTGAAGGCGTTGAATATTCATTTCTCCATGTTGAGGATAAGCTGGCATACATAAGAGTAAACCATGCGGATAAAGATACATTTTCTTCATCGATCAGTACATACATATCTACTGATGAACTTGTTGGATCACCTTTAACAGTGACAATTCTACAGGAATGTTCCAGTTTAAACCTTTTGGATATCACTGACCATGACCGTATATGGCTGAAGAGGGCAGTGAGCGAGGAAGAAGAAGAATACTGTAAATGTACATAAATCATTAGTTTATTTTAAAAAAGAACTCGATATAGGGCAAAGAATTTCTCTTCACCAAATATCTGCTACTGCCTGCATATTTACGCCCATTGGAAAAACCCACAGGACGATTCTGTATTGTTCGAATCACCTCGAGATCGCTTGCAGATCCAAAACTTTTTACCTGGGTTGACCGAAGTCTTAGATGTTTTCAGCATAGATTCCTCCCCATGTTTACATAAGGGAGGTTTTCCGAAGACATCCTTAAAAGTCAACTTTGGCCTTGAACTTTTCTCTTGGGCTTGTTTTGGAATGCCCAACAACTTTTTGGCGGTGGCAATTTGTATCCTATCTTTCTTTTGAAAAAATGAATCGAGAGATTTATTTTTAGTGCCGCTTCTTTTCGTGTCAACATCCTTCGCTATGCGATATCCGTCCTTATTTGATTCTTTATTGGGTTTCCTTTTGGCAAACATCTCTAAAACATCATGGTTTCTTAAATTGTACTTGTACCTTGCTTCAAATTTCGGTATGGTAACTTGTGTCGTGCTAGATTCAGTTCCTTGATCCCGTAAATCTAAATCAGAATATACAGGACAATGATCGGAACCTGACACTTCTGGGAGAATGTCACCTGTTTTTACGCATCCTTCAAGTTTCGAGGATACCAAAATAAAATCTATCCTTGAGCCATAATTTGAAGGCCTTAAATTCTTAAGAACATTCCACACTGTGTACATTCTGAGTCTATTTCTTGTTTGAATTAACCTTGTTGTATCTATCAGCAACCCTCTTTTATCTGCATCTGGTAAAAGTGAGTCTGCCAGTATTTGATTGAATATTCTCCGGTGGGGTGTCTCCGGATTAATGATGAATTGAATAGCCTTATCCCTACACTGTGATTCTATCTTTGTCCCACCCATTGGGTCCGTTATTGGTATTGAAAATGTCTCTAGTGCCTCAGCACTGTCTATAAGATCCCGACAAACATTTATGTCGCCCATTAGTACTACCTTCTTCCCAATTTTGTTCAAATTCCGAACCCTTCTTAGTAAAACTTTCAAGAACCTTATCCTAAATAACTCGCCCTCCTCAGATGTGTTTGAATTTGCGGGACAATATACACTGATTATGACTATTCCACATGCTAATTCAACCATAACGCACCTCCCTTCTGAATCTAGCTCCAGTGCACATTTCTCATCTAAATCGGAATCTAAAGAATCATAACCACCAATCCCCTGGTTTGCGTCATTCCTATAGGAAATTTCCGATTGTTTACCGTTTTTTACTGTTAGGTAACCTGTTATACCTTCTTCTGCCTTGACAACTTGCAATGCATGATACAGTGGATGTTTCCTGTCAGGAATTCTGAGCCAACAACCAACACCAGAATATCCCTTCCTTGTTTTAGGGATGGAAATAAAAGAATAGAAGCCATCAACTTTCCCCCACTTGGAGATGGACAATTTTTCTGTTTTCAACTCTTGGAATGTCACTATATCTGCTTCAAAAAAATCAAAAACAGATTTTAGCGATTGATTCATTTGAGAAAAAGGCTGATAATGAAAAAAAGTCCTTATACCATTGACATTGAAAGTTAAAAATCTTATCGTATTTTCATCTTTGCCGTTCTGTGATAAGTTTTCAATCGGTAACATAATGTCCTAGCATGGAAAAATATTCTCTCTGTATATAATGAAAGGATTGTTTTCCTGTCTATTCGTCTTTTGTTGGATAATTTTCAACATTTTTACATCTAAATGCATGTCGGTTGAGTCGCTGAAGGGCCAATAGATAAAAAAATAAACGCTTTTTGAGAAATTATTCATATATATTACTTAGACGCACATTGTGCGCTGCTAGCTTATACATCTTTGGAATTAGAAATTGATCTTTTGTTTATGAAAGACTGTATAGTTTGGCGCTCCTTGACCAAAATTAAACTTAGTAATCCCATTGCAAATAGTACATTAACAAAAAACTGTTGCAAATTCTTAACGTATCCTATAAACCACCAATCAACTAAGCAAAGCATGGAACCTGCAATGATAACCGTTTTGAAATCCTTGAAATTGAAGAAAAAAGAGGAATCTGTGAACAATTCTCTATGGAATTTGTTCAGGAAAACTCCACAATACAATATTCTCAAAACCATGTTGATAATATTACTCAAAATTAAACCTTCGATCGATAATTTCAGCTTTTCAATAAGAACCCAAGAATTGAGTAGGAAAATACCAGAAAAAGCCATCATGAAATATGAATGTTTCAAAATTTGGTCACCAGTGGCCACACTTTGAAAAAAAGCTTCAAAAATGCCATTTAGCGATAAAAATGGAATATAAAAACAGTAAACCCTTATTGTGTCCAAAACAGAAGTAGTTGACCATTTGGAGCCAATCAAGAACTGCAGTAAAAAGGATGAATTGATAGGTCCAAATACTATGATCATTAATGATAGGTAGATGTAAAACCTTGTCAAATTGACCAGGACTTCAATCGATAGCTTTAAGTTTCTCGGGTTATGTGAAGACAGCAAACGGGCCAAAAATAATCGCAGAGATTCTTCAATGGGCGCAAATAATAATCTAGTTAGTAATGACCCATAGTTAGACAGTAGAGCGTAAATACCTTGTTCCTCTACAGTACATAAAGAGTTGATAATCAACTTATCACCCTCCGTCAACAAATGCTTAAAACATAGCTGAAAGTAAACTTTTTTGAAATGCTGTAGAATATCATTCTGAAAAAAATAAGGTGTACCCTTTGAATAGTTTTTCTTCAATTCATTGTTTTCATGCGGCTTAATTATCGTCAGTCTAATACTGAACAATTTTTTTGGTTTGAAATTTTTTAGATAGTCCCAGTAGTAACATGCTAGTAAAGTTATCGAATGAGCTAACTTTCCTAAGGCAAATGCTAATATAGCAATGCCTTCTTTATCAATGTCCGCAGTCACAATTCCCATGGGGTAACGAGATTGCTGGACGGCATAAACGACTATGAAATTGACAACGCATCCTGTAGTCACCGCCATACTTTCAAATCTCGACCTTGCGGCATAGTTCAGCATGAACTGGTTGACGATAAAAAACGGCTCGCTCAACAGCTCGACGATTATACTGAGCCAAATAAGAAAGATCGACCACGTGAAGAATGGCAGAGTGATGAAGTACGCATTGATGTTTCTGTATTGCCACGCGATAAGACCTATAGAAAGGGGAAATCCAATCCAGAACGGGATGTACGCAAAATTAACCGCGGTCTGCAGGACTTTAGATTTATAATGACTTTCCTGGTACCCTTCCTCATCATCTTCATCATCATCATCGATTATTCCATTACCAGAGTCTGAAATTCTCAACGTGGACAAACGGATCGCATCTCTGCTGAAGAATAACACTGTTCCCTGTATAAATTCCAGGAATGCTGTGATACCAAATATTCTGGGCGAAAGAAACCTGATTAACAGATTGTTCAGTAGGAACGTTACCAGCTTGGTAAAAAGCTGGCCCATCATCAGAAACGTAGCACCCTTCGTGGACCTTTCCAAGATCTGCTCGCTTGTAGAGGGCAATTGTGGGCTTTTCTTCTCCATTATTTCCTAACCTTGACCTGACACAAGTACACACAATTCGAAACACCCTATCTATGCCCCTCTGTCGCTACTAATACGCATTGCCTTTTCCCAACTATGTTCTTTGCAGCTATTAAATCAGAATATTGTACCATTGAAATAACATATTACGTTCGATGCCACGACAATATCGCGCTACGGCATTTTTTGGCCGCTTCGTCATATTAAGCAGAAAAAGAGAGCTGTAATTATCAAGCTATCCGCCAATCAGACATAGGAGCAAGAATAAGTTAGTAAATAACACAAGTTACACGAACCCCTCGAGAATATGAGTACCAATGATTCTGAACACGTTAGCACAAGTCCAGAGGACGTTCAGGAGAACAGTGGGAATGCGAACTCGAGCAGCAGCCTGCAACAGGTTTTCACATTAAGAGAGCAGGACAGATGGCTGCCCATCAACAACGTAGCACGACTCATGAAGAATACACTGCCATCAAGTGCCAAGGTATCGAAGGATGCCAAGGAGTGCATGCAGGAGTGTGTCAGTGAGCTCATTTCCTTTGTGACCAGCGAGGCAAGTGATCGATGTGCTGCAGACAAAAGAAAGACGATAAACGGGGAAGACATCTTGATATCTTTGCATGCCTTAGGTTTCGAAAACTATGCAGAGGTGTTGAAAATCTACCTGGCTAAGTATAGACAGCAGCAGGCATTGAAAAATCAATTGCTGTACGAGCAGGAGGATGAAGAGGTGCCTTGATGCAACAAACTAAGTGGTAAATCACTGAAATTGCTAGTCATCGGGATGGAACAGCAGGGGGCTATTTCCTACTGATGGCTCGTATCATGTAATTAATGGATGTAACGGTATAGATAATATTTTTATTGTTAGTGTGATGTATGGGTGCTTCTGTGAAGGGTGTATAATGTTTGCCACCGGAAGGAAAACAAGTCAGACCAGGTGTTTTAGCCTTATTTTGATGGTAAAACACAGCAATAACAACCAAATACAGTTAACAATACAGCTGTTATCACATAATACAGTGTGCATTTGTTGCTACTTCAAAAATTTTGTTCTTTCCTTTTGGTTTTTGAGCTATTTGAAGGGGAAGTTTGGCAAATAAAGCATGCTGAGAACAAGAACCGCAAAGACCCTTGGCACAGTGGCGAGGACCACGAGAGCTGTTCAATATTACCGGTCTATCACTAAGGCAGCTACAATCCCTCAAAGGAGGCTCGCATCTACTTTGGGCGTCCACGATGTGGCGAATATTAAACCCGGCCACATGATCAAGACTCCAGCATGGCAAGAGTTCCAACATCAATTGAAAAGTCCAAGATACACGGAGCAGCTTTCAGAACTTAATGAGCAGTTTGCTCGGTACTCGCTGGCTGCGAATGACTACAAAGGTATTCTGGCGAAGGATGATAGTACGCCTCAGAAAAAGGACGAAGATGTTAAGATAGTACCTGAAGAAAGAGATACTGATAATGATATTGAGCCCACGCGAGATGATGAAACGACTGATAAGAATCAAGAATCCGAAATTTCTAAAAACTCCAAAAGCTCAGCTTCTGGAGGCGGACAATCTTCATCTATTCGATCAGACTCTGGAGATGGCAACTCGAAACAGAAACCACCCAAGAATGTGCCAGAAGTGTACCCGCAGATGCTAGCATTGCCTATAGCCAGACGGCCCCTATTTCCAGGTTTTTACAAGGCGGTTGTGATATCAGACGAGAGGGTTATGAAGGCAATCAAGGAAATGTTAGACCGCCAGCAACCTTATATCGCTGCCTTCATGTTGAAGAACTCAGAGGAAGATACTGATGTAATCACAGACAAAGATGATGTGTACGATGTTGGTGTTTTGGCTCAAATAACCAGTGCTTTTCCAAGTAAAGACGAAAAGACAGGCACTGAAACGATGACTGCTCTTCTATATCCTCATAGAAGGATAAAAATTGATGAGCTTTTCCCACCGAACGAAGAAAAGGAAAATATAAACGAACAGACGAAGGAAACGGACACTGAAACGACCAGTGCCGAGGCTACTGAGACCACAGATGAACAGGAAAATGCTAGACTCGCCACGCCCAAGTTGGAAGACATCGTGGTTGAAAGGATACCTGATTCTGAACTGCATCAAAATAAGAGAATAGAACAGGCTGAGGAAGAATCTGACGAATTAGATGATGTTCAAGAGGGTGATGATGTGAATCCCACAGAATTTTTAAAGGATTACAATGTGTCTCTTGTCAATGTACTAAACTTAGAAGATGAACCATTTGATAGAAAGTCACCCGTTATTAATGCTCTAACATCGGAAATCTTGAAAGTTTTCAAAGAAATTTCTCAATTAAACACCATGTTCAGAGAACAAATCGCTACTTTTTCAGCTTCAATTCAGTCTGCCACAACTAACATTTTTGAGGAACCTGCCAGACTGGCAGATTTTGCTGCTGCTGTTTCTGCTGGTGAGGAAGACGAATTACAAGATATATTGTCGTCTTTGAATATTGAACACAGATTGGAAAAATCATTGTTAGTCCTTAAAAAAGAATTAATGAATGCTGAATTACAAAACAAGATATCCAAAGATGTAGAAACAAAAATTCAAAAGAGGCAAAGAGAATACTATTTAATGGAACAGCTGAAGGGTATTAAAAGGGAATTAGGAATTGACGATGGTCGTGACAAATTGATCGATACTTATAAAGAAAGAGTCAAGTCGTTAACATTGCCTGACAGTGTTCAAAAAATTTTTGATGATGAAATAACTAAATTAAGTACTTTAGAGACATCTATGTCTGAATTTGGTGTCATTAGAAATTATTTGGATTGGTTAACATCGATTCCATGGGGAAAGCATTCCAAGGAACAATATTCTATTCCAAGAGCAAAGAAAATTCTAGATGAAGATCATTATGGTATGGTAGATGTTAAAGATCGTATTTTGGAATTTATTGCTGTCGGAAAACTTTTAGGTAAAGTTGATGGCAAAATCATATGCTTCGTAGGGCCACCAGGTGTTGGTAAAACTTCCATAGGTAAATCTATTGCCAGAGCCCTTAACAGGAAATTCTTCAGGTTTTCTGTGGGTGGTATGACAGATGTGGCTGAAATTAAAGGTCACAGGAGAACATATATTGGTGCATTACCTGGTAGAGTAGTGCAAGCATTAAAGAAATGTCAGACTCAAAATCCTTTAATTTTGATAGACGAAATCGATAAGATTGGGCACGGCAGTATACACGGTGATCCTTCAGCAGCATTATTGGAAGTATTGGATCCTGAACAGAACAACAGCTTCTTGGATAACTACTTGGATATTCCTATTGATTTATCGAAGGTGCTCTTTGTTTGTACTGCCAACTCTCTGGATACCATTCCTAGACCCTTGCTAGATCGTATGGAAATCATTGAATTAACGGGTTATGTTGCCGAAGACAAGGTTAAGATTGCCGAACAGTACTTGGTTCCAAGTGCTAAGAAAAGCGCCGGTCTGGAGAATTCTCATGTTGACATGACAGAGGATGCAATTACAGCTTTAATGAAGTACTATTGTAGAGAAAGTGGTGTTAGAAATTTGAAAAAACATATCGAAAAGATTTATCGTAAAGCGGCTTTGCAAGTAGTAAAAAAGTTGAGTATTGAGGATTCCCCAATACCATCAGACGATAGCAACTCTAAGGAGAGTGCCTCCTCCTCCTCCTCCTCCTCCGAAGAGAACGCGAACAAGAATACTAAGAGCTCATCGAAAAAAAGTAAAGACAACGATTTGGAAAAGACGAGTAATGATATTAAAGCTCTAAAAACTTCAGAAAAGATCAATGTTTCCATATCCCAAGAAAATTTAAAGAATTACGTCGGACCTCCAGTCTACACTACGGATAGGCTATATGAAACGACTCCACCGGGCGTGGTAATGGGTTTGGCATGGACTAATATGGGAGGCTGCTCACTTTATGTTGAATCCGTACTTGAACAACCTTTACACAACTGTAAGCACCCAACATTTGAAAGAACCGGTCAACTGGGGGATGTGATGAAGGAATCATCAAGACTTGCTTATTCTTTCGCCAAGATGTATCTAGCGCAAAAATTTCCTGAAAACAGATTTTTTGAAAAGGCTTCTATCCACCTGCACTGTCCTGAAGGCGCCACTCCTAAAGATGGTCCATCTGCCGGTGTCACTATGGCTACCTCCTTCTTATCTCTAGCATTAAATAAATCAATTGATCCAACGGTTGCAATGACTGGTGAATTGACTCTTACCGGTAAAGTCCTACGTATTGGTGGTTTAAGAGAAAAAGCCGTGGCCGCCAAAAGATCAGGTGCTAAGACCATCATTTTCCCTAAGGATAATCTGAACGATTGGGAAGAACTTCCAGATAATGTTAAAGAAGGGCTAGAGCCTTTGGCTGCTGATTGGTATAATGATATATTCCAAAAAATATTCAAGGATGTGAGTGCAAAACAAGGTAATTCAGTATGGAAAGCTGAGTTCGAAATTTTGGATGCTAAAAAGGAAAAGGACTAGCTTTTTATCTAAAAAAAAATAAACACCATTAGAACATTCTGTAAATACTTATATATGAAGATCATTTTAATCACATAAACGTTAAAATCTTTTCCTTGTGACTTATTTGAAGACCCAAATGAGGGGAATCGCCGCGTATCATATTTATGATATGGCTTTTTTAGGAAATCTAATTGCTTTACCGAAGAAAATAAAACAACGAGAAATTTTGATCAACGAATCCAAAAGACTACACCATCTCCCTTTGTGAGATCAGAAGATAGCAGGTAAATCTCTTATCTAGGCAATTGTGGCATATTTTTGTTGATCGTTTCAATACAATTTATCTGCCGCTTTTATAAGAAGTGTGACGTAATACGATATAAGTAATGTCTGATAATAGAAGACGTAGACGTGAGGAAGATGATTCCGATTCAGATAATGAGCTACCTCCATCCTCGCCTCAGCAACCTCTCAGGAGAGGAATGAATCCAGTTTCGTCACCCATTGGTTCTCCAGATATGATTAATCCTGAAGGTGACGATAACGAAGTTGACGATGTGCCAGACATTGATGAGGTGGAAGAACAAATGAACGAAGTGGATTTGATGGGCGATGATATGTACGAGGACTATGCGGCGGATCAGAGTAGAGATAGGTATGATCCGAATCAAGTTGATGACAGAGAACAACAAGAGCTGTCTTTGAGCGAACGTCGACGCATTGATTCTCAGCTAAATGAAAGAGACAGGTTATTGAGAAACGTTGCATACATAGATGACGAGGATGAAGAACAAGAAGGTGCTGCACAATTAGATGAGATGGGTCTTCCAGTGCAAAGACGGAGAAGGAGAAGGCAGTATGAGGATTTGGAAAACAGCGATGACGATCTATTGAGTGATATGGACATTGACCCATTAAGAGAAGAACTAACCCTAGAATCCTTGAGTAATGTCAAGGCTAATAGCTACTCAGAATGGATTACACAACCTAATGTATCAAGAACTATTGCTAGAGAATTGAAATCATTCCTACTAGAATACACGGATGAGACAGGTCGCTCTGTGTACGGTGCACGTATTAGAACTTTAGGTGAAATGAACTCAGAATCTTTAGAAGTTAATTATAGACATTTGGCAGAGTCCAAAGCTATCTTGGCGTTGTTCTTAGCCAAATGTCCGGAAGAAATGTTAAAAATATTTGATCTAGTTGCCATGGAAGCAACGGAATTACATTATCCAGATTATGCTCGTATTCACTCGGAGATTCATGTAAGAATATCTGATTTTCCAACAATATACAGTTTACGTGAATTACGTGAATCTAATTTGACCTCTCTCGTACGTGTCACTGGGGTAGTGACAAGAAGAACAGGAGTCTTTCCTCAATTGAAATATGTTAAGTTCAATTGCTTGAAGTGTGGCTCTATTTTGGGCCCATTTTTCCAAGATTCTAATGAAGAAATTAGAATCTCATTTTGCACAAACTGTAAATCAAAAGGTCCCTTTAGAGTCAATGGCGAAAAAACTGTTTATCGAAATTATCAGAGAGTCACACTCCAGGAAGCACCTGGAACTGTTCCTCCAGGTCGTTTACCAAGACATAGAGAAGTTATTTTATTGGCTGATTTGGTGGATGTATCCAAGCCAGGTGAAGAGGTAGAGGTTACTGGTATTTATAAAAACAATTACGATGGTAATTTGAACGCAAAGAATGGGTTTCCCGTTTTTGCTACAATTATCGAAGCAAACTCTGTTAAAAGAAGGGAAGGTAATGCAGCTAATGATGGTGAGGAGGGGCTAGATGTTTTTAGTTGGACTGAAGAAGAAGAACGCGAATTTAGAAAGATATCTAGAGATCGTGGCATTATCGATAAAATCATATCGTCAATGGCACCATCCATCTATGGTCATAGGGACATCAAAACTGCTGTTGCTTGTTCATTATTTGGGGGTGTTCCAAAAAACGTTAATGGAAAACATTCCATTCGTGGTGATATCAATGTGTTATTGTTAGGTGACCCAGGTACTGCTAAATCTCAAATCCTGAAATACGTTGAGAAAACTGCGCATAGAGCCGTCTTTGCAACTGGACAAGGTGCTTCTGCTGTTGGTTTGACTGCATCAGTAAGGAAAGATCCTATTACTAAAGAATGGACTTTGGAAGGTGGTGCGCTGGTGCTAGCTGATAAGGGTGTTTGTTTAATTGATGAGTTCGATAAAATGAACGACCAGGATCGTACATCCATTCATGAGGCTATGGAACAACAAAGTATTTCTATTTCCAAAGCGGGTATTGTTACAACACTACAAGCACGTTGTTCAATTATTGCTGCGGCAAATCCAAATGGTGGGAGATACAATTCAACATTGCCATTAGCTCAAAATGTTAGTTTAACTGAACCAATTCTTTCTAGATTTGACATTTTATGTGTTGTTAGGGATCTTGTTGATGAAGAGGCAGACGAAAGATTGGCAAGGTTTGTTGTTGATTCTCATGTAAGATCTCATCCAGAAAACGAAGAGGACCGAGAAGGTGAGGAGCTCAAGAATAATGGTGAGTCAGCGGTGGAACAAGGAGAAGATGCAGTAAATGAACAAATTACTGCAAGGCAGAGAAGACTTCAAAGACAAAGAAAGAAAGAAGAAGAAATATCACCAATTCCACAGGAACTATTAATGAAGTATATTCACTATGCAAGAACTAAAATTTACCCCAAATTACACCAAATGGATATGGATAAGGTTAGTAGGGTGTATGCAGATTTGAGAAGAGAGAGTATTTCTACAGGTTCATTTCCAATCACTGTTCGTCATTTAGAATCCATTTTAAGAATTGCAGAATCATTCGCTAAAATGAGGTTATCTGAGTTCGTATCCTCTTATGATTTAGACAGAGCTATCAAAGTTGTGGTTGATTCCTTTGTTGATGCGCAAAAAGTCAGTGTTCGCCGTCAACTCCGCAGATCTTTCGCTATTTATACCTTGGGCCACTAACTTTCTTTATTCCTCTATATTTCTGGATGTAAAGACAACAATCACCCTCCTTTATAGCACATATTGACGGTTTTCTTTCAGTACATGAGTTTCTTTTATTTTCGTATAGTTTTTATACATTGTATTTCTAATTTCAATTCAACTAAACGTATTCCCATTATTAAGTAGAATAAAAGAAGGAACAAATATTAAATAAAAGAAGCTCTACTGCTGAAGTATTATAATATACAATTAATATAAAGTGAAAGGTAATACGCTCATTTAGCGACGCTAGCAGCTTCGCTAGATACTTCAGAAGAAGTTCCTGCCTTTTCTTCAGGTTTTGAAATTGGTTTGACATTCGCATCAATACCAAAGATCCTATATAATAACTCATGAGTATCTTCCTTACAGACCATTAAATTGATACACTTGTTACCCTTCCACACAGGTAAGAATAAGTTTTCTTTGGCAGGGTCGTTTCTTGATACATCAATAAAGGCACAGCCGGAGCTCAATTTTGTCATCTTTTCGACAAAATCGTCATCAATGTTCTTTGAACGAATATCGTCAAAATTAGGGAACGATTCGATCAACAGATGTTTTAGCATTTCTAAATTAGCTTCAACAATTCTATTGGATTTCATATGATGTTTCATTATTGGCAATGATTCACTTTGAATTCTCCACGAACATTCAATATCACTTCTTTGAGAGACAAACAATTTAACACCAGAATAAATAATCTTTAGTCTGTCGTCATTGGCTTGAATAACGTCCTTTAAAGCCGGACATACAGTGTAAACCACTCTAGTTGGTTCACCAGTGGCGTTACGCACTAGACAAGTGTTTCTATCGAAAATATTGTCAATGCCATAAAAATCCCAACAAACTCTTAAAGCTTCGTGCTGTGGGTCAACGAAGACAAATGGTTCTTCGTTTGCGTCACGTGGTAACCTTTCTTTCTTCTGGACTTCTTCTACCTTTATTTTTTTTGTTTGAGGCTCTTCAGATTCTAAAGCCGGAGTTTCTGAAGACAATTTCTCTGTAGCAGCACCAGCGTTGTTCTCAACTTTTTCAAAAACAGTGATAAAAAACCCACCCGTGTTTTGTTGGTGAGGATAAACTCTCATACAATTTTGTAAATTGAATCTAGATGCTTCCTCTTCGGATGGCGAGAAGAAACTTTCCAGTGTGCCTTCGTCCCCCTTGGTCTTCTCAGTCAAATTTCTATCATAAACAGGCCATTTGGATACACCCTTAGATCTTATGAGCCCAGGAAGTTTATCGTCACAATTTACTAATCTAATTTTGTCACCCCACTTTCTTAGCGCTTCAGCAACGACAGCCTCATTTTCAATAGGATTTAAAGAACAGGTTGAATAAACTAATCTGCCGTTGTTCTTTAAAAGATGCAACCCTCTGTTTAATATATTCAATTGAACAGTATGCAAACCAAGTCCTGCTTGTGTGTTCCAGTCTTTCCAAACATTTACATTTTTTCTCATAGTACCATCACCAGAACATGGGACGTCACAAAGGATTCTGTCAAATTTTAGAACGTCATTCTTGTTACTGGAATTACCATGTAATCTGATACGTGGGAAAAATTGGGCGTCATGATTTACAACCATCAAGTTAGCACTATTCAATCTTTTCAATTGGTGAACCAACATGTGGGATCTCCTAGCATCTGCATCATTGGCTACAACGAAACCAGATGGCTCATCTGTATCCTTGTGCAAAGCTTCGATTAGTTGGGCAGTTTTGGAACCAGGAGCAGCGCACATATCCAAAACAGTATGATGAGGTTTAACTTCAAGAACGATTGGAGGGATCATTGAGACGGCCTCTTGTCTTGAAATATTACCAACTGCATTCTCCACAACTAAAAATCTTTGAGTTTTTGCAAATTGTTCATTCTTTCTAATTACTGTCTTAGGGACATCCAATTGCCAAGCAAGATGGTCGGGATACCAAGGTAGTTCTACAGGGGCCTTGATTTTTTCACCTTCAAATTCAACATTAGTCAAGTTTGGTAGATGTCTCTCTTTAAACAAATTTAAAACTTCACCAGCGTGCTTCCTAGAGCCTGTAATCCTAAAAGTTAAAGGCAATGGAGCTTGACATATTTTCTTGAATTCGTCCCATTGGTCTTCTGGAAAGAGAGCTAAAGTCTTGTAATATTTCTCCCATTTTTCATTCTCTTTTACTAGTTCTGACCAGTTCTTTTGAGCTCTTGAGTCATCACGGGCTCCGAAAGTCTTTTTGTTTCCCTTTCTGAAATTCTTTCTTCTAGCCATCCTTGCAGTGTATTACTTAGGTTAGAAAGCCAATAAAAATGTTACAATTACTATATCTAATATGCATTTGATTATACAGTTACTGTATAGATGTCTTTGGAAGAACTCAGCGCTAAATTTTTCGAAGTGAAAAAAAAAGCTATGAAAAAAAAGGCAGTGTCATTAACTACGTAACTGTATACACTAAATGAGCGGAAATATGATATATTTTCTAGGAGGTAATATATATTGGTCTTAACATATTGAAATGAATGCACTCATGTTCATTAAATGTGTTTGATAAATGCAGTCCGAAATCAATTCACCCCAAAAATGTACGTTTAATTTCATCACAGTTAGCACGACATTTAGATTAGCCGGATTTACGGTCTTGCAATATTAACTTCACTACTTTCTCACTGGACATTATGTAGCTCGAAGACCTACCAGCTTGGAACTTAATGCATACATATAAGTTCTCATGTTATGCTCTATCATGTACATTAGTTCGGAATCGTTGTACGTGTGACAAATCGTAATAATTCAATGTGTTTTCTTGACTAGATAAGAGCGTGCAAAAGTTTTTTGTTCTAATCGCAAGTACCAGAAATTTATTACCATCAAATGTTACCTGGTGCATGTCTATAATCAATATGTTTGGATAAGAATTCGCATGGGCCTTCCCCGATTACTTTATTTTGCTTAGTGGTTTCTGTGTCGATGCTAGTCAAGTAGTCTTTAACCCATTTTTCAATAAGCAAACCTAGCGTAATAAGACTTGTTTCATCAAAGGCATTGATCAGATGGGGATACTTACTTAGACATAGTTGGGTAGCATAGTAGTGCACCACGCGTAAATCGATGTCAGGAATGATATTACCTTCGAACACACCTTCGTTCCTATCCTTTTCTACGTCCGCATCTATATCTTCTCTTGTTTTAAACGGTATAGGGACAGCATTATCTATTTTTTCTGAAAGTACTTCATCGGCACTCACTACATGTGTTCCAAATTCCTTTATTATATTGCTGCAGGCTTCATAAACATTCCTGTCCATTCTGTCTAAGGGATATTAACGTAGCGTTTGGTAAATATAACCACTTCTGAGTTTTTGTAATGGTGAACTTTGTGGAGAATACTTCATTCTTCAATTGGTATGCTGATCTGCATTTCATGACATTCGCTTTTCCATTAAGCGCATTTACTAAAACGAAACAAAACAAAACAAAATAAAACAAGTTGTACAAATTTGCAAGAATAAATGAGGAAGCAACTACAAATCTTAACGATGTTGAGTAGCTTAAGCTCCGATAGGAAAATTGCATGACCACAGGACAAGACTTGTGATTCTATTTTTTTAACACTTGAAGTTAGAAAATTGATACAATCCGTTTAATCATCTTCTTTGGAGTTACATATATACATATATGTATAATTTCGATATTCTAAAAATGGTGCTCGCGCAAAACTAGTGGAAATGCATGCCAATAATTAACAGGTAAACGCTTATTTTCTTTCAGTCATTACCTCCCTTCTGGTAGCATCTTGCAGTAAATTCGTATCCACCATGTTCTTATTTAGATAAACGTACCTGACTGTGGAACCTCTTATGAAGATGTTCCTTACGGAACCCAAATGTGGATATTTTTTTTCATCTGTACATGATATATTGTCCAGTTTTAGGTTTAAAAACTGGTCGACTGATTGTAGTGTACCTTTTATTTCGATGTCATTTTTTAGCTGATTAGAAGCACAACCAACAAAGAGTAGAAGAACGTTAGTATTTCGTTGTTTTGAAAGATTGATGTACGATAACTGCTAGTTTTCTTATATCAAAGAGAGTTTGTCTGTAAATTATTGTAAACATACCTCTACCACCACTTCTTGATCGACCAAAGTTTTGAAAAAAGAGAAGAAAAGCATATTTGTTTAATATTATCGGTTTGAAATATATATATTCAAAGGTATTGGTCTCCTTTCGTAAACTTTTGGACTTTTCTTCTTTACAGGCCGTACCGTAGCTAAATATTCTGTTTTCGGTTTTATTTTTTTTTGGTTCAAAACTTTCTTCATGGTCAGGAATTGGAAAAGGAACAGCGAGAGAAAAACATTAAAGAAAGGATCTCTCGATCACTTTTTATCGCCCAATCATCAAATTATATTCTATGCCCCCACATTCATCATTCCGAAGTGCTGATCTTGTAGATTCGTGCTACAAAACAGCTTTTTCTGTCTAAGTGCGAATGTAGAATTACCATGTTTTTTTATGTTTAGTAAACGAATATAATATTTAAACAAAGTAATATGATACAAAGAGAAAACATAAATTCGAAGAAGTAAGAACAAGAAACAGCAAAAATATAACTGGAATCAGAAATGTAGGAAAGTCAAACAATTGATTACCTTTCGTCAGTCTCTATCAACTCTTTTTTGCCCACACTCTTCTCCACGCTTCTCTTGAAACTACGATAAAATGTAATCTTTCGCCTTCATGATGTATCCCAGCATTTACGAATTAAAAATAGCTTTGCAATAATATACGTAGATAAGCTATTTGAAGTAATCTTTTTTAAATGATCCTGATTCCTAGTATACTTTAAAGCAAAACAATTTCAATAACTCTCATAGAATGAAAAAAGTGACAGTCGATAAATGGGTGTACGATATGAAGCTGATGCACTAGACTGATGGTAATCACGAAAACTCCAACTGTATAGACGACAGTGAAACTCTCAATCCTGGTAGCCTCATCAGGGAAATTCAGTATTGAATATACCGTGACGTCTTATTCTCCCCATAATAAGCAGTCAATGCATTCCTGGGCGCCCTGAATATATACCAATATTACACAATTCCATAAAGGATTTGTGAGCTTCGTCTAGATGGGTGAATTACTTGTGTTAGATTTTACTTATGGAGCGAAACGATAGCTAGGACTTTATTATCCCTTTTTACAGGGTTGTTATTCAATATTCATAAACTATGAACGATTCCCTCTCAGCTATTTATTATTTTTTTGGCACTATTATTGTATTTGGTACATTTTAGAGAAAATAAAACATATATAGAACAATGAGAACGTACATAATTTCTTAATTAATTATTTACAATTAATTAAGCGTCTTCCTTCAACAAAGCATCTCTCTTTTCAGCAACTCTTTGAGCTCTTCTGTCACGAGCTGCTCTGTTCTTCAATCTTCTAGCTTCAGCTTCTTCGTTCAAAGCCTTTTCACGTTGAGCATCAGCCTTAGCTTGAATAATGTGTTCAACCAAAGCTCTCTTGTGCTTGAAGGCATTACCCTTAGATTCCTTGTACAAGACGTGGTACAAATGCTTGTCAATCTTACCAGCGTCACGGTACTTGGCCAATAATCTTCTCAAGACACGTAATCTTCTGATCCAGACGACTTGGGATGGTAAACGAGCTTCTCTAGTACCTTTTCTCTTACCGTAACCACTGTGACGACCTTCTCTCTTGGATTGAGCGTGGGCTCTAGTTCTAGATTTAGAGTGGACAGTAACAGCCTTCTTGACGATGGTTCCGTTCTTGACCAATTTTCTAATGGCGTTTCTAGAGTTGGCTTGGGCAATTTCAGAGGTTTCGTTTGGGTCTAACCAAACCTTTCTCTTACCAACACCGACAACAGAAGCGGCAAGTCTCTTTTGAGTACGCAAGTTAGCCCTGAGTAAAAAAGAACTTTGCAAAATGTTTTGCAAATTGATGTTAGTAAAAGTGTTTCTTTTCGAACCAGGATATCAAAACAACCTCAAAAGTACAGAATGTTATCTCGGGATTTGTGAACTATAGTCTCAATCAGTCCATCAATGCTTCTGGTCAGCCGGCATGTATCAATTGCTGCCAAAAACCCTGAATTTAAACCACCATGATGGCTCATTTGGGCTGTGAAATTTACTTCATCCTCCTTTGTGAATGCTGCTACCCATTATTCAAGAGTCAGCAGTCATTTGTTCAACATCTATTTCTTCTTTGGTCTGTTTAGATAAATGATGTTTACCACATCTTTCCCGATGTACTATAGTATGGAAGGTCTGAAAGTATAATATCGCTGTTAAACATACATTTTCCTCTAAATTTATTGGTGACTTTTCTATTCGCTTATATGAATGTATCAACCAAATACTAGTAATGTTAAAATGTACTATTAGTATCCCAATGTAGATACGGTAGTATCCAAGAGGAGTCTAAGAAATTACTAATGTGTAGTGAGACTGGCTAGTCGAACTCGGTCCGCGCAATTCCCATGACGATAACAAAGGTAGGCGGGAGATAGAACAGTAGGCGCTCTCTCCCTCTAGCGGGACATCCCTTCTGCAAGCGTTTACAAAGTTCGGCTGCCTAGTTTCCTACATAGATGGCGCCTCATAACTTGGAGGATTAAGAATCTTTAACTAAAAAAACTTTCCAAAATTTCTAGGATGTACAGGTGTAAATATTTTGGAGGTGGGGGTGAATACTGTCCTGAAAAATACTTAATTTACTCTCCTTTTTCTTTTTGCGGCCAGGACAGAGCGATGAGATTCTAGAAAAATTTTCATAACTAAAAATTGGAATAACCATCCGCTGTATAAATTTTATTAGCATACGAGAAGTTGAACGTATAAAATTAGACAAAAAAGTCACGAGAACTAACAAACATGGCCAAATCATTACGTGCTAGCAGTCATCTTAACGCTAAATCTATCAAAAGACGTGGAGTTTTCCAAAAAGCAGTAGATGCACGTGAACAAAGAATATCTGATAAACTAAAGGAAGACTTACTAAAGCAAAAAATAGAAGATCTGAAGAAAAAGGAAGAGCAAGGAATTGACGTAGAGATTGAGGAGAAAAAGGTTACTGAAAAAGCTCCTTTGAAAAAGATAACTACTTCTGGTTGGAGAGACGGTAGACATCATGTCTATAAAAAGGCTAAGCTGATGAAACAGTCTAAAAAGAAAACATCATTTACCAGATTCTAATAAAGGAGGAGGTCGTAGGTGGTAAGAGCCCAATGAGAGCTGGGTTGTAAAATTTTTAACTATATGTACCATATTAAAATTCTGATGTTAATTTTCTTTTTTTTTTACAGTACTTAATCTTTCCGGCCAATTCAAATTGAAACAGGAAAACAGATTATGGTATGAAAACCGGTTCATTTTTATATTTTTCTTTTTATGTCTAAGAGTGAGTGAGTGAGTTCTATATACGGATGAAGTATATAATGCATTTTTTTAAGTTATAAATTAGGTTGTTCTTTTACGTTCTTTAAGTTTCATTCTTCTTTCCCTTCTCAACCTGCTCTGCATCATGTAGTAGGTACCTCGCCTAATAATAGTTTCCAATATGGACTGGTTGTATTCAGGGTATTTTACCTTCACTCGTTCGTGCAGTTGGTTGATCAACTTCGTCCTGTATTCTTTTGTAGTATCCCTGATCCACGTCTTGTAACCTAGCGGGTAATTTAGTTCATTCTGGAAAATACCCAATATAAACCGTTCTCGTTTTAAGGCTTCTTCGGGAGATTCTAAGTTTAGCACTTTCGCCAAACCTTCGGCAGATAATCTTGAATCGGAAATTTTCTTGGACTCAGAAGACGAAGAAGGCGACGAGTTTGTGAATGAATCATGACAGGCTTTCCTTTTCCTGCCGCAAGATGCCGTTGATTCTGAAGATGAAGATGATGACGAAAAAGATGGGACAGGATCTTGCTCAATGGCATTTATCGTAAAATCAGGATAGTTCAGTTGATTGTTCAGGTTTTCTAAGGTCAACTCTTGTGTTTGGGGCAAAGTCTCCTTTTCGAATGTGATAGGATCGGCAAATGTGTCGCCGATCGTGCTGGTATTAGAAGTCGATGTTTCCTTCTGCTCCAAAGAGGAAGACGTTGGTGGAGGAGGAGGAGGAGAAGGCGAATTCGATAAGGATAAAGAAAATTTAGCAGATGGCAAGCTTGATACTAATGAGGAGGGTGTCGATATGTCCTTTTTGTAAATGTCTTTACAATTTACTGCAAACTGCGGCTCATTGAGAGTAGAGGGGTAATCGAGTAAAAAAGCCATCTGACTGATACCATTACCGAGTAGATTATTACTATTACTATTATTATTACTATTATTATTAATATTATTACTATTATTATTGATGCTATTGTTTTTATTAGTTGTAGCACTCAGCTTATCCTTATAAGATAACAAAAAGTTGGAGTAAGTTAAACTTTCATCATTGTAAGCGTTAACATTGATGTCATTGTTATTAATGGGGAAAAAGGGCGAATTGATATCACAGTTTAATGGTGTGAGCGATTCTAAGTTGTAATTTATATTTTCATTCTCGTAAAAAGAATCAAATTCAGGGATGTTAGCGCACATTAGCTTTATTGTTATTATAATTTCTATATATTACTAAACAAGATGACACGCAAGTTAAAAAAAATAATTCTGAAACAAGAGGAAGCCAAAGAATAAAGAACAAAACTAGAGAGTAAGGGACGCATATATATAATCTGCTTAATTCCTTTTAAACAATTGAAGTTCTCTTAAGAAACACAACAACGAAAAAAAAAAAAAGAAAAGATAAAAATTGCATGTATGTGGGCTGAAACCTTAAAAGTTACAATAAAGGGAGTCCCACGCAGAAATTAGTACAGGAAAAAAATATAATAAAACGACCAAGAAATGGAGTCAACGTATGGCGTATTGAGATTGTGTTTATTTTTATGCAGGAATGGAACCACACAGATAATCAAAATAACTAACTAACCAACTAACTGCATGAAAAATGGTTGGTTTTTTTTCCGAAGCTCAGATAAAGAAATCACTGCGCCTATTTGTGTGGGAAGTCGTCGATATGAAAAGAGAAAACGAAAAACCAAAACTACCTATGATATGGAGTCCCTACTTTTTGCCATTTGGCCTACTTAGTCACCCAATATCGTAGCACTAAATATCAAGTAAGGGAAGAAAAAAAAAGGTTACGGGAGCGGCAGAGACATATAAGGAATAACGCAGGACGGAACAAAAAAACCAGTATCTCTGTATCAGAATAGTTCGAACCACCAGATTTCATGCTTATGATTACATACACAAGATTTCCTGTTTTCTACGAATGATTGTATGCGAGCTTAGGGTATACCTGCAGGACGCGTATGCATGTACGACGGCAGAGCCCGGAGTAAAACGGTAAGTACTCTAATGTGGGGTATGGGTTGTAGCCGTGGTAGGGCCAGTGGAGTCGCTGCAAGGGGTAATTATCAGCGACGGATGGCTCCGTTACCGCCCGACTCTACGTACGCCTTTTTCCGTGTGCGCCGGTCTTTCCCGGCAGGAGAGAATGTGACGACGGCGGAGCCGGCATCCCGTACCTCGAAGAAAATACGAGCAATCTAGTTTTAGTCATTTTGATTGTCATAAGGAAGCAGAAAAAAGGAAGATGTTGAAAGAAGAAAAGTGATGAGAAATACTTCATTGCGGGTAACAAATTATGCTGTGAAAAGATTCAATGGTTGTACACACATACGAAGATGCGCATTAGCCACATATCCCCTTCCCTTTTTCCCTTTCCCTCCGTTTTTATGATATCCCCCTATATATAAAACAAGCGGCTGAAGTAGAGGTAAAAAACGTTGACAAGAAGAATCTATTTACGATAATTTCCCTCACAGACATCAATAGAAAACACCAACAGTACTGTCATCATGTCGTTCATCCCCATTGTATGTGGTATGAAGAGTTTCGACTCTTCATACGATTCTGTGCCAGGACATCAGAGTCTGTACTGTCCGAACTGTCATAATTATAGCGTGTGCCCCATAAAAAGAAAGGAATTTTTCACTATTTGGTTCATACCGCTGGTTCCTGTTTTCTGGGGCAAACAGTTACATTGTTCCATCTGTAATTGGAGGCAAGACTTTAAAAATGAGGAACAGCTGAATAAAGTCGTTCAAGAACAACAAAACTTGCGACAAAAGCTGCCTAATTGATGGACTTTCTATAATGCATTTTTTTCAATCACCCTGTTCTTTATATATATATATTTATATCTATATATATAAATAAGTATCCATTACGTATATAGGCGTAATTTCCCATTTTAATGTAAAGATCACGATATACGTACATATTTCCTTGCGGGAACAAATGAAAGGCGGTAAATGCGCTGTCCTGATTGGTGCAGAGCACCGGCCAATGAGAGGCCCCCACTCTCAGAGGGTGAGCTGCGATTATCGGGGACATGTCTCCGTCGATCGGGCCCATGTCGTCGCAGAATATAAATACCATTTGAGTTTCCAATATTTAATTTTTCACGATATCGCACTGAAATAAGAGTACTTTTTTCACTGTTGGTTATACGTACATTGCAATACATCAACAAATCAAAGGAGCCTCTCTATATTATTTGTAATTTGTTGTTGTTCTTTTTTTGTGTGCATTTTTAAACCTCGAAATCATACATTAACATAAATACAGACAAATAGCCATGTCCTCTAACGCCCAAGTCAAAACCCCATTACCATCAGCCTCAGCTCCAAAGAAGGAATCAAACTTTTTGATTGATTTCTTAATGGGTGGTGTCAGTGCTGCCGTCGCTAAGACTGCTGCCTCTCCCATTGAAAGAGTCAAGCTTTTGATTCAAAACCAAGATGAAATGTTGAAGCAAGGTACCCTAGACAAAAAGTACGCTGGTATCTTGGACTGTTTCAAGAGAACTGCCAAGCAGGAAGGTATCATCTCATTCTGGAGAGGTAACACTGCTAACGTTATTCGTTATTTCCCTACTCAAGCTTTGAATTTCGCTTTCAAGGACAAGATTAAAGCCATGTTTGGTTTCAAGAAGGAAGAAGGTTACACTAAGTGGTTTGCCGGTAACTTGGCTTCTGGTGGTGCTGCTGGTGCGTTGTCCTTGATGTTTGTTTACTCTTTGGATTACGCAAGAACTAGACTGGCTGCTGACTCCAAGTCCTCCAAGAAGGGTGGTGCTCGTCAATTCAACGGTTTGGTTGACGTCTACAAGAAGACCTTGAAGTCTGATGGTATTGCTGGTCTTTACAGAGGTTTCTTACCTTCTGTTGTTGGTATTGTTGTCTACAGAGGTCTATACTTCGGTATGTACGATTCTTTGAAGCCTCTATTGTTGACTGGTTCTTTGGAAGGTTCATTCTTGGCTTCATTCTTGTTAGGTTGGGTTGTTACTACTGGTGCTTCCACATGTTCTTACCCATTGGATACCGTCAGAAGAAGAATGATGATGACTTCTGGCCAAGCTGTTAAGTACGATGGTGCCTTTGACTGTATGAGAAAGATTGTTGCCGCTGAAGGTGTCAGTTCTCTATTCAAGGGTTGTGGTGCTAATATTCTCAGAGGTGTTGCAGGTGCTGGTGTTATCTCAATGTACGATCAACTGCAAATGATCTTGTTTGGTAAGAAGTTCAAATAAGTCTAATTTGACTTGATTTATTTGAATTCTCTCTCTTACACTTTATTTCTTCTTTTTTTTTCTTTTGATTTTTGGTGTCTAATGAGTGACACGATTTGTTTTTGATAATATTATTATCCTCCTATATTTTTAGAAATTCTTTTCAACAAGAATCAAAGATTCCAAAAAAAAAAGAAAACAATGAAAATGTTTTAAGCAACTTTTACGTATAAAGAAGAAAAAAATTCTAAATATCCAGTAAATAGTTTTATATTAGTAGTATTCTTTCCCGCTTTTAAAATGTCGTCACATGACATGTTTCTTATAAAATGCAATTTCTTCATCGCCAAATGGGCCTTTCATTCTTTGAGCTAGTAGCCGCATTCTGCTTGAGATGACTGGACAATGAGCCGCTTGTCTTACTCTTTACCAGTCGAGTCTTTGAATTGATGTTTTCTTTGGATTTTGTCTGAGTTTCTGATGATAAATTTTTCATAGATGTCGACCTAGAGAACGTTGTTTGCTTGTAAAGTCTATCAAAGACGGAAATTGAATTCTTCAATTGAGAACTTGTTCCTTGCGCAACCGGTGTGCGTTCTGGTGGTTTGCTTCTGGTGTGTAAATCTCTTATTGATGAAGATCTGGGTACTTTAGATTTTGGGATCGATGGAGCTGATGAGGAGGAGGAAGAAGAAGAGGACGATGCATTACGATGAGTAGAGTTGATCTTGTTTAAAGAATTTGTCGTGGGCATTAGAAAGTTTGGCTTGGGTATGAACGGTTTGGGTTTTGACAATGGCGTGTTCTTTATCGAATTAACATTAGACTTCGCTTGCATAGATCTTGCTCTGGCTACAATGTCATTACCATTGACCAACGAGTTGCGCAGCTTCAACCTTCGTATTCTTCTTGTGATATCATTGACCACTGGGGTAGTGTATGGAATCGAACGTGAAGGCCTTGACCTTTTCATCGATTCGGGCCGGTCCTGTGGAATTGCATTCTGAGATTTCCTCTTAGGTGTATGCAAGAGCGTATAATGCGTGTCTAACGACTCCATCTGACCAAATTGAGAATCATGCTTTGCTTGGAAAAACTCATTGATATTATACGAGTCCAATTTCTGTTCGCCGCTCTTATTACCGTTATGTTGTTGCTGGGATTGGTCTTTTAGGAATTCAAACTTCGAAGTAGCTCTAGAATCTAGTTCGCTTAGTACGGAGTTGCCAAGTCTTTTGGAAACACCAATAGTCTCGATGATATTGCTATTGTTATTTGAATGGAAGTCTATACTCATATGCGGCGGCGTAAAATCATTAAATTGGGAAGTGGTGTCTTTATCTCTGTGCTCTTTTTGAAGTTTATCATTCATCCATGAAGATAGTCTATGTTCCAAGGCTGTAGTTGTTTGTTTGTTTATACTATTGCCTTAATCTTACGATTTTTTCATGTTATCTTCCCCTTCCCTCTCTCTGTGCCTCCATCCGGCGATGCGCGAAATGCTGTAATGATGGATTCAGATTATAATACAGGAGAATACAACAGCTTTATTAAGTATTTATAGAAGGTTTTCTATACAAATATATATACATATACATATATATACATTAAATCCTTTTTTTTCTCTTTAATAAAATACAGTTTAAACTAGTAATGATGCAACATTATTCGTTAAGATGATAGTTTGTTTTGTCTGTGTGCGCGCGCACATGAGCACATGTCTACTACTACTGTTGTCCTTCATTGTCATGTTCCTCCTGCACTTCTTCCTTCTCTTCGGAAGAGGAAGGAACATCGGAATGTTCAGAAACAGCAGTGGTACTTCCTTCCGAGGCTTCCAGCTTTCTCTTATAGTTTTCACGCTTCTCAATTTCGGTATTCAGGTTTTTCAAAAGCATGGATTCAGCGAGTTTTACATTCTTCGGGAATTTACTTGTGATTATGAATTTTCTAAAATTTTCGTCCTTGTCGTCATCATCCTTCCTTTCCACAACAATATTAGTTTTAGTAAAAGTTTTCAAGTTTTTGATTCTGTTCATTCCACGACCAATAATGGCACCCACGTAAAGTTCTGGGATCTTCAATTCAATTTTAGTGTTGGAAGAACTAGAAGCGGGGGTAGGTTCACCAGACGACTTTTTTAAATGAGGAAAATAAGATCTTTCTGTGCTGAATCTCACGTCAACATCACTCAAAATAATCTCGCTGATTTCAATGAGTACGTTCGTGATGGAACCTGGAAAACCTTGGATCTCAATGATTCTCTCGTCACTAGCAGGCAAGAAGTCCTTGGAGGCCACAATCTTGACGCCGTGCTTATTGATAAGAGACTTAATGGTGGCGCCAGCCTTGCCGATGATCGAAGAGATGTGGGAATTTGCCACAATGAGCCTCACATAACCAATGTTTTCTAGTTGTTGCAGGTCTCTAATTTCGCCCTTAGAGGGAGCTGGCAAAATATGGTTCAGGAAATGGAAGTTATAGTGCTCCTCGATCTCGCCTTCAGCGGCATCCTCATTCTCGGGATTCCGCTTGTTGAGCACGTCAACAATATCACCGATGGCGTTCGCCACATTAATTACATTACCTGCACAGGATAGAATTCTGTCGGAACAACCGGGTACCTTTTCAGAAATACCAATCTTGACGGAGTTGGAAGCTCTTATGCGTGAGATGGTAGAGCCCTTGGTGCCAATGATCTTGGCAGCCTCTTTCAGAGACAGCAATAGCCTATGATTGATGGTAGGTTGAGAGGTGGCGCCAACAACAGGGGCGGCGCCAGTGGCGGCGCTGCCGGCATCACTGGTGCCGCCGTTGGCATTGCTTGTAGGGATTGCAACGGGAGTAGCAGCTTCGAAGAACTGTGACATGGCGGGTATATATACTGATGCTCTGTCTCTAAGTTACCCGATCAGTTGATGTTTTGTTACTAAAGGGGCGCCGGACTTGGGTGGGGAGTGATGTTTATACTGCTTACACTCTGTGGTTATATATGCCCGGTACTTAATTCTCTGCTCTTGTTGTTTTTTAACTGAGCGAGCTGATCCACACCAAAAAAAAAAAAGGAGGGGTTCCGTATAGAGCGATAGGGTATATATCAGGAGTAAAAGGTTATGAAAGAAAAAAGTAGGGTATATTGATAATTTTAGAGACAAGACAATAGGTCTAAGGCTTTTCTTTTTTTTCCTTCAAGTTTTTCTTTTTCTTTTTACGATTTGTCAGAAATTAGTCGGACGCCTCTTGTGGGGTGGGCGCCAACAAGTATAGTATATATAAGGAAGTTGCTGTGCTGGTGTACACGATGATTGAGTCATTCATTACAAAGAAATTTATACATAATAGTACAACAAAACTACAAGATGACAATGGAAAAGATCAAAAGCGTTAATCAGGATAGTAGCAAAAATGAGGTTGGTAGTGCGGGAGGTGGTAAGGATGACGGCGGCTTGCCCTTTGTACAATGTGTTGCAAGAGCTCGCATCCCCACCACACAGGGTCCGGATATCTTTTTACATCTATACAGCAATAATCGTGACAACAAGGAACATTTGGCGATTGTGTTTGGTGAAGACATACGGTCGCGCTCGCTATTCCGTAGAAGACTGTACGAGACGCAGCAAGATAGAATGATCAGGGGTGCCTATATCGGCAAGTTATACCCTGGAAGGACGGTGGCAGATGAGGACGACAGACTCGGTTTGGCGCTGGAGTTTGATGATATTACAGGTGAGCTATTAGCTTCGAAGGCTACGACATGGGACTTCCACAACCGCACGTTGGTGCGGATACATTCTGAGTGTTACACCGGTGAGAACGCCTGGAGTGCACGTTGTGATTGTGGTGAGCAATTTGACAGGGCCGGCAGACTTATTGCATGTGATCACGAGCCCACAAGCAACATCCAGGGTGGCAGCGGCCATGGTGTTATCGTATATCTAAGACAAGAGGGTCGTGGCATCGGGTTGGGTGAGAAGCTCAAGGCATACAACCTGCAAGATTTGGGTGCTGATACTGTACAGGCGAATTTAATGCTGAAACATCCTGTGGATGCTAGGGACTTCTCGCTGGGCAAGGCCATTTTGCTGGACCTGGGCATTGGCAACGTCAGGCTGCTGACAAATAATCCGGAAAAAATAAAACAGGTAGATCACGCGCCTCTTCTGAAGTGTGTCGAACGAGTGCCCATGGTACCTATCCACTGGACGAACTCCAGCGAAGGTATAGACTCCAAGGAAATAGAGGGTTATCTCAGGACCAAGATAGAAAGGATGGGCCATCTACTCACGGAACCTTTGAAACTACATACTAATCCTCAATCTACCGAGTCAGATAAAACCCAGAAGGAAAACAACATGAACTCTGCGCTGTCATCAACATCCACGCTGGCAATATAATATAACTGTAGCATATTATTAGTACATAGTACTCTTTTGTAATGAAACGATAATTCCATAGTATTCGAGTGATTGATTTGATGTTACCCCGACGGCGCGTATTGGCGCATTTGACATCTCTTACAAGAAAATCAGATTGTTTACTCATTTCAAAGTGTTAAACATCTATTTATTTACCTTTGAAATAAAAATTCACCTTCCGCCGGTAGACAGGTATATTCAACGTCAAACACTAAGGTTTTTGGAGAACCTCGCATGCTTCGGAAATAATGCTGTCCTTTAATAATGAGAACAATAACAAAAGCAGCACTGATACGCATCCAGATGATTCCTTCCCGTTATACACTGTATTCAAAGACAATTCTATACCCATGGAGGACAAAATGGCACTGCTCACGCGGTTTAAAGGCCATGTAAAAAAGGAGCTAGTCAACGAATCGTCAATCCAGGCCTATTTTTCTGCGTTACTGTTCATTTCTGGCCATTTCGCCTACCGTTCGTACCCGCGGTTAATCCTACTATCACACTCCTCGCTTTGCTACCTAATCAAGCGAGTGGCCATGCAGTCTCCCTTAAAATTTAATGACACTCTAGTTGAGCAATTACTGAATCACTTGATCTTTCAATTGCCTAATGAGAAAAAGTTCTGGCTAGCATCTATCAAAGCCATTGAAGCAATCTACTTGGTGAATCCATCAAAGATCCAAGCCATTCTGGCAAATTTTTTGCAAAGACCAAATGACAAACAAAACGAAGATTACTTGAACAGGATAAAATCTACGTTACTGACTATCGATGAACTGATCCAGATTAATGAGAAAAACAATTCAAATCATCTGCAATTACTGCGATTTTTCATGCTATCGTTCACCAATCTTTTAAACAATAACCTAAATGAGCATGCAAATGACGATTACAATAACATAATAATAGAGCTTATTTTTGATATAATGTACAAGTATTTGAAAACGGACAACGAGGATTCTCAAGATTTGATAAATGGATTCATCAACGACTTGGAAGTAGGGAAGTTCAAACAGAAGTTTGTTAGTTTAGCAAGTTCACAAGATCAGTGTGGATTGCAAGAGGACAAGTCCGCATTGTTCGATGAAGAGTACGAGTTTCAATTGCTGTTAACTGAGGCGAAGTTGCCGCAGTTATCAAACAACTTAAGCAGTAAAGATTCAGTCGTGAAAAAAAACTACGAGTCTTTGAGCCAACTACAACAGGATTTAGAAAACTTACTGGTCCCGTTCCAAAGCATAAAAGAAACGGAACAAAATTGGAAACTAAGGCAATCAAATATAATCGAACTAGACAACATCATATCCGGCAACGTCCCCAAAGACAACCCAGAAGGATTTGTTACCGCAATGAGGGAGGTTCAATTAATTGAACTGATTTCAAGAGCCACTTCATCGCTGAGGACAACATTATCATTAACGGCGTTGCTTTTCCTCAAGAGACTAATTCATATTTTAAGTGACCATTTGCCCTTATCAATATTGGACCAAGTCTTCGTCATTTTTAAAAACTTATTATCCTCTACTAAAAAAATTTCTTCACAAACTGCATTTCATTGTTTAATTACATTGATCATTGATATAAATCATTTCCACAATAAACTATTCCAGTTGTCCTTCTTATTAATAAATGAGAAGACGGTAGCACCGAGATTTTGTTCTGCAATACTGCTGCGTAGTTTCCTAATTAAGTTCAACGACTCCAGTCTCCTATTTAATAATTCGACCATGACTTCCCCAACTTCAAAGTTGGAAAATAATCTCATATACATTGAAGAATGGTTAAAAAAAGGAATTTCAGATTCACAAACAACGGTGAGAGAGGCGATGAGAATAACTTTTTGGTATTTTTATAAATGTTATCCTACAAATGCTAGAAAATTACTAAGTTCTTCCTTCTCACCACAGCTCAAAAAGGCAACAGAATTAGCAATCCCCACTCATTTAAATATAAACTATCAAGTTTCTAGAATCTCATCTACCGCCTCTACCTCCACCACGGCGACTCGCTTATACGCTCAATCTTCCAACGCTTCTTCAAGAAGAGTTAGTTTACTGGAACAGAAAAGGAATTTTCCAAGTTATGCTCAACCGACGCAATCATCCTCTACTGCCCTACTCAACCCTCCTTTGACCACAACAGGTGGAAATGTTATCCCCAATAAGCTTTCGAATAAATTGAAAACAAACTTTAGATCAACTAGTGAATATTCAAGTAAAGAGAATGAAAAAAGGGCAAGAGATCAGGATAGTTCATATCCTGTTACAAACAGTAGCGCGAAAGATAATAATAATTTTATTAAAAGAAAGGTTAGTGCACCTCCTTCTACTGCCACTACAAAAACGCCTGAAAATTACAATAATCTAGACGACTTTTCTTCAAACCAGATTGATTTGACTGACGAATTATCGAACAGTTACTCTAATCCTCTCATAAAAAAATATATGGATAAGAACGGCGTTTCAATTTCATCTTCTCCGATTTCAATGCAAGGTGGTAACAAACCTGGTGAATACGAGGCCCTTTATAAAAGATTCAATGATGATTCTTTTTTGACCCAATTCAAAGAGATACTGCAATATTTAGAGAAGGAACTATTGTCGGAACCACAGCAATCATCATCCTCAATATCCGTACCAAAAATCGAATTTGCTAAAATACTGAAAAAGCTACGCCAAATTATGATAAAATCACCACATGATTTCAAACCATTTCTAAAAATACCGAAGTTTATAAATGAAATTCCCATAAACTATCTCCTTGAGCTATATGCTATTATTGATTTTGATTACATGGAAATCTCTAAGAATAAAACTAATTCTGACAAGCCTCATGAACTAATCAACTTGATTGTATCCATTGTGGAGCTATTGAATTTCTTAAATTCCGGCAATTGTCCAGCCGACTCAAAAATATACTATATGAAATACAAAACTGTGTTCTTCGATTACAATTTCAAGCTACTATTAGAAATTTTCCGTAAATTGAATAGCAAACATGATAACACTTTAAAACTAAAAGTGAACGATCTGATGCCCAAGTTATTGAATTGTCTCTTTCAAGTTTATGGCAAAGAGTTTGACTATACATGTTATTTCAATTTGATTTTTGAAATATATAAATTTCATAATGAACGCTTTGATAAGTTGTTAACTGATTTTGACATTGTATCCACTAAGATGAAAATTTGCCATGAACTCGAGAAGAAGGACGCTAGCTTCAGAATAGAAAATATTATTTCGAGGGAGAATTCTGTAAGCTTCACCTCCATTGACAATAAGAAATTTGAAAGAGATGATGACTTCGACGAGGCAGCGGACGACGAAAATGATGTGAAAAAATACATGGAAATGACAATGATTAATCCATTCAAGAGCCTAGAAACTGATAAAACACTGGGATTAAAAAACAATGTTGATCAAAAAAGAACATCAAGCACAGATAGTGTGGTTTTTCATGATGATAATGAGAAGGATAAAAAGCTCTCAGAAATGACAAAAATTGTAAGTGTTTACCAGTTAGATTATCCAAATCCAGTAAAAGAGGAAGAAAACGATCAGGATATGGATAATTCGCCAAAATCAGATCTAAATTTAAGTGAGATTTTCCATAACAGTAATGATAATACCGAAAAAAAACTGAAAGACGATAACGAACCAACCGTCAAATTTAGTACAGATCCTCCAAAGATAATGAATGAGTGTAAAAAAAGTGTTGAAAACGAAAACGAGAAACCTGATTTGGAAACCATGTCACCAATAAAAGGAGACGAGGATGAGAATATGGATCAAAAGCACAGAACCACTGTAAAGAGAGAGAGAGAGCTAACCCTAACTGAACAAGATATAAACTCTAAGAGACTAAAGTTGGTAAATAACAAGAAACCCGAAACGACAAAGTTTTCTATTATGGATAATTTCTTGAAGGATTCGTTAACTGTATATGAAATTAGTCATCTTTTAATGGTCGATTCTATTGGTAACACTTCAATGGATTCCAGTGTTTATTTCAGCCACATGCTGAAAGCTATAAACAGAATCAAAAGCGGTTCCTTCACTATGAAACATATAAACTACCTGATCGAACCCTTAATTATATGTTTTCAAAATCAGAAAATGATCAATTGGTTGACAAATGAAAATGGCTTTGATGAACTTTTGGCTGTTGCTATTATGCTTTTGAAATCCACAGATGATACGCCATCAATACCATCGAAAATCTCCAGTAAATCCATTATTCTTGTCCATAGTCTTTTAGTTTGGAAGAAATTTTTGAATAAAGTAGATGGAAATGCCGATGATGATGGAGTTTCATTAAGGATGTCGTTCGAGGAAGTATGGGAACAAATCCTTTTAATGCTTAATAAGTTTTCTGACTACGGGAATGAAATATATAAATTAGCACAGGAGTTCCGGGATAATCTAATGCTATCAAACTTCTTTAAAAAACATTCAGCAACAAGAATTCTAAGCATGCTGGTTACAGAAATTCAGCCAGATACGGCCGGTGTGAAAGAGACCTTTTTAATGGAGACCTTATGGAAAATGCTGTTGTCTCCTACCATTTGCCAGCAATTTAAGAAATCTAACCTCTCAGAAATTATCCAAACAATGAGCTATTTCACTATGGGGAGTGATAATACCTCATGGAACTTTACTAGTGCTGTGGTCTTAGCACATTGTTTAAGACTCCTCCAATCTGCTCCAGACTCTACTGAACAAGAAACTGAACGGTTATTCGATTGCTTACCTAAAGATGTCTTTAAAATGATTATGTTCATCGCCTCAAACGAATAGTGAATAGCATTGTTGACGCGTTAATTTTTTTTTTTTTGACGTGACGCGTCTCATCAGTACTCGTTCCTTTTTGCTTGTTCTTAGAATTGTAATAGTATGAGTTCTTTGAAGTCATATTTAATATCATTTTTCCATACATATATAAAATATTAGCATAAAAATTTCACCAGGACAGTCGATTATTAGTTCGTTTACTAGAGTTTATATATAAATATAAACGGAGAGCAACTGTATCAAATAAAATGAGTGAGTCTATGGACGTCATCACCCATTTTGGGCCAGAGGCAGATAAACCAGAGATTGTAACCGCATTAGAAAACTTAAAGAAACTACATGCACTGACGGTTGAAGATCTGTACATTAAATGGGAGCAATTTTCCAATCAAAGACATCAAATACACACAGATCTAACATCCAAGAATATAGATGAGTTCAAGAAATTCTTGCAATTACAAATGGAAAAGCGTGCAAATCTGAATTCATCCACTTCAAAGATAACCGCATCTACCAAAAAACCAGTTATAAAAAAAAATTTGAATTCGAGTCCTTTGTTTGGTCTTCATATTCCGAAAACACCAACCTTGAAAAAAAGAAAATTGCATGGTCCCTTTTCACTCAGTGATTCCAAGAAAACTTACAATGCAAGTTCTGAAACAGAACCAAATGGAAAGGAAAATGGTTCTCTTAAGTTAGAGTTTACACCAGGCTTATTGGGAGATGGCGGGGATATAAAGGATTCTCTGTCACAAGTTAAAAACCCAGACGTTAAGTCTCCGAACCCATCAACTTTCCAAACTCCAACAACGAACACCCCGACAGCACTGAAGCAGAATTGTACTGCCGGCAAGATTTTAGATTCCCTCAACCCTGAAAACATTGAAGTATCGTCCGGTAACTCCAATGTAGATATTGTGCTGGGCGAAGAACTATCAACCAATGAGGTTAAAGTTGAACCTTTTTATGATGCTAAAAAGTATAAATTCAGGACAATGAGGCAAAATTTACAGGAAGCTTCCGATGTTCTCGATGATCAAATTGACTCATTTACCAAGATTATTCAAAATCATTATAAATTATCGCCAAATGATTTCGCTGATCCAACCATTCAATCCCAGTCTGAAATCTATACTGTTGGAAGGATTGTTCCAGATTCGCCTACCTACGACAAATTTTTAAACCCAGAATCTCTTTCCCTAGAGACTTCAAGGATGGGTGGAGTTGGAAGAAGAGTAAGGCTAGACCTATCACAGGTAAATGAGCTTTCTTTTTTCTTAGGACAAATTGTGGCGTTCAAAGGTAAAAACGCGAACGGAGATTATTTTACTGTCAACTCTACATTAGCACTACCTTACCCAAACTTGCCAGTATCTACATCAGAAGAATTGCAACAGTGCCAAGCAAACTTGGAGGGTTCTTCTTTGAAGGTTATAGTCACATGTGGCCCATACTTTTCCGACGATAATTTTTCCTTGGAGCTACTGCAAGACTTTATTAGCCGTATAAATAACAAAGCAAAACCTCATGTTTTAATAATGTTTGGCCCATTCATAGATATAACTCACCCTCTAATAGCCAGTGGTAAAATACCAGTTTTTCCCCAATTCAAAACGCAGCCAAAAACATTGGATGAGCTTTTTCTAAAATTATTTACACCTATTCTAAAAACCATATCACCGCATATTCAAATCATACTGATACCCTCTACAAGAGACGCGATTTCCAATCATGCTGCATATCCACAAGCCTCTTTAAATAGAAAGGCTTTACAGTTACCCAAAAAAAACTTTAAGTGCATGACTAATCCTTCTTCTTTTCAAATAAACGAGATATACTTTGGTTGTTCGAATGTCGATACGTTCAAAGATCTAAAGGAAGTCATTAAAGGTGGCAGCACTTCATCAAGGTATAGACTGGATCGTGTTTCTGAGCATATCTTACAACAGCGCAGATATTACCCCATTTTCCCAGGAAGCATTCGTACTAGAATAAAACCGAAAAATGAATTCTCAAACGAGGAAGCTAGTAATACGAAGAACAATGCGGGAAAAGCTTATGAGCATATATCAGGTACAGATTTAGACGTGAGCTATCTGGGACTAACAGAATTTGTCGGTGGGTTCTCCCCTGACATAATGATTATACCTAGTGAATTACAGTACTTTGCAAGAGTTGTTCAAAATGTAATTGTTATTAACCCTGGAAGATTTATGAGGGCAACAGGTAACAGGGGATCTTATGCACAAATTACCGTGACTTGTCCAGATCTTGAAGACGGGAATTTGACGCTTGTAGAAGGTGAAGAGCCCGTCTATCTTCATAACGTCTGGAAACGCGCAAGAGTTGACCTAATCACTACTTGACATATTCACTAAAATTTAAGTAATAGAGTACCCACAAAGCCGACGCTGACGTGTTATTATGTACCTAAAATATTAACTTTAAGAGTTCCTGTAACCTTATTTTAAATTAACATCACATGCTAGTGTTGTCCGGGTAAAGTATGTGTCACGATATCGAAATTGAAAAAAAAAAATGTTCATAACCAGAGCCTACTCTTAAATGCATAAAAAAAAACCCAAGTTGATAGGCATCAATCTTCTTTTTATAAAACAAAGTCAGTCACGACCACACTGCAAAATGTCTACATCGATATCATATGATGAGGATAGGAAGACCAAACTAGTGGCTCAATACGAATCTATAAGGAAAGTGGTGGATACAGAGGCAGGAGAAGTTCACGGTGATAAAGATGCTTCTAAAATTTTAATACTAGTTGTTTCAAAACTAAAGCCAGTCAGTGATATAAAGATTCTTTACGATCATGGTGTGAGAGACTTTGGAGAAAACTATGTTCAAGAGTTGGTTGAGAAAGCAAAGATATTACCAGAAGATATCAAGTGGCACTTTATTGGCGGTTTGCAAACAAATAAATGTAAAGATTTAGCTAAAGTACCAAATTTGTATTCTGTTGAAACGGTTGACTCTTTAAAAAAAGCCAAGAAATTAAACGAATCCAGAGGTAAATTTGAGCCTGAATGTAACCCGATATTATGTAATGTTCAGATTAATACATCACATGAAGATCAGAAGTCAGGGTTAAATGACGAAGCTAGAATATTTGAAGTCGTCGACTTTTTTTTGTCAGACGAATGCAAGTATGTTAAGTTGAACGGGCTAATGACCATCGGGTCATGGAATATTTCCCACGAAGATAATGAAGAAAACAAAAACTTTACTACGTTAGTTGAGTGGAAGCAAAAGATTGACGCTAAGTTTGGAACATCCTTGAAATTGTCTATGGGCATGAGTGCTGATTTCAAGCAGGCCGTCAGACAAGGAACATCGGAGGTCAGAATCGGTACTGATATTCTTGGCGTTAGGCCTCCAAAAAATGAGGCTAGAATTATTTAGCTTTTAAGTAACATTTTATACAAGACCTTCCACTTTTCAGCATTCCAACATAAAAGAAACAAATAGAATCTCCAAATATATAAATGTGTTTATATGTACAAAGCAGATTATTTTCAATTAAGTGACTTCGAAAGCATTTTATTTTGAGAGTACATTTCTTATGCAGTCAACAATATATCTAGCAAGAGGGCCAGATGTCGTTGTTTTACAGGTGACGTTAGCCAGCCCGTTTTCCTGATATTGTATCTTCATTAAACAACCAAAGTTTCCCTCAGTTTTCGTATGAATGATACCTGAAACAAACAATGTACTGTGAACACTGGTCTGATCGACTATATCGAACCCCAATCTTTTGACTATTTGCGTGAGTAGTAGAAGGCCATCTTCTAAACCAATAGTCTCAGCCTTTTTAGAATCCTTATTAAACTTTATACCAGACTTTTGGTATTCCCCATCTTTTCCCAAGGCATCACTTAAAGTTTTCCAACGACTGATAAATTGTGCTAAATTCAAATGCATGCTTGGATTAACTTCGCTGTTAACCAATGTTGTAGTCATACCTATACCTGTTTTTACATTGATGGTATTTGTACTACCACCACACTTAAAATGAATCGCCAAAATGGGACTATCTTCGACGTCGAATGGTTTTCTTATGGAAACTTCATAACTTTCCTCTACCCTTTTATGGGGCTTAATCTTAGCAGTAGGAGGCAAATTAATATTCATAATCACATATTCAGGATTGCCTTGTGTCTTTGAAGCGATGACTTGTGTCGACAATCCTGTAATCTCCCACTCAGTCAAGTTAATGAAGGCAAGCGATATATGGAACACGAATGGCTGTTGTGGATTAGGGGTAGTTATCCGATAAAACACCTTAATTAAAGAAGATGTAAAAAGCACACCTTGTTTATGTGAAATCATTCTCGTGAAGCCTTCCCTCCAGTTCGGAACAAGGATCTGTCTTGAGTAATAAGAGTCCTTCCCTGATAAGTCTTCGGATGAACTGATTTTGGAGTTTACATCATCCATGGTATTTCTACGAGATGGTGGTGGCATTGGAACCATAATCGATCTCGAAGAGTTTGCCCTCTTCGGTAGTAATTCAGGTGTGGAAGAAGATGCCGCAGAAGGAGTATTTATTAAAGTAGCGCTTCCTGCTGATGTGGGTAGTGATCCTAATCTCTTTAATAATGGGTTAGATTTGTTGTTGAATGGTGGCATCGGTTCAAACAAGACTTCTAAAATGTCAATATTTCCATTTACTTTAGCCAGCTGTATAATATTAAGATATTCGAAAGATCTTGTTTGCAATTCAATGTCAAGAGAGTTTAACTCTAACTGGAAAAATTTAATGACATTAGACCCAATTTCCGGTGAGGTTTTGTACAATTTGATCATTGTGGTTAATATCATCGCCTTAGCTAAATTTGGTACGCTAAAATATTTCTCGGCAAACAAACCAAATAAAGTTGCGCCTGAAAACTTGTTTGTTATGAGGCTCGAGTACTCCCCAATCAGAAAAGCTGCAGCTTTAACAATAGCTTCAGACGTTTGCTTTTTACATAAATAGTCCACCAATCGCTCGCATGTCAATCTACGTAAAGACGGGTTATTAACTACGATTTGACATAATCGTTGCCATATTTCATCATCATTGATGGTAGTACTTGAAGTCAATGATAATAATTGTAAGGAAATAATAACAAACCAATCGATATCAGTAGCGTATTTCTCAGTCAGAATAGCAATTTTAACACCAACATCAGATTTTATCTGCGGTTCGGCAAGGTTCTTCGGTGATAAAATATACTGCAATAACCCATCGACAATAACCTTGACATTTTCAACATCGGTAAAAGTATATAGTAGATCAACAACTTTTCTAACAATAGATGAGTCTCTTTCCGTGTTCAAAAGGTGAAAAATCATATCTAGATTTTTATAGCGAACGGCATCGATTGCAGGCTTACCGCTTGACGAGCATAACTTAACTAGTGAATCTAGCGTTAGATACCGAATATTAATTTCCTTCGATGTCAGCAGGGAACATAAGGCCGACACTGAATTGCCAATGGCTTCATCTGATGGGTCCAATTTAGGTGCGAAGTTGATTAATGAAAACAACACTGTGTTTTGGACAATACGCTCTATTGGATCCTGAGCTTGTCTAGTTCCTAATTCAATGGCAACCGAGACACATTTTCGAAGCTTATTGAGTAATTCATCATCTATATTATCGGTATGTAATAAGGAACCAAGATCCCTCTCAGTTGGAGAGGCAATTAATATGCTCAATAAAGAGACCAGCTTGGTTATTAACCATGGGTTAGGCATATTGGCAAACGTATATTCTAAAGGAAACTGATTGTCCCCAGACGTGGAAGTGCCAACAACAACACAATTGTACAAAATCTCTGTCAGCTGAGGCAATAGCCTTGTGCAGTAACTAGGATCAATGTACTTGGCTATAAATTCTATTAGAGGGATTGTGGCTAAAGTTAATCTATAGTTTTCTGTATCATCCAACAAACTCAATATTCTTTGTATCCACAACTGCTTACGTTGTAAATCTTCGGTTAATATGGCATGATTACTCTTTAGTAGTGCTAAAAATGACAGCGCAGATTTTTTTTTGAGGTAAATAGAGGAAGTTGGAGATCTTAATATTTTGAACACACCTGTTGTGATGTCATCGTTGTACGCTAAGCGGTTCGTAAGTTTTCCTACCACGCCAACAAAGTTCAGCGCTAACATAACAAAGTTATCATCGGAAGAAGAAAGGTCTTTCATCAATTGATAATTGACTTCATCGTTAATTTTCGCGACCACCTCATTATGTTCATAAAGTAATTCAAGGGTCATGTAACCAATAAATTTTTCAGAATAAGAATTCGATTTCAACAGTTCTACCGTTTGCTCTAATCCGAATAAAACATCATTAAGTTTTGTCGTATTAGAAGTAATATAAATGTAGGCTAACTTGGCCACGTATTTCTTCCTTTGATAGCCACCTAATCTGTCGTGGTTACCTTGTTTTTTCTTCGCAGCATCGAAGTGCTGTTTGATTTTGACGATTTCAAATTGTATTCTTTTTTCCTGCTCTTGTGCCTGTTGTGCAAAACGAAGATCGGCGATGAACAACTGTAGACCCTTGATGGCACTGTTGTTATTAGAAACGCTTGAATTTATAAGAGTTTTCTTACGATCCATACCTTATGAGAGATAATGTTCCTATAACAGAGATTGAAAAACTAAAAGCTTGGCTGGTTGGCAAATTTCAAACTTGACTCTTCTAGCTCTTCTTGATTGCCTGAACATTTTTCGCCGACTCTACTCTTAATAGATTAAACAGGTATTTTTCACGTCGTCTTCATATATTTCTTCAGCGCTCACCGAGAAAAACTCCTATTCTTCCGTAGAGAGAGCATAATAAGCATATCTAGTGGTTCCAGGATTAACCAGTTTTAACCAGTTTTTTGCAATGACTGGATTATTTGACTGTGAATATCAATATTCTTCTAATAGTTATATACATGTATACATGGTATGCTCGACTCGCTCAACGGCCTCTAAAGAGTTTATACTGTGCTTCCTGAGATTTCAGAACATTCAAATATTTCTTTGACGGTTTCTTTACTCTCTCATCGTAAAAATTCTTCACAGGATCATCCTTGGGATCCTTGAAACTATGCAGTCCGACTCTAACCAGAGAATCCAATGATACGAATTCATATACTCCAGGTAATTTGGTTCCTGCTTTTCTAAAGGCCTCACGTGCCACTTTTTCATGCAAATCATCACCATTTATTTCAAAAAGAACCTTTCCTGTGGGTACTCTCACCATCCAGTGGTCAAATCCACCTTTACCTTTACCCATTCTTGTTTCGTTACCCTTGATACATACAGCAACGTTTGTACACAAACGTCTCCATAAATGACCATTGACCAGAGGTCTGACGTATCTCATAATAGCGTTATCTGCTTCTTTAAGTTGTTGCGCAGATATCCTAATACCCTCACTTTTTAGTCGTAACCCATATTTACCAAACTGCAAAGTGGATCCTTTGATTGAACCACCTGTACGAACGGGCACTCTACCTTTTTGTTTCTTCTGTACAATCTTGAACCGTGGTGCATATTCATGCTTGAACCTCTTGGTGATTGGGTTAACCTTTAAAAAAGTGTTTGGCGAACCCTTGAGAGTTAATCCTCCCATCTTCACAGATAAATTCATTTTCATTAAATGGGGGAGCATATTTCGAAATTTTATCCCTCTCTAATAAATCACTCTCACAAGTTAGCTAAATCTTTTGTCGACTGCTTTCTATTCTGGCACAAAGGCTTTTCAAGAGTTAATGATTTCTTCTAAATGTCTTATTACTCAAGTACAACAGATATTGTTGGTTCTGATACCACTTTATCGTCTATAGTGATTTGGTTAAATTCCTGACCTAGGGTTTTTTAATTTTGGACCCCTAGACCTAAAGGACCAAAAGGTGGGTTTGTTATCGTCTAAGGTGACAATAATTTTTCTTTTTTTTTTTTTTTCAAAATTTTTCATAGCTCATCTCATCGAGAGGAAAAGCATAGAATTGAGATTCAGTTGAACATCAATTGTTTTATAATATTTCACCATTTATCTGCCAACTTAAGGTCCAAAAGGTCTCAACCAGGTTTTTAGCGAAATTGATCGATATAGTAAAGAAAACCTACAGATAAAAATGAAGTACGTTGTTGTTTCAGGTGGTGTCATTTCAGGTATTGGTAAAGGTGTTCTTGCATCTTCAACCGGTATGTTAATGAAAACCCTCGGCTTAAAAGTCACTTCCATTAAAATTGACCCTTATATGAACATCGATGCAGGTACTATGTCACCTTTGGAACATGGTGAATGTTTCGTGCTAGATGATGGTGGTGAAACAGATCTAGACTTGGGTAATTATGAAAGATACCTTGGTGTTACGTTGACAAAAGATCATAACATTACCACTGGTAAGATATACTCACATGTTATTGCTAAGGAAAGGAAAGGTGATTACTTGGGTAAGACCGTGCAAATCGTCCCTCATTTAACCAATGCTATCCAAGATTGGATTGAGCGTGTTGCCAAGATTCCCGTAGACGACACTGGGTTGGAACCTGATGTTTGTATTATTGAATTGGGTGGTACTGTTGGTGATATCGAAAGTGCTCCTTTTGTGGAAGCACTAAGACAATTTCAATTCAAAGTCGGCAAGGAAAACTTTGCATTGATTCACGTCTCTTTGGTACCTGTCATTCATGGCGAACAAAAGACTAAGCCAACTCAAGCTGCTATTAAAGGTTTGAGGTCTCTTGGTCTAGTTCCAGATATGATCGCCTGTAGATGTAGTGAAACTCTGGATAAGCCAACAATCGATAAGATTGCCATGTTTTGTCACGTGGGGCCTGAACAAGTGGTCAACGTTCATGATGTTAACTCTACTTATCATGTTCCATTGTTGTTACTTGAACAAAAAATGATTGACTATTTACACGCCAGATTAAAGTTAGAGGAAATATCACTAACTGAAGAAGAAAGAGAAAGAGGTTTGGAACTATTGTCTAAATGGAAAGCTACAACAGGTAACTTCGATGAATCCCTGGAAACTGTTAAAATTGCTTTGGTTGGGAAATACACTAATTTGAAAGATTCCTATTTGTCGGTTATAAAAGCTTTGGAACATTCATCCATGAAGTGTCGTCGTAAATTAGAGATTAAATGGGTGGAAGCTACTGATTTGGAACCCGAAACCCAAGAGAGCAACAAAACTAAATTTCATGAAGCCTGGAACATGGTTAGTACTGCGGACGGTATTTTGATTCCCGGTGGTTTTGGGATTAGAGGTACCGAAGGTATGATTTTAGCTGCTAGATGGGCTCGTGAAAACCACATCCCATTCTTAGGTGTTTGTTTAGGTTTGCAAATTGCTACCATTGAATTCACGCGCAGTGTCCTTGGAAAAAAGGACAGTCATTCAGCAGAATTTTATCCAGATATTGATGAGAAGAATCACGTTGTAGTCTTCATGCCTGAAATTGACAAGGAAACCATGGGTGGCTCGATGAGACTTGGTTTAAGACCAACATATTTCCAAAACGACACTGAATGGAGTCAAATCAAAAAATTATACGGTGATGCCTCCGAAGTCCACGAAAGACATCGTCATCGTTACGAAATTAATCCAAATCTTGTTGACGAATTGGAAGGTAATGGGTTGATCTTTGTAGGTAAAGATGACACTGGGAAGCGTTGTGAAATTTTGGAACTAAAGAATCATCCATACTACATTGCAACTCAATATCATCCGGAATACACATCAAAGGTCTTGGATCCATCCAAACCCTTTTTGGGTTTGGTTGCTGCTTCTGCTGGAATCCTTCAAGATGTTATTGATGGTAAATACAATCTCGAAGCCAGCGAAAACAAATTTAACTTTTAAATCAAAATGTCAGAATTAAAAGTCTATTGCATGAACAAGGATAAATTTTAGTTTCTTTTATGTATACTATATTTTTGGAGAAAAATATCTACAGTGCCTTTCTACATTTTTTTGCCCTTCTAAATTGTCTTTCCTCACCAAAATATCTTTCAGTTTAGTATACGTGCCTTATTTAATCATATAGGTGTAGATTCCTTATAGAATCCAATTTTCCAACAACTGTATAGACTAAAAAAGAAATTATTATTTATTCCTCCCATTTTCTCTTTCAAAACAAAAAATAGTTGTGTATTTCAAAGAGTATGAGCTATATATGTATATTGGATAGGTTTAGATATTCGATTTTTAGTCTTTTTAAGAAGGACTTCCGATGTGAATTTATAACGACATTGAAGTGCTCTTATTTATTGTCTTTTCTCCTGTTCTTTGAGTTAAAGTCAATTGTGGGCGATGACATGAACATTAAATAGAATGTACTTGAGCAAATTAAACCAGCAAACACCCACATCGCAATGGTACTAGGTTTTCTTGTTATTCTATGAAAAAATTCGATCACCGGATTATCGTTAAAGAATCCCATTATAAAGTCGCTAGCAACTAAACTAGGAAGGTTGCTAATTGAACTAATATTCTGACTACTGAATACAACTTTATAATATAGGGTGCTTACCGACTAATATTTATTCGTATATATGTGTACATTTTACATTACAATATCCTCCTTCTTTATTTCCAACTTTTTTTCTACCCTTATTTTTTTCACTAGCTTCATCGCTCTCAAAACTGAAGGCTAATACAGCAAATAAACCTCATTGAATTTCTAATTGGACAATGTGACAAGGCAATTTCTCTTTATATGAAGTATTTAACTCATTTGTTGAACTGAGAATGTAATCTAGATGGTTTGGCTCCTTGTTTTCCTTTAAAGATCCGAGATGACTTATTGGTGGTACCCGGACTGAGAACAACGTCCTAATTAAATACTGAACACGTTAAAAACAAGTTCACAGTTCGAGGCAGATCCATTCGCTGAGATTGCTTCTTCTAGAGTAAGGCATACACATAACTTACGCTATAATCAATTGGCAATGAATCCGTTCAGATTTTTAGGTATGTTATCATAGGGAGTATTATGAGGCTTCTTCTCCTGAATCAATTTCGATCTTACTAACAGAGAAAAGGGCTTTTTTCCGACCATTAAGACAGGTGATTTATCACATCTAACCAGTATATTAGTCCTGATTCGTAATATCAAGACTACTAGGTACATTGAAGGTATATCTTTCAAAACCCAAACGTTATATGCTTTGGTTTTCATAACACGGTACTTGGATCTTTTGACTTTTCACTGGATATCCTTATACAATGCTCTTATGAAAATATTTTTCATCGTTTCTACTGCTTACATCGTGGTCCTATTACAAGCATCTAAAAGAACCAACACTATCGCATATAATGAAATGCTTATGGGTGATACATTTAAGATCCAGCATTTGCTTATTTGGAGTGCTCTCATGAGTCTTTTTTTCCATCATAAGTTCTCATTTCTTGAATTAGCATGGAGTTTTTCTGTATGGTTAGAGAGTGTGGCCATCCTGCCTCAGTTATACATGTTATCTAAGGGTGGAAAGACCAGAAGTCTAACTGTTCATTACATTTTTGCCATGGGATTATACAGAGCATTGTACATTCCCAACTGGATTTGGAGATATCGTACCGGAGATAAAAAACTGGACAAGATTGCTTTTTTCGCAGGATTAATGCAAACTTTATTGTACTCTGATTTCTTTTACATCTATTACACTAAAGTTATTAGAGGAAAAGGCTTCAGACTACCAAAATGAAAAAAAAAAACTCATCCTGTATGGTATTGGCACCAATATATACGAATTTCATTTATATAACAACGCTAAACCACAGAAAAAAAAATTACATAAATTGATGTTCATATTTGATCTATTTTATTATACTATGATATGTGTGCATTAATCTCTTTTTAGCTCGTAAAATTCTTTCCTTACACCATCCTTGGTCACGATAAGAATTTCCAGTCCATCACCCACTTGAATATGTCTTTCTGTAGCAGAAGTGAACGAATCTCTCACCAGTTTGATAACTTCTTCCACAGACAAATATTTCAAGGGCTTTTTGACCTTACCGTTTGTGCCTGGCTCATATTGGTTTTTAAAGTTGACTTGATTGTCCAAAAATGGCATGATCAGTGATGCTGCTGCTCCACCTGCTCTGCACTGTTCTCTTTCATAGGAGCCAACCGGGTCGAACGAATACACAGCACCTTTACCATTTTCGTCAAGGCCCGCAATGATGGTATGGACGTAGTAAGGGAAGAACCGTTTCCCATACAGAAGATGTTGAATGTTCCTGGCTGCTGAGTTTAGCGATAATTTCTTGTCATTGTGATCGAAATGATACCATTTTACACTATTTTTGAATCTTTTCACTAAGGCGTCACCGTCAGCAGCAAACCCGTTCGCTGACATAACTATGTTATCACCACAGTCAAAAACCTTGGGCTCGTAACGAGAATTAATTGAGTAATCCGTGATATTTCTCGTATCACCCGCCAACACTGCAAAATCTTCACCCGCAATACCTAATATCGTACCACCATTATCGCCATAAGGGTTGAATTGATGTTCAATGGGTGTATTGGATGCCTCCGAAGAGTATTCTGACGCAATAGTGGTCATATTTCCTTTATTTTTTTGGTTCAATAGTCCTGTTTATACTACTACGGTTCGATATGCCTTTGCATATACTCTCAGGTTTTGCCACCCTTTGAGTTTTCTCAAACCTTCAACTTCAATTGTAATTAAAGGACAACATCGTTCTACACGAATATACAAATTCTACCAAAAAAGAAAGCAATAGAAAGCGAGAAAAACAAAAATTGCCCACGTTATATTCGTTGCGATACTCTACGAACTACAGGAATTGCACTGCCTTTGCATCAGCAAGGAAAGCAGCTGAATATATCACAGTGATCGCCATTATGCAACACTTTTTTTCTTCTCACTTGCTGGGGTTACATATTTCTGCACGCCAACTTCGCAATGAGGACTCAATCCTGACTCTCACCACACTTATCATTAGAGACCGATGTCCTAGTTCTTTTCACCAAGATGTTTTACAAATCTCATGTCATAATTAGTTTGTCCTTACAACTAAAAGACAAACGGCGCTGCATCTCTGCAGGCAATTTGTGATAAAAAAGAAATGTGATTGTGCCAGGCGGCGGAGTCCTATGCGCCGCCCGTTCCTCTTTTTTTACTCTCATTTTTCGTTTCATCCTGCGGCGTTACCTGTGGTTTACGTTGTCGGGATTAGGCGATTTTCGTTTTGTCGTGCCATTCTTTGCAATGAAAGGATACCGCCATTAACTTGGCGGTTTTCTGTACTTTAACTATTGTGTCAAATAGGAACATGCTCAGACAATGTCGCATTCTTAAAAAATTTTAATTAATCCTCCTACGGAAAAGTTTTTCTTTTATTTTTCTCTTGTCCATTTAATCGATGCTACAGTATATCTTCATATAACAATAGCATGGTTTGAACCCTTCTTGTATGAGGTTTAGAGCATAAGATTAAACTACTTTGCTTCAATCTGTAACAAATTGTGGGAAAGAAAGGGTAACGAATACTCGGTTATATATATTTCTTGACACAAAGGATGTCTTTATCTGATTCTGAACTCGATGCCTCTTCGAGGACAATGAAGAATGTCACCTTAGTCACAGATGACAACAAGCAAACCACAAAAGAATTCGAATTGGAGGGTACGGTAAAAACTCTTTCTAAAAATGATGCTTACATCATAGAAAAAAAAGAGACCGATTCAGAAAATAATGTAAGCATTGTGCAAGATGGTGAAAAGGCGTCCTGGTTTCAGAAGATCATAGAGTTTTTAGAAGTCAAGTATGATTCTACCGATTCAGTTAATCATAAGCCCAAAAAATCGATAAGGACGCTAAAGGAATTACGGGAGTCCCTACGTACCACTTACTTGTACAACACAGATCTACGGCCTGTGGAAGCTAAAAGAAGAACGTGGACATGGAAGCAGTATATTTTCTTTTGGATTTCCGGGTCATTCAATGTTAACACATGGCAAATATCAGCCACTGGTCTACAGCTAGGGCTTAACTGGTGGCAGACTTGGATCTGTATATGGGTTGGATACACTTTTGTTGCATTTTTCTTGATATTGGGCTCCAAAGTCGGAAACAATTACCATATCTCCTTCCCCATCTCGTCAAGAGTGTCATTTGGTATCTATTTCTCCATCTGGATAGTAATCAATCGTGTAGTCATGGCATGTGTCTGGAATTCGACGTTAGCGTATATCGGTAGTCAGTGTGTCCAATTGATGCTAAAGTCCATCTTTGGCACTGATTTAAACATAAGAATCAAAGACACCATAAAGAACCCTAATCTGACGAATTTCGAGTTTATGTGCTTCATGGTATTCTGGGTTGCGTGTTTGCCGTTTCTATGGTTCCCACCGGATAAACTGCGTCATATCTTCGCATTTAAATCTGCCATCACCCCATTTGCAGCATTCGGATTTTTAATCTGGACACTTGGCAAGGCCAAAGGCCGTTTAGCGTTGGGTTCATTGAATGATAATAGTGGCACCATCAATAGGTCCGTCTTGGCATGGTCTGTGATTAGAGCCATTATGAGCGCCCTAGATAATTTTTCCACTTTGATCCTAAACGCTCCTGATTTCACCAGATTCGGCAAAACCTACAGGTCATCTGTTTATTCGCAGTTAGTTGCTCTACCTGTCTGCTATGCAATTATTTCCTTAATTGGTATACTGTCCGTCTCTGCAGCTTATACTTTATACGGCATCAACTATTGGAGTCCCCTAGACATATTGGACAGATACCTGGACAACTACACTTCAGGGAACAGAGCAGGTGTGTTCCTAATCTCGTTCATTTTTGCATTTGACCAGTTAGGTGCTAACTTGTCCGGTAACTCTATTCCTGCAGGTACTGATATGACTGCATTATTGCCCAAGTTCATTAACATTAGACGTGGTTCTTATATTTGTGCTCTAGTATCGTTAGCGATTTGTCCCTGGGATTTATTGTCATCATCATCGAAGTTTACCACGGCATTATCAGCATACGCGGTTTTCTTGAGTGCTATTGCAGGCGTTATTTCAGCCGATTACTTTATTGTCAGAAAAGGTTACGTTAATATTTTCCATTGCTACACCAATAAACCAGGATCTTACTACATGTACAATAAATATGGTACAAATTGGAGAGCAGTGGTAGCGTATATTTTTGGAATTGCCCCCAATTTTGCAGGATTCTTGGGTTCGGTGGGGCTTTCCGTGCCAATTGGTGCTATGAAAGTCTACTATTTGAACTATTTTGTGGGTTACCTTATTGCAGCATTATGTTACTGCATTCTAGTATATTTCTACCCGATTAAAGGTGTTCCAGGAGATGCTAAAATAACTGACTGCAAGTGGCTTGAAGAATGGATCGAAGTCGAAGAATTTGGGACGGAAAGAGAAGCATTCGAAGAATATGGTGGTGTTTCCACTGGCTTTGAAAAGGTACGATATGTTTAAGTAGAAATAATAAGAATGTGAGCGACCAATCATCATAATATCAGAGCCAGAAAAACAAAACCAAGTCTACTTATAATCTGCATAGGTTTGATCCTGTCTGTGCATGTATATAAGCATATTGGTTACCACCATCTCAAATCGTAACCTATAATATATAAAAGTAAATTTAAGCGTACTTTATTAGTCAAATTCACCAAGACGTTCACGCGCATATGGACAGGGACTTCATATGTTACATCTCAGTTGCCGACTTTCCTGGACAAAAAAGAGTTTGCTATTGAAACAAATTTCTTACAATTCGAACCTTGCTCAAGCAGCATACCAGCACCAACGACTTAGATTTACTAGCGAGGTGTGTTTTACCATGGATGCCGGGCATATTATAGGCCTATCCCGTTGTACTAAATACAATGAGCTCGTGCAAGTTGCGTTCAGTAAAATACAAATTGCTTGCACACACCGCGCTGAGGGTAGATCTCGACTGTAAAAGAAAGGTGCCAAATAAATGTGTCTTATCGCAAAATTCGTCTTGGACCATATTAAGAATAAAACTCTTGAGCCGCAACGATAATGATAAAAAAAAAACCCCCACTTATTTATATTAATAAGAAAGAACAAAAATGGACTAAAGGATCCTCCTTTTTCCTAAAAAATACTATGAAGTAAGAATATATATATATTTTGCGTTTGGTATATAGACGAGTGCTCGCGCACTCTGTCACAATAATGATACAACTAAAAGAAAAACTATGATGCAGGTATGAGAGTGATAATGCGGAAATGAGTTATGATCTTCTCTTCTTTATTTTGGTTTTATGCTGTTATTGGACAAGAATGGAATCTGGTTAATGATAAGGATCCATCCTCGGCATCGCTAGCACTATCGTTTTCGCTAGCACTACTGCCATCTTCTTGCCCATTTGCGCGGAGTGACAGTACACGGAAAATTGGCATTGACCTATTCAAATCTGTAGAATCATGTGTTTTGCCCTCATATCCCTGGCCTTCCCGCGTCGTCAAAACAGTAGTTGAACGAACATTGTGACGCGGTGTGCTTTCCGAAGATTCACTACCTTGCTCAGAATGTGAGTTTGTGTGGGTCAAATATTGGTAATTGGGGGCGGTGTGAAAACTAAAGTACGTATCGACGTTCTTGTTATAGTCACCGCAAGGACAATCGTATTCAAGGTCATAGTCTTCATAATCCTCGTCATCTTCACTATCAGTTGAAGAAAGAGTATCTGCATCTACATCTTCGTCACTGGAGTAATAATCACAGTAATCGTCGCACACTGTCTTTCTGTCACTCTCCTCGTCACAGCTGGTACCCTTACTTACTTTGGACAATTCAATATGTTCTATGGACAAATTCTCATGGCCTTTACTGAAGGGGTCTCCAGCGAGGGAATTCACTGCTGCATTATGAGCTTCCACGTTTTCTGTTATCTTGTCGAGCAAGTTTGCATGACCAACTAAAACCCTCAGGTTGTAGTCCTTGTTTCTAGTAGTGACGCTGACGCATTTTGCCAATTTAGAGCGGGCCATACTGGCCAAAACGTACTGATCTTCAATCGATGGGGTTGTAGATTTCATTACAATCGCAATGTTGAGTATTTTCTATGTGTGTGAAAAAATAAATAAACGTATAAAAAGTGGTTTGTCTAGCTTAGTAGTGCAAAGCTTTTTGTTGAGTAATGGCTGTCTTTTTATTTTTCCTTTGGTCATACAGGACTGCAAACGAGGGGAAAATAAACAAGGACGCAATACTAGAGAAAAATAAGACTGAACACTTTTGATATAACGTATATATATATATATATACGTTATAAATATATATGTGTGTTTATGTATCCATTACCCTTTACTGAAGAATATATCGCCGCGGAGCGCAACTAGTTACTTCCGAAAACACATTACCAATCATGCATGGGCAACCGGATACATTGTATTTTTTTTTGCTTCGCTCTTTTCAAGGATCAGAGCTTTCTCAAAGCTCTTAACCCGGTAAAATACATGCGAAATACCTCTTTCAATGCCGAAACAAGGGAAAACCCTTGGTGCTTCCGTACGGACCGATGTTCCAGTCCGCGTTTCGGGTCTTGTCCGTCGCTCCATTGTCCAATAGAATATAATCACAAATCCGGGGTAAAACCGATTATCGGCCCGCAGTGCATTTCTTCATGTTACATCACAAGGCATCAACATGGTGGAGCGGAAAAACGTAAATGAGTCAGGCCGATGATTTTCCGGTTCGGCGATATGTGCAGTATTCCCTCTTCCGTTTTAGCTTGGCATCCATTTAAATATACCTGCTTCTTCAACCCATACCCACTTTCAGAATAATAAGGAACCTGAAAGAGCGTATATACTTCTGTACGATAAATGTAACCCGGGATCTGGAGGGTAACATAAAAACCATGGCCTTAAGTGTAACCCGTCTGGTAGTTTTTCTGCACCAATGAAATTTCAATAAATTAAAAGTGTTTTTCTTCTCCAGAACTTCAAGGGCCCGCTGTCAGCTGCACCAAATAAAAATCAAACTAGAAAACTAAAGGCCTACCGCGCTCCCTAACCGATATTCCCCTACTCCCGCCTCAATCTTATTCGAGGAAAGCAAACATATAATAAAGCGCTTGCTTTTTAGAAAGAAAATTACCTCATCCCTGTTCGTATAAGTTACTCGTGATTGTATCAAATTACTACTCGTGATAGTTAAAACAATTGTGAAGTAATAAAACGAGTACATCAGCATCATCATATCTTTGAAAAAGAAAATAATTACATATAAAAAATGCTAAGAACAGTGACTTCAAAAACTGTATCTAACCAGTTCAAGAGGGCTTTGGCCACAGCTGCAACAGCCCCAAAGGCCGAAGTGACTCAATTGTCCAACGGTGTGATCGTAGCCACTGAGCATAACCCTTCAGCCAACTCCGCTTCTATAGGTGTAGTCTTCGGTTCTGGTGCTGCTAACGAAAACCCTTATAACAATGGGGTTTCGAATTTATGGAAGAACATCTTTCTATCCAAAGAGAACTCAGCAGTAGCTGCCAAGGAAGGTTTGGCATTGTCCTCCACTGTCTCCAGAGATTTCCAATCTTATATTGTGTCCTCTTTGCCAGATTCTGCTGCCAAATCACTGGAATTTCTGAACCAGTCTTTACTTCAACAAAAGGCTAATTTGTTATCTTCTTCTAATTTTGAGGCTACCAAGAAATCTGTTTTAAAGCAAGTCCAAGATTTCGAAGAGAAGGATCATCCTAACAGAGTATTGGAACATTTGCACTCCACTGCTTTCCAAAACACCCCATTATCTTTACCAACTAGAGGTACGCTGGAGTCACTAGAGAACTTGGTTGTTGCTGATCTGGAATCGTTTGCTCACAACCATTTCTTGAATTCAAACGCTGTGATTGTTGGTACCGGTAATATCAAACACGAGGATTTAGTGAATTCCATCGAATCCAAAAACTTAAGTTTGCAAACCGGTACCAAGCCAGTACTCAAGAAAAAGGCAGCCTTCTTGGGTTCAGAAGTTAGATTGAGAGACGACACTTTACCAAAGGCATGGATCTCTTTGGCTGTAGAAGGTGAACCCGTCAATTCTCCACACTACTTTGTTGCTAAATTAGCCGCTAAAATTTTCGGCTCTTATAACGCTTTTGAACCCGCTTCTAGATTACAGGGTGTCAAATTGTTAGATAACATACAGGAATACCAATTATGCGACTCTTTCAATCATTTCTCACTTTCTTACAAAGAATCCGGTTTGTGGGGATTTTCTACCGCCACTAGAAATGTTACTATGATTGATGACCTCATCCACTTCACTTTGAAACAATGGAATAGATTGACCATTTCTGTCACTGACACCGAAGTTGAACGTGCTAAATCCCTCTTGAAATTACAGCTGGGACAATTATACGAATCAGGCAACCCAGTCAATGACGCTAACTTGTTAGGAGCCGAAGTCCTAGTCAAGGGCTCCAAATTATCTCTAAATGAGGCTTTCAAGAAAATTGATGCCGTCACCGTTAAAGATGTCAAGTCTTGGGCTGGTAAGAGACTATGGGACCAAGATATTGCTATTGCTGGTACCGGCCAAATTGAAGGGTTATTAGACTACATGAGAATCAGAAGCGACATGTCCATGATGAGATGGTAAGATGCGTGACAACATACTTTTCGTGCACATAAGAATAGAAACAAACAATCAGCCAGGTGTTCAAATGTACGCGCGCACACCAACACCATAAATGAAAATTTACATGTATTTTATATTCTAGTAACCCAAAGAGCTCTTCATTATTTATTGACAGGGATATTATGCCCTGCAAAAGTCAAAACTAAAAAAAAAAAAAGCGTAGAAACTAAGATTAAATAGTTATCTTATTTTTATATATAAATAACAAGATCCTGAAGAACTATCAAATTTGAAATAAGACAAAATAAAGTTTTCTCTGTTAAATTGTAATTAATGATATTATGCAAAATGAGGAGATTTGATGAAGAAACCAATTTACAATCACCTCGACTTTTTGCCCAGCGGGCTTCCGTTATTATCATGGTAGGTAATACCAGCAATCGCAACCATTTTATCCTCTTGTGAAGAGCTTATTGACGGACTTACCAATTTGTCGTCTTGTAACAGTCCCTCACTCCGCCCCTCACTATTTCCGTGAAGGTCCTCTTTTTCCTCCTCTTGGCTCGATGACATCTCGTGATTTCCATCCACACTATTGAGGAGCGAAGAAGATGGCGATTCTATTATAGAGAACCTGCCCGTTGTGTTATGTTTGTATTTCTTTGGTGTCGTGAGATCCATATCTGTGAACGAGGGTGACTCGTCGTACTCAAAGTTATCCAAATCTGTAGGTTTTCTCTTCCTTGGAGTTTCATTCTTATTGTCGCATTTTCGCACCTTGGCATTCCCAGCCACACGTCTATCTTCTTCATCGTCTTCGTCATCGTCCGTGCTCCCCATGTGATCATCATCTTCATCATCTTCAACTGCGCCATCTTCGCGATAATCATCGTCATCATCGTCATCATCATCATCATCACCTTCTCCATCATCATCATCACAGTTATCCTTGGCAGTAGAATTACCTTTATTTTGCCTCTTCTTATCAGTATCAGCATTGTTTGTGTCGCCATCGTCTTCATAGTATTCTTCCACAATGAAATTTTCATCCTTCAACAAGACATTACACTTGCCCTTATTATCCAGTTCCCCGTCTTCATCGTCATTAAAAAAACCTTCCTCTTCTCCATCACCACTGTCTTCATCCTCATCATCCTCATCTTCGTACCCCAAATTGACATTCATTATAGAATCAATTTCTTTTATAAAAGGAGCAAGCTCGTTGGTGCTGTCCTCAGTCATCCATGATATTTTCATAAGCGAAACGTCTTCTTGATTCTTGATCATATGGATATCATTCTCCTTGCTATCCTCTCCATTCATAAAATCCGTTCTTTCGAGTTCCTGCCAACTGCTAGTTACCAAGCAACATTTTTCCAACGCGTTTACAAATTTTTCTAACTCATTGATCTTATAATATTTAAACGGATCATAGCATAGTTCGCATATCCGAAGTATTGTGAATGGGAATATATGTTTCTGTAAAAAATTATCATCCAGAAACTTACCCAGGCAATTCAGTCTAGTAACGAGGTCTTTCGCATCATTCATTTCATGCTTGAGATTCATAAATAGATCAAACGGTATTGTATCAGTAATATGCCGAATTAGATCGGGCAAGACTTGCTCGGGGCCCGCCATCACTAATCGCGTCTTATCACCCTCTTTCACCACATCACTCAATAGTTCGAATAGATTGATAGACTTGATGCCCATCATATTATTATCTACATCATCCAACATCGTTGAGCTCATCACCTTCTATTGTGCCTACACAGCTGATGAAAACACTTGCAGAATATGATAATACATGCTCTTAGTTATGCTATGATGCATATTTTTCGATCGCGAAATGAAAAACTACACGATAGTTACCCGTCATTGTTTTGGAGGGGGATTAGATTTCTCCTATAATCAAAATCTTCAACCATTGCAATCCCCTTTTCAAGATAGTAGTGGAAACAATTCAAAACAAGGTTCTTTTAGAGATAGAAAACACCGGCTTCCACCTAACAATACAGCGTGCCGATATTATAACTAGGTTAGTGAATTTCTCGATCTATCCTTTTTCCTGTTCTTATTCGTGCGTTTTCAAAAGGATTCAAACGATATAAGCCATGGCATCTATTACTTTTAGAACTCCATTGTCCTCTCAGGAACAGGCCTTCTATAATCAGAAATTCCACCAGTTGGATTCTGAAGATCTTGGGGTAGTTACTGGTGAGGCGGTGAGACCACTGTTCGCGTCTTCCGGGCTTCCAGGACAGATACTGTCCCAAGTTTGGGCTATGGTCGATATAGACAATAAAGGATTTTTGAACTTGAACGAATTTTCAGCCGCTTTGAGAATGATTGCTCAGTTGCAACAGACTCCTAATCAACCAATATCTAGCACTCTCTATGAGAGTGCACCAGCTCAACTGGCTGCTCTTCCTATAGGTCAAACCTCAACTCCAATACAAAGCAATAGCGAAACCGCCAATACAAATGCAACTGAGGTTCCGCCCTTATCTGCTAATGATATTGCTAAATTTTCACAATTGTTTGATAGAACTGCAAAGGGTGCTCAAACTGTTGCAGGCGATAAGGCTAAGGACATATTTTTGAAGGCCAGATTACCAAACCAAACATTAGGTGAGATTTGGGCTCTTTGCGATAGAGATACTTCAGGTGTTTTGGACAAATCTGAATTCATAATGGCCATGTATTTAATTCAACTTTCGATGTCCCATCATCCAAGTATGATGCCACCACCGGCTGTATTACCTACCCAATTATGGGATTCTATTCGTTTAGAACCAGCTGTTGCTAACCAACAAAATAGAACTGCTCCTTTAAGTGCCAATTCTACGGGCGTATCCTCATTAACAAGGCATTCCACTATATCACGTTTATCTACGGGTGCCTTCAATAATGCCGCTTCAGACTGGTCTTTGAGTTTTGAAAAAAAACAGCAATTCGATGCAATGTTTGATTCATTAGACAAACAACATGCTGGTTCATTGAGTTCTGCTGTGTTGGTTCCCTTCTTTTTATCATCTAGATTAAACCAGGAGACGTTGGCCACTATCTGGGACTTAGCTGACATCCACAACAATGCTGAATTCACCAAATTAGAATTTGCCATTGCCATGTTCTTAATTCAGAAGAAAAATGCGGGTGTCGAATTACCAGACGTTATTCCCAATGAATTATTACAGTCTCCAGCTCTGGGACTTTATCCACCAAATCCACTTCCTCAACAACAAAGCGCACCTCAAATTGCCATCCCTTCCAGAGCAAGTAAACCATCTTTACAGGACATGCCACATCAAAAATCTGCTCCTGCTGTTAATACTCAACCACCAGCTCCACAAGTTCTTCCTCAAAATTCAAACAACGGCTCTTTGAACGATTTACTGGCTCTAAACCCCTCATTCAGCTCCCCTTCTCCTACAAAAACACAACCGATAGTTCAAAACAACACAAATAATAGTTTTTCATACGATAGTAACAACGGTCAAGCTACATTTCAACAACAATCACAGCAGCCACCAACTTTAACCCACTCCTCTTCCGGGCTAAAAAAGTTTACTCCAACATCAAACTTCGGACAGAGTATAATCCAGGAAGAGCCCGAGGAACAAGATACACCAAAAGAAGTTCACGAAGTCTTCAGCACTCAACAACCACCCCCAGTTCCAAAGCATGCTGCCAGTCCAGTTAAACGGGCAGCGTCTACAACATTACCACAAGTTCCAAACTTCTCTGCATTTAGCATGCCAGCAAATGCTGCCACTGGCGCAATTTTAGGCACAGCGGCAGGTGCTGCTGCTCTAGGTGCGTCTGCTCTTTCAAGATCTTCCAACAGTACTTTAAAGAATCAGGATTTATATGCAGATGGCGAGGCTTCTGCTCAGCTATCTAATGCCACGACTGAAATGGCCAATCTATCCAATCAAGTGAACTCATTGTCTAAGCAGGCAAGTATTACCAATGATAAAAAATCTAGAGCCACTCAGGAGTTAAAGCGTGTTACTGAGATGAAAAATTCTATTCAAGTTAAGTTGAACAACTTACGTTCTACTCATGACCAAAATGTTAAACAAACAGAACAGCTGGAAGCACAAGTAATTCAAGCCAATAAAGAAAATGAAACATTGACACAACAGTTGGCTGTATCGGAAGCAAATTACCATGCAGCTGAGTCCAAACTGAATGAACTAACCAATGATCTGCAGGAATCTCAAGCTAAGAATGCCGAACTGAAAGAACAAATAACAAACTTGAATTCCATGACGGCTTCTTTACAATCACAATTAAATGAAAAACAACAGCACGTCAAGCAAGAAAGATCAATGGTGGATGTGAATTCTAAACAGCTAGAGTTGAGTCAAATTACAGTAGTGAATTTGCAAAAGGAGATCGAAGGTCTTGGTGAAAAAATAACTGTTTATTTAACTAAGCAAAAGGAATTGAATGATTATCAAAAGACTGTTGAAGAGCAACATGCGCAACTGCAGGCTAAATACCAAGAGTTGTCTAACAAGGATACTGATTTATCAGACCGTGAAAAGCAGCTAGAGGAACGTAACAAACAAATTGAGGAACAAGAAGACCTTTACCATCAGCACGTATCCAAATTGCAAGAAATGTATGATGATTTATCTCAACGGAAGGCTTCTTTTGATAAAGCTGATCAAGAATTGAAAGAGAGAAATATCGAGTATGCCAATAATGTAAGAGAATTATCTGAAAGACAAATGAATTTAGCCATGGGGCAACTACCAGATGATGTTGAAGATGTTATTGCAAGATGTGCCTCTAATACAGGTGCAACGACTAAGGAAGTCACACCAAAAGAGAATGTTCACGAAGACACAATATCCAAATTTGTAGACACCACTGTTGAGAATTCTAATTTAAATACCAATCGAATCAAGGATGATGAAGAAAAAACAGAAAGAACTGAAAGTGACTTATTTGATAGAGACGTACCAACATTAGGGTCTCAAAGCGATAATGAGAATGCTAATACCAATGATGGAACCGAATTGGGCAGTGAGACCGCCAATGCAAATTTGACTGAAGCGTTAAGTGATAGATTTGATGGCGATTTGAATGAATATGGCATTCCAAGAAGTCAGTCATTGACATCGTCAGTTGCCAATAATGCACCTCAATCCGTTAGAGATGATGTTGAGCTACCAGAAACACTAGAAGAACGTAGTATTGTCAATAATTCTATCAACAGAGATAAAACTGGAAACTTATCTCACATTCCTGGTGAATGGGAGGCTGCCCCAGCCACTGCTTCTACGGATGTTTTGAGCAATGAAACTACTGAAGTTATTGAGAACGGAAGTACCGCTAGAAAATCTGATTCCAATGAAGATGGCGATTCGGTTAATTCTATCCAAGAATCCCCAAAACTCTCTTCTCAACAAAAAGCAAAGACGATAAATGAGGAGTTTCCACCAATTCAAGAATTACATATTGATGAAAGTGATTCGTCCTCTTCAGGTGACGACGAATTCGAGGACACCAGGGAAATTCCATCTACAGCTGTTAATACTGCTAGAACTGCGTATAATTCTCAGCCAACATCAATTTCGGCCGCGGCCACGAGTCAAGATATACAAACTTCGGCGCAAGAAAATTCTCTTCCACATGATGAAAGTGGTTCTCAAAAAGCAAATGCTAGCTCAACTCTACCCGTTAAGGACGAATTCGATGACGAATTCGCCGGGTTAGAACAGGCGGCAGTAGAAGAAGATAACGGTGCTGAATCGGAATCAGAATTTGAGAATGTTGCCAATAGTGGATCGATGGAACAATTTGAAACCATAGATCATAAGGACCTTGATGATGAATTACAAGCGAATGCTTTTACAGGGACATTAACGAGCTCCTCAAACTCAAATATTCCAAATCAACAAGTGCAACAGGGGCAACAGCAATCAACCGGTGATCCTGCTCAAGTAAGCAACGATGAGTGGGACGAAATTTTTGCTGGATTTGGCAATTCCAAGGCTGAACTATCCAACACAGTTGCTCCACAACAAGCGATTCCATTAAAGACAGATCACACTATTGCTACTGATCTACAACACAACCCAATTGTTAACCGCGGGGTTGCAACCACTCCAAAGTCCTTAGCCATTGAAGAGTTAAGCGGTATGGGGTTCACAGAGGAAGAAGCACACAGTGCCCTAGAAAAATGTAATTGGGATTTGGAAGCCGCTACCAATTTTCTATTGGATAGCGCTTAGTCTGTCTGTATTACATGGACCATATTATTTTTTTGTACTTTCACCTGGAAACCGGATTGATCTTGTTCTTTTCCGGAGTTGTTGTATATTGTGAATTATTCTAAAAGTAGAATATGTTGTACTTTAGAAACGTTATAGTTATCGTCATCTATTTTTTCATTTTTTATATAAATGACTATGTTAGAAAGTTATGTATCAAACTGCTTCACAAATTTTTAAGATCATGAAAATTTCAATAAATACACCTAACAAGTTAAAAGCGCTGCTGTCCATACTCAAATATTCAATATCAAAGGAATGATTTTCTTAGATAAAGTACAAAAAAATAAGTTGTAAAGGACGTACATAAAGAGACCCTATAAAATGACAACAGAATACCGAGACTAATAAGAAATTATCTGCTTATTTCTTTGGTATTAATCGGAGCAAGAAATAATAAAAATCAGGAAGATAAAACACATAACCATGAAAAAAAAAGAAGAATACTTGAAAAAACCGGACCAAACGATAACCTGATTAAATCAGGTTAGTAACTAAAACCACGAAAAGAAATAAACCTAAATAAAAAAGTAGGGAAAAAATAAGATCCTTGAAAAAATCATATACTATGACCCATTGGACGACGAAGAGGCAATAACTAGCAAACAACAGGATACATCAAGTGCATTTGCATATATTCTTCAGCTCTAAAATAAACTTACCTTCTTTATACTGTTGGTCATCATTGCTGCTCTGTAAGTATTTCCACCCGACGTTCCTCTTGCACCAATGGCAAAGGATATCACAAACCAAGTAGTCGCCAGTCAACATTCTGCGTTGCTCAACTTTTCCTTCGACAACGTTGACAACTTTATTCATTAAATAGGCAGTGCCGGTTTTACCCCTATAATCTCTAGAAATTATTTGGAAAGAACTAGAAAGGTGTGTCTTGCAATGTCTACAGCCGTAAGTGATGAAGCTTACGTTTTTCTGTGATCGATGCTGGGAATGAAATAATGGGTCGTTTATTGATTTGTATGACGATGATGGGGAAGATAAAGGATTCTCAATGTATATGGAGTAACGCAACCCCATCTTTTGTTTTAAAGTAAAACAATCTTCTTCTTTTTTTTGTATCAACTACCCTCTGCTCCTTACTCAGAAGCTTGCAGTTGGTTTACAGTTAATTTGCAGTTAGCACAACCTCGCTTATTCTCGTAAGGAAGAAAACGTACTGTTATAATATCAGGCTATAATGTGTTGTGTTCAATAGTAGATAAGGTAAAGCAGAGTTGTATCTTTGCTTATCTTTGGGTCCCTTGTTTAAAGTGATAGGGGGGCAGGATAAGGAAATCAAAAAAAAAGGTTACGTTATATAACAAAGGAAAAGAAACGAGAAAGCACCATTCTATATCTCAATATCAAGAATGCAAGTCAACAAAGGTATATTAATCGTATGAAGATACGCGATGGTAATATCCCTCAAGGGTTCCGGATCAGAAAAGCAAAGGGAAGATCCTTACATTACACAGCGTAATACAAGTTCGAGCCACAACAAACTTCTCGTGAGAAGATCTGATTGAGTTCGCTTTTATAGTAAACCAATGAAACATACAGATAAAGATATAACTGACGATTGACATTGAAAGAACATAGCACCAATACTTCTTAGTTCTCTAAGTCATCGCTAAACGTTTATCTCGAAGAAAGGGTGCACGGCTGGTAAACAATTACTTAACCGTTTCGGGTAAAACTAGTATAACATTTATAATATAGATGTATGTTCGTATAATTATATACCGTTCATAACAGATCATCTTCTTGCTGTTGGATGGACTCCTTAATCTTATTCAAAATTGTGATTTTCCATTTATCAAGTCTCATGAAATTATCAAATTCCTTGGATTGCTCACTGAGCTGTTCGCTATCACCTTCATTAACGGCGTCAATTAGACTTTTCAAAAAATTCGATTCTCTTGAATCTGCGAAATTTGGGTCTTCACTTTGACCCTCTTGTAGAGTCCTTGCAGCAGCAACAGCATCAGTGGCAGCAAGCTGACAGAGACCCTTTTTTAGGAAGTAATCCTTCAAACTCCATTGACTCAACCTATTTCCCATGCTGCTCTTAATCAACTTGGAATAGATGTCACTTGCTTCGATATATTGACCATCGAGAGCCTTTAAATCTGCACATTTGATAAAACATTTATTAGACAATGCCACAGACTGGTCTTGAGCATACCACTCACCAGCAAGCTCGTAACAATCTATGGCCTTTGAAAAGTCGTGCAAATCATTTTCCAAAATTTCTCCCAGTTCGAACTTGAAATTAGCACCTCTGCGGAACTGCCCTCTATGAGTAAAAATTTGGATAGCGTTCTCCAATGAATCTACTGCGTTAATAGAGTTTCCACCGCTTTTGAAACACTTGTAAGCTTCTACGTAAGTATTTCCTGCTTCATCTTCGTTACCAGCCTTCTTCTGATAGTCAGCGGCTTTTAGAAAAGAGTCTCCTGCTAAGTTCAATTCTTTTCTCAAACGGTAAATGGTAGCTGCCTGGACACAAAGATCAGCAGCCTCTTCAAACTTGTAAGAATCAGAACCGCTAAACAATTTCATAAAACCTGATGAAGGAACACCTTTCTTCTCAGCCTAAAAAACAGGATAATTCATTTCCACATTTCAATGTTAGTAATTTTCATCACGATATCTGAAAGCGAACCAGGTTTCATTTTGTCCCTTGGATATACTTTCTTGCTACATACTCTTTTCAATAGCTCCACAGGATCTGACATTTTTCAACTTTTGATTAGTAATATTGTTCTTACTATATCCTCCTCGTGCAGAAATTGGCTCAGATATAACGGCTCTAAGACTGACCACTTCTTATCATTAAGCCTTTTGCACCTTTCTACCAATATATCCTTATTATTTCAAGTTTATTCTGAGCATTAACAAAGGGTAACATAAGAATCTGTCATTATTCACGGCTGTTGCAATTTTGCGATTTTTTCCTGGAAAATAATAACAATTGAAGAGAGCTTTTTAATTGAGATTAGCAGCGAACTCTCAGAGGTCAACATAATAAGAAGTGTGATACGGTACTCATAGAGGCAGGTGATAAAGTAGGGACAGTGTGCAAAACAGATAAATAATGGAGAGCAGTTCTTTTGAGAATTCTCCTCCGGCAGCAAACCGGGATGCTCAAGATAATAATATGAATACGGAAACGAATGACCAGGAAACGCATCTTCCAGCTTTCGAAACTAGAGGCACAAATGATAGAGAGGACAGTGCGCAAAAAGAAACAGGCGAAAACTCTGTTAAAAATATCGAACATAGTTCTTCTGCTGCAAATTTGGATAACGCTTCCACCAACACTGCGTTGGATGATGATGTTATTCCGAACGCCATTGTTATTAAAAACATTCCGTTTGCCATTAAAAAGGAGCAATTGTTAGACATTATTGAAGATATGGACCTTCCCCTACCTTATGCCTTCAATTATCATTTTGATAACGGTATATTCAGAGGTTTGGCCTTCGCGAATTTCACCACTCCTGAAGAAACCACTCAGGTGATAAATTCTTTAAATGGCAAGGAAATCAGTGGGAGGAAACTGAAAGTAGAATATAAAAAAATGCTTCCCCAAGCTGAAAGGGAAAGGATCGAGAGGGAGAAAAGAGAGAAAAGAGGTCAATTGGAAGAACAACACAGGTCGTCATCTAACCTTTCTCTACACTCGTTGTCCAAAATGGGTGCAGGCGGAAACAATAGTTCCTCCAACAATCAATTATTCTCGACTCTAATGAATGGTATCAACGCTAATACTATGATTAACAGTCCAATGAATAATACTGTTACTAATAACAACAACGGTAATTCTAACAATAACAACGGTGGTAACATCAGCATGCATCAACCCTCACTTTCTGCCCAACACACCTCGTCATCACTGTACCAGGCAATCAACGCCAACAATCAAAACCAGATGTCCACTGAGAGATTTTATGCGCCTTTACCATCAACTTCGACGTTACCTTTACCACCCCAGCAACTGGACTTCAATGACCCTGACACTTTGGAAATCTATTCCCAATTATTGCTGTTCAAGGATAGAGAAAAGTATTATTATGAGTTGGCTTACCCCATGGGTATATCAGCTTCTCACAAGAGAATTATCAATGTCTTGTGCTCATATTTAAGTCTAGTTGAAGTATATGATCCAAGGTTTATTATAATCAGAAGAAAAATCTTGGATCATGCTAATTTGCAATCTCATTTGCAACAGCAAGGTCAAATGACATCCGCTCACCCTTTACAACCAAACTCTACTGGCGGCTCCATGAACAGATCTCAATCTTATACAAGTCTATTGCAAGCTCATGCTGCTGCTGCGGCCAACAGCATTAGTAATCAAGCCGTTAACAATTCTTCCAGCAGCAACAGCATTGGTAACGGTAATGGTAACGGTAATGGTAACAGCGTCATCACCAACAACAATAGTGCCAACTCAACACCAAAAATCTCTTCACAAGGACAATTTTCTATGCAACCAACACTAACTTCACCTAAACTGAATATACATCATAACTCTTTATTCAATTCGGCGGATCAACCACAACAACCTCAACCACAAACACAGCAAAATATTCAATCAACCGCACAACAACAACAATCATTTTTAAGACAGCAGGCCACTTTAACACCATCCTCAAGAATTCCTTCCGGTTATTCTGCCAACCATTATCAAATCAACTCCGCTAATCCATTACTAAGAAATTCTCAAATTTCTCCCCCAAATCCACAAATCCCAATCAACAATCAATCTCTATCTCAAGCTCAACCACCATCGCAATCACAAACTCAGCAGCGCGTACCAGTTGCATACCAAAATGCTTCATTGTCTTCTCAGCAGTTATATAATCTTAACGGCCCATCTTCTACAACAAACTCGCAACCACAATTGCTCCCACAGCACACCAACGGTTCAGTTCATTCTAACTTTTCATACCAGTCTTATCACGACGAGTCGATGTTGTCTGTACAAAATTTGAATAGTGCGGACCTAATTTATAAATCTTTGAGTCACACCGGGTTGGACGATGGTTTAGAACAGGGTTTGAATCGCTCTTTAAGCGGATTGGATTTACAAAACCAGAACAAGAAGAATTTATGGTAATCTATACTACCATTGTTCTATAGTTATAAAGTTTGTTCGATATTTATTTATCGCACGATACAAGTAATGAGTGGTGCTTCTACAAGGTAAAAGATAAAAAAAAATACATAGATTGACAACTATCAAAGAACACCATAGAAAAAACAACAAAACACGCAGATATGAAAATGAAAAATTAATGATCATGATGAAGTTATTTTTTTTTTGAAAAATGTCACCTAATGTCGATGCACGATGATAATGAATGAATGATGAGGCTACTTTAAGTAACACAATGTAATCAAGCCAATATTATCCTTCTTTTTTTTTCTCTTTTTAGATTTTATTTTTAACTTACAATACTTTTTCTTTAAATGTTCTTTTTCTACAACTTTTCTATATGGTATTAATATGTACGTTTTTACCACAGAGATGTTTTTATATTATTCTATATTCTGAGTACAACTAATACTCATATCACTGACGTGAAGAAGGTATTATTGTGAACGATAGTCGGGTAACGGCGCCTTATTCATATTTTGTTTATATGATCAGAGAAGAGCAGACTGTTCTACACAGTAAGACAACTAGGTCAATTGTGCAAGAAGTTATTCATTTTTTGTCACTGATTATTCAACTGGCATGCTATTTTAGTAGTTAATAATTGATTTGGGGCCTCATTGTTTAAAATAAAGAGTGGGGAAATTATTACAGGTTCGAAGCATATTAGAAGAGCTCAAAGATTAAGGATCAATAGTAAGAGGTAAAAGGAGAAAATATTTAATTCATCCTTTCACATAACTGATAATTATCTCTCCTTTTCCTTCTTCATCATTTATTACTTCTCCTTATAGTCTGCACATAATGTCACCAACTATAAATGACGAATCGCCAAAACCCAAAAAAAATGCATTATTGAAAAACTTGGAAATTGATGACTTAATACATTCTCAATTCGTCAAAAGTAATACAAATGGGCAGAGGACTACGAGGCAACGATTTAATTCTGGTACCAATGTATCACGTCAAACTAGGGAGAATTTTCAACCTGACAAAGACAAAAAACAAACAAACAAATGGTTAGAGGTCTCCCAGCGGCCCAAAGTTAACTCAGACATTTCTCCTCGAATTATCATTGATTGGAGTGGTGACGTGGGACCAATAAATTTCCCTATCAGTGAACCCAATATTGAAGTCACCGAAAAGTTGGAGGTGAGGATAAAGTACGATTCAGTCAACTTTTTCAATTTTGAAAGATTGATATCGAAATCCTTGGCTATAACTCCATCAGTACGGAAGAATATCATTCCGTCCAAAGCTTCAACAGCGTTTCAAGTAAGAGTTGACAGATTAAAGCATGTATGGGGCATACAAACCGATAGTTTAACACATTCATCCTCCCTCCAAGATACACCACTGACAGATAATGGTTCTTGGCAGTGGTATATACCGTACGGTGGAACAATAAAAAAATTGAAAGATTCTAGTACGAAAAGGACCCTACCTACCTTGGAAGATAAATTACAGTTCCTTACCTTCTTGGAAGATTCCAAATCTGCGATGTACATTAATGGTAACGTATCCCTTTGTAGCCACAATGAATCTGCTCAAGTGAATGGAAACAAGAAAAGAAAGAAAGGGCAAATGCATACAATACGAAAGAAAGTGGGCTCTTCACTAATAGAATACATTGTTCTTCGAGATTATGAAATTAGACCGTGGTACACATCCCCTTTTCCTGAACATATTAATCAAAATAAAATAGTTTTCATATGCGAATTTTGCTTGAAGTATATGACGTCTCGATACACTTTTTATAGACACCAACTAAAGTGTCTAACTTTTAGACCCCCCGGAAATGAAATTTATCGCGATGGAAAACTATCCGTTTGGGAAATTGATGGGCGAGAGAATGTCATATATTGTCAAAATCTTTGCCTCCTGGCAAAATGTTTTATTAATTCCAAGACTTTGTATTATGATGTTGAGCCGTTTTTATTTTATATTCTGACAGAGAGAGAAGATGAAGAGAACCTTACACATCAAAATTCGGCTAAATTTCATTTCGTGGGCTATTTCTCCAAAGAGAAATTCAACTCCAATGACTATAACTTAAGCTGTATTTTAACTTTACCCATATATCAAAGGAAAGGATACGGCCAGTTTTTAATGGAATTCTCATATTTATTGTCCCAAAAAGAATCAAAGTTGGGAACTCCAGAAAAACCATTGTCAGATTTAGGGTTGTTGACTTATAGAACCTATTGGAAGATACAATGTGCTGAGATATTATTACAGTTAAAAGATAATACTAAATATCAACCAAGTCACAACGATAGAGACGCTGTTGAACAGGTTACGCTAAATGACATAGCTAAACTAACAGGAATGATACCAACAGATGTAGTGTTTGGATTAGAACAACTTCAAGTCTTATATCGTCACAAAACACGCACATTATCCTCCTTGAATGATTTCAATTACATCATCCAGGTCGATTCTTGGAAAAGGATTGAAAACATTTATAAAACTTGGAGTTCAAAAACATATCCTCGTGTTAAACATGATAAATTACTTTGGGAACCTATTATACTAGGACCTTCATTTGGTATAAATGGAATGATGAATTTGGAACCCTCTGCATTAGCTGATGAATCTTCTCTGGATGAAACTATGGCTCCTGTTATTTCAAACAACACACATATAGAAAACTATAACAACAGTAGAGTAATAAATAAGAGGAGACGCGGAGGGAGAAATAATGAGCCAAAAATGTCCAAGCCTCGCGTAAAGAGTGCCATAAAACCTGAAATTCCTGTTAATGACTTTTTTCAGGATACCATTTCCTCTTTAACGGAGTATATGTGTGATTACAACAATATAAAGCACGATAGATTAGTTAATCAAAAGAACAAAAGTGTGCTAGAAAAAATTCATAGCCGTGAAAAAATCCCCAAATCCCAATTTGATACCGCAGCTCATTGGGAACTTTGCTTCACTGTTAATAACTCTGAAGTACCACTTGAAAGCCATACAACGAACAATAATGACACGTGGATATCAAGCTTAGAGCAAGATGAAGTAGAAAATGATGTAGGCGCTGAGTTAAGCATAAGTGGAAATGCTGGCGAAGACGAAGATTTTACGTCTGACGACATTGATGATAAAGAAGTATCCGAAGAGAATGACTCAGATGACCCAGTTGAAGAAAACGAAGAGGAAATTACATACGAAGGGGAAGATAGTGAGGCGGAGGAAGAGGAAGGAGAAGAGGACGAAAACAATATAGGTAATCACAGAAATAAAGGAAGAATAAGATCAAGGAGAAAGATTACGCTGATAGAAGATGAAGAAGAATAAATAGAAATGCATATAATTTGAACAAAAAAATGTACATTCAACAATATTAATAGAATTAACAACCCTGGTAGCCAATAATATTACAGAATTTTCCTATGAATGGACTTTATACATATATAGATTTGTGTATGTATGCGTTTGTTTCGTGTTCATTTAGCAAGTAGTCAAGAAAACTAATTCTTCTTTAGACCTAAAAAATACTTCTAAAAATAGAGTTGATACCAGGCAGCTCCTCTTGCTCATTGTGTATGTCATTCGCGTTGGTAATAGGAGAAACCTCACCAGACTTTGAATTACCATGCCTATGCTCTGATCTACCGTGGTTTTGCAATTGTTGGGATGATATATTAGTGACATTATCCTTGTTTAGTGGGTCGACGTCTTCCTCTTCTTCGTTTCCAAGGCCATGGCAGCTATGAAGGGCACCTGTGCATCCTTTTCTTTTTAAGTAATCGATCCTTTGTTGAATTTCTAGCTCGGATCTATTATTTGGTAGAACAATAGAAATTTCAAGCGTTGACAAATGGTTCTGTTTGTCTTTCGTATTATTGAGCAAAACTTCATCATCTTCTCTAGACCACGGGTGTTTGTTAACAAATTTTTGCATATCCAAGAACGTCCTCGTGTGGGTCAATTTATCATTAGACTGCTCAATCTTAGAGTTAGAGGAAGCTGTCGGGTTAAGACAGTATTGCTGTTGTGGGTGATGGTGAATGGATTGTGATGTCGATAATCTTCTGGGCGACAAATACGGGCTGACCACCATTGAAGCCCTTCTAGAAATAGGTTCCGTAGGAGCATGAGAGTTGAAGGATGATCTTCGTGGATGCATCATGTTGAAGGATGATCTTCTAGAAGAAATCACTGAGTGAGAGTTTTTCTTAGACTTTGTCGTTGAATGAGAAATTTGAGTTGAAGGAATAAACGAGTTTCTTCTAGATCTGATAATAATTCTAGGCACAAGTCCGATGTTTTCATAGTCACTGGAATTGACAGCTTTATTTGTCTTTGCTAAGGATGTGCTATGATGACTCACATTTGTTTGCGGAGTAGTCTTTATATTGGGTGTATTGCTAGTTATAGAATGAGAGAATGACCTCGGCTTTACAAACAGCTTCCTCGGTTTTGTGTGTTGTGGCTCATGATCCAGGAAGGTTGACGTAGCTCTTTGAGTCACCAATTTCCGGTCCATATATTTAGGTTTTATTAGTGGTTTGAAATCTGGTGGGGAGTCGTCAATAGCACTAGAGCCTGAGGTGATATCCTCGTCCTCAATAGCTTCCTCTTTCATCGTGTCCTCTGCAGAAGAAATACCAGCAGCCGCGCCACTGTCACCTGTTGCATATACGCCGAATAACTTATTGATATCAATAACTGCCGTTTTGTTTGATTTCAGGTTCCCTGATTTCAGTCTTCTCCATCTGAATTGGCAAGCGTTGGGGGTTCGATTCGGGAAATGGTGAGCTATCTCCTTCCAACCCAAGTTCTTGATTTCTTTCAAGTGACGAAGCTTAATATCGTCACTAGGATCCCAAGAAGACGGGTTATTTTTCTTGAGTGATTCTATCTCGTCCTTGCTCGTACCATTTTCTTTAGTGTTCGTGTGAGAAAGCGAGTGAGAATGAACAAGATTATTTGGATGAGGATGTTTGCTTAGTATTGAGAAACCGTGGGAATTAGCGCTAACGTGGCTGGACGAGACAGAAACGCTACTGAGTTTGGGCAGAGTCATAGTGACAAAATTTGACTAAGGACTATACTTTTCTTTCTACTCACAATTGCCTATATTCCTTCTTGAGTGAGAAGTCTCAGTGGCTCAAATAAGGAAGATATGCCAGCTTTGTTCACTTGAAAACAAAACAATGTAAGATAAAAGATTCTACGAGTATTAGCGTAATAAAAATATACATGACTTCCGTACAAGGAAGTAGAAAAGTGTCTCATCGCATCTCATCGCATCGCATCTCATCTCAATTTTCAAATTTCAAATTTCAAAAGAAGAGAAAATTTTTTCACCGAACCAAAAATAGCCTCTGTCACTAACAGACAACGTCGCACCAACAAGATAAAGGTGGGAAAAGATAGGCTAAGACCGCGTAAAGAGGAATTCAAAAAATGAGTTCAATTCGGGTCAAGCCATAGAGTCTCGCCATTATGGGTTGGTTGTAAGGTAGCGAAAGGCCCTGTGAAGTACCTACGAAGAGGTTACTAAACGGTGGTCAAGAGCTTTGCGCTAGTGCTGTTCCTGGTAAGGTATACGCTACGGGCATTTCTAAGTCTTTTTAGGACTTCTAGAAGGCTTAGCCCCTCACTGGCATCGCGTTACCCGTAAGGGGATCTTGTAAGAACAGTCTTTCAGCATTTTGGTATGGCCCAGTAGTGAGATTATGGTAGCAGCGTGCACATAAAGGTTAACATATTCAGTAGTAAGACCTTCTTTAAGGTAGTAGGGTGTTGCCCTAGTTACATGTGGTGTCGCTTATTAAAATTCTCGAACGAAAGTAGTGTTAGGCTCTGGAGACCAATTTGGACGCAATATCGAAACATGACGTCAATATCCACGGATTCTCAGCTGAAATATTATGATATTGGATTGAATCTGACAGATCCCATGTTCCAAGGTGTCTACAATGGTAAGCAATATCATGCAGCAGATGTTAGAAAAGTTTTAGAGCGTGCTGCTCAGAGAAATGTGAAAGTCGCCCTTGTTACAGGTTCATCCATAGTAGAGTCTCAAAGCGCTATTGAGCTGATCGACAGCATTGAAGGTCGCAGTGCTTTAAAGTTGTATCATACAATAGGTGTTCACCCATGCTGCGTTAACGAATTTGCAGATGCTGGTCAAGAAGACAAGCCTAGTGCTTCCATTGATAGTCCTTCCATGGACGAAACGTATAATGAGTCGCTACATGGTAAAGTTATTAGCGATCCATCTTTTGCACAGGCTAAACTAAAAGAACTTTTTCAGTTGATGGATCAACAATCGAGAAAACACGTTGGAAGCTTTAGGTCAATTGGGGAAATCGGGCTGGATTACGATAGATTTCACTATAGCTCCAAAGATATGCAGATGCTGTTTTTCGAAGAGCAACTGAAAATAAGTTGTTTGAACGACAAGCTTAGTAGATATCCGCTATTTCTGCACATGAGGAGTGCGTGTGATGATTTCATCCAAATCCTGCAAAAATTCATCACCGGGTTTACTGATGAGAAGGATATTTTTAAATTACAACAGTTAGGTTCATCTTCTCCAAGCGGGTTTTACAAATTTCATTCAGACAAGAAACTAGTGGTACATTCGTTCACTGGCTCTATGATAGATCTGCAAAAAATACTAAACTTATCCCCTAATATCTTTATAGGAATCAATGGTTGTTCCTTAAGAAGTGAGGAAAATATAGCTGTTGTAAAGCAGATACCGATTCAAAGGTTACTACTAGAGACAGATGCCCCATGGTGTGAGATTAAAAGAACGCATGAATCCTTCCAGTATTTGGCCAATCACCAGAAGATTAAGGACTTCGAGTATCCTGCGTTCAAGTCTGTCAAAAAAAATAAGCTCGCTGACAAGTTAGATGCCGATGAACTTTATATGGTGAAAGGCCGTAATGAACCTTGTAACATGGAACAAGTAGCAATTGTAGTATCAGAAGTTAAGGGCGTAGATCTCGCAATGTTAGTGGATGCTACATGGAAGACAACTTGTGAGATATTTGGCGAGTAGTATTGATTACGTATTGTTTCGTTTTTTTCTCTTCACAATAACATTTATTGATACAAAGAGCAAAGTTACATTATTTTAGTAAGTATATTAATTATGCTTAAACTATTAATAGAAAATTAAGGCGCGTGTGTACAATTGATATTGCAGTTTTTTTTTTTTTTCATTAGAAGGATTCAAAGGTGCCAGTGCTGCCAACCAAAGATGATAGAATAAACTGATGTATCTATATGAATAGGATTTATAAATTCTGTTACAATTTATTATTCTTCGTGATGATTTTTTTGAGTTTTACCATCTTCTCAATATAGGCCAGAACAGGATAACGTTATAAAGAACACCTTCGAAAGAGAGGAATAACGAATAAAGATAAAAGACTAACTTCTCATTTGTTGCAAAGTACTGGTCGGAATTTTTATTATTCGATTTCTTCAATTTTGGAATCTTTTTTGTCTTTTCCATTCTTGTCATTTTCTTCGCTGTCATCAGCATCATCAGGTTCGGTTTCTCCCGCTGCAGCATTACTTAGAGATGCCAGCATGTCAGATAGAGAAGCACCATGGAAATAAGAAGTATTACCTTCACTATCGGAACTTGGTCTTTGCCTTATTTGGATTCCGGCTTCCAATAGAGCTTCCAACGAAAACAAGTCAATAGGGCCAGTTCTATCCTCACCTGTTAGTTTTGAAGGAGCAGCACTGCTGCCTAATTCTGTGTCCAGGTCATCAATCTCCATTTCATCATTATCTCTGTTACGATTTAAGCGGTCTTGCAATTTCTTGGTGGTAACAGCAAACACTTCGTTGTCATCATCGGAAAAATCATGAAAATCAAAAATACTTTTCCTTCTCTGAACAAAAGACATTTGAATATTGTAGTTCTTGGATCTCATCCGCTCAAACCATTCTGATTCTGATTCATTTTCTTTCAATAATGCAACAATAGAAATACTCATATTATCACACCCAATTCCAGAACCTTCGGTGGTCGGCGAACAACAAACATCCACAATTCTAGATGAAATGTCACTCAGCGTCATATTACCTTGACTTATGCCGTAGTGAACTAAATCAACACACTCCTGAGAAGTTAAACAATCCCAAATACCATCACATGCTAAAATAACGAATTCATCCTCATCATAGTTCAAGTTGTGTTTGATAATATCAGGAACACATGTGACCACTTGTTCATGAGGTCCCAGTTTCGTGTTGGATTTGAATTCAAAGTCACCTATAGCTCTTGATAAAGCTAAATTACCATTGACACGGTCCATCTCGACGAAACCATCAGCAGCTATAATACGCGATTTTTCGCTTAGCAATGTAGGTTTGTGATCAAACGACATTGCTTTGCTGTTACCGCCGGTAGATAAAACTGTCCTACTATCACCGGAGTTGGCACAAACCAACAGCTTTTTCAATTGGGATATCAATATCACAGTTGCTGTACAACCACTATGGTCGTCTTTTAATTTCTCATCCTTCAGCAACTCAACATCGGTAGCCAAAAAAGCGTCGATCAGGCACTGTTCTAACAAACCATTCTTGAAGCTTTCCTGCTGTTTTAGTATATATATCATTTTAGAGCCACAAAACTCTGCCACTGCAGAGCCACCATGACCGTCAAATATACCATACAGTGCCAGATGTTCTTCGTCAGACTCTGCTAAAAGATTAGGTTCAACAATATGGGCATCTTCCATGGACATACGCCAACCTTGCATAGCACATAGCCCGAAAGCTGTCAAGCAATCTGTTCCAGAATGATGTTCCTTATCGATAATCGGATTGGACAATATTTGACCCATGTTATATCTCTCTTTGTCCTATTTGTCTCACTGACCTGTTTGCCCTGTTCGTAATGACAACTTTAAAGAGTAAACTGAATATTGCCCAAGAAAAGGAAAGGGCCTTCAGTTGATAGAAATATAGTCAACAAAGCTGTAAAAAGATCTTTTACTCCTTTGAGTTTATTCTCTTGAGGGACAACCCAACCCATGTTGTTTTTTCTTCATCATGCACATATCACGTTTAACGAAAATAATGTTCTAAGGTCCTTTACATCTCTTCTAGAAGATATCAATCATATGACCTCTTTATTTTCAGAATTATTCATCGAGTGTCAACGTAATGTAACGGCAGCCTTTTGATCGAAAATATGACCGGTTCCACCAGTTCTAATGTAGCTTTATGGGCGACTTTCACGGCAATTTCCTTTGCTGTAGGCTATCAGTTCGGTTTATCGAAGGCATCATCGACTAAGAATTCCTCAGCTGTTATATTGCCCTTGAAGAAAGTGAAGAAGGGAAAGTTGGAGAATGATACAGATGAAGAAGAAAGCGAAAACGAAAACGAAAGCGATGAGGACGAAGATATTGAATCTACCTCATTGAATGACATACCCGGAGAAGTTAGGATGGCATTGGTAATTCGTCAAGATCTCGCCATGACAAAGGGCAAGATAGCAGCACAATGTTGTCACGCAGCATTGTCGTGTTTCAGACATATTGCGACGGATCCCGCGCGTGCTTCATACAATGCAGTCATGGCGCAAAGATGGTTAAATGCTGGGCAAGCCAAAATAACGTTGAAATGTCCTGACAAGTTTACCATGGACGAGTTGTATGCGAAGGCTATTTCACTTGGGGTGAATGCAACGGTTATTCATGATGCTGGTAGAACGCAGATTGCGGCAGGAAGTGCTACCGTGTTGGGTTTGGGACCTGCTCCAAAAGTTGTATTGGACCAAATAACTGGTGATCTGAAGTTGTATTGAGAAACCGAAAATATATGCTATAGATATACATATAGGTGCATTTATACATTTAAACTTAGAGTCTTTTACCCATTTCTAGTCTTATACAATTATGCTCATGTTCATGCCCATCTTTGGACGACCACTGAATTTAGTAGATCGGCATCCTTTAAGGTGGTCTCATCGTCGTTTATTGGTTTGATAGGAAAGGCGTGATTCAGGGTAAAATTCCTTGATGTGTCCGTATTCACACTAGATGTGACGTGATCATATAAATACTTCACTGTGTCTGTGGAATTACAACGTAAAACCTCTCTTTTACCATTTGCGTATCTAATTTGAATGGAGGTGTCGCCATTTTTTGGCTCATTCTTTGACTTGGACTCTTCCTCAGCGGCGAGTGCCTCATCCCTTGGAACTTCCACTGGTGATAAGGATTCACCTGGAATTGGAGACCCCAGCCGCTGACCCTGGCCAGAAAAACCGCCCAATTTTCTTTTGGGAGCTTTATAGGGCTCATCCAATTTTTTATATACATTAACTTCTACCTCTTGTCCAAACTCCACATTCAATAGCTTCAAGGGAGCCCTTCCCTGGTTTAACTCGCTCAAGTAGAAACTGTTTGCGGGATCATCATAGCGGTAAAGCGGACCATCCGCCACTTGGAAACCTTCCTTCCAAAAGGTAATTTCCCTTGTGACCTTTTCGGGTTTTCTACGTTGGGGTTGTGAAGTATTATCTTCTACTACTTGATCAGCTGCGTCGATGGTCGAGCCCAATCTAAAACCTCTTCCGGTAAAGTGATTGGCGCCAACCTCATGTCCATCATCACGAGTGTCGTTTTCTGGGTCTGCTTGTCCACCTCTTCTTGCCTTCTCCAGCAAATCTTTCAATAATGAACTGGGATCTGAAGGATCTGTAACTTCTAAACCAGACGTTTCACCACCAGCAAAAGTATTCCTTGGTTGATCATCGTCGTCATCATCAGCTTGACCTCTTACCATGTCTGAGAAGCTCATAAACCTAGAGTTATTACCACTTCCAGAGCGGCTGTTGCCTTTGATTGGTTCAGGGGAGATGGAGCTTTTCCTTTTCAAATACTCGTTACTACCTTGTGAAGATCCCAGTTTGTGCCCTGACCCACCGATATTTTCCGTATCCATAGCCTTTTTAATACAGTTAGTGGAAGATAATGCCTCCTGCTTAGACTCTTTTTCCTGCTGTCTGTTCCAATGTGCTCCCTCTCTTCTATCCTTTTTGTCATCTGCTTGAGTAGCATAATAAGAATTCAGTGCCTCATTCAAATTTCCAAATTCTGAGAGGTACTGCACCGCTATGTTATGTGACACATTGGTTAATGCCATAAACTGTTGGATGGATTCGTCAGACACTTCTACCATACCTAATTTTGATATCAATTGCTGTACTACTAACGTACTTTTTAAACTTATGCCTGATTAATGGTAGCATGTAACCATTGGACCCCTTCAGTTCTTTATTACTACCACTTTTTGCCACCAATAAGAAATCAAAAGCGGGTAAGAGGCACCTGTCACTAAATACACTGTTGAAGCTAATACTGCGGTATAACACTATTTACATAGATATTTCTGTGTCTCGACTAAGGCATCCACTACTTGCCGGTTCCTTTTATCAAGAGGCATGTTTGTCACCACATATTCGTTCTTTGCACGTCTTTCCAATCGCTGTTTCAGCTCCTGAAAGGATGAAACGTCCCAGCTCCAACATGTTCCTGTAATACCCATACCAAATATACCCAATGTCATGCCTGTGGTCACTAATAGAGAGCTTGCAAGGTTCTTTTGCGTGCCCGTTGCAGTCTGAACCTTGATGCGTGGGATAGCGTAGTTCTGTTGAAATGTATTCAAGGGTGCTGTGTAATAAGTTGAGTTCGGTTAGTGAATGTGATGGTTGGGCAAAAAATCGGAAGTAGTTGCTTATACATACCTTTCGTTATTATCATTTTTTTCATGGCCATTCTGCATGTTATAAGTGTAAAAATGGTGATTCCAAAGAACCGTGCCATTTGAATCTTTCTTCTCTTCTTGTAGCTGTCTTTGAAATGTGTGACATCCTCACTGCTGACAGTAGCCCTGTCATTCTTATCCAGTAACATAGGTAAATTATTGGCCTATTACTTTCACTTTCTCTTTCTGTGTTTTCATTATGAATTATACCGCATATTAATTTGATAAAGAAGGAACTACTAAAAACCGCTGCGCGTCCAACCACATCCTTCCACTGGCTTACAACTGCAAAGGGCAACGGTAATACAAGAAAAAAATACCACAACATGCATCCCCAGTTAGAAGCAGAACGCTTTCATTGTAAGTAGCGGCTTTTTACTTTCTATCGGTCTTTTACTGTGGTTCTTTCTACTAACATCGTTTTCCTCTCCCTCTTACCTTTTTAGCCTGTTTGGACTTCATTAATGCACTCGATAAATGCCATCAGAAAGAATATTACAAGAGGATATTTGGGCTTTGTAATAATGAAAAGGATGCTTTAAACAAATGTCTCAAAGAGGCAAGCTTGAATAACAAAAAACGTGCTGTTATGGAAAGTAGAGTGAAAAGGGCTGATGTGGAGAAAAGGTGGAAGAAAATTGAAGAAGAGGAATATGGTGAGGACGCTATACTTAAGACTATTCTAGATAGACAGTATGCCAAGAAGAAGCAAGCAGCTGACAACGATGCGCATTCGAAATAGACGCTTGGTTTTCTTCGCTCATTTCTTTATATAAATAATCCTAGTTTTTCCTGTAAGTAGACAAATATAAGAACTATGTTAGAGTTTATGATTCCTAATCTCTCTATTTATATTTATATCTTAAAGTACGTATCTAAAATTGAGCGGAGCCCATAGCTCTCTGCAAAGCTGTCAGATAACTCAGTCGCTTCTTGTACTGATTATTCATATACAAATATTTCGCATTCCAATTGTTCATGACTACTTCAAAGTATTTGTCATCAAAGCTCCAAATTTCAATCAGTTTATCCTTTATTCCATTGTGTTTATCTATCGATATTCCTAGATGCTCGGTGAAGTCCGCCAATTTATCTAGCCTTTCTTTTAACTTGATCATTTCCATATCTTCGGTTTCTTCGTATAACAGTTCTAGCCCTAATAGTGGCTTCCATTCGCTTACAATGATATTATTCAGGTCAAGGAAAGCGTGATTAGCCAAGATCTTGTCACTCCACCCATATTCGGCATTAGATACTACTTCAAATTGTGTTAAAGGGACGGGGGAAATCCTGCCCGCCCAGAAGTTGATGCATTGCATAAATTTGTGTGCTTCTTCAACATCTTTTGTCTGAAATTCTAGAACAAGTTTAGGCCCATTAATATCCTCAGGGAAGCTAACAGTGAAGTTTCCCTTTTTTCTCTTGCCGTTTTTGCTGGAAATGCTTGATTTCATTGCCCTGCCTATAATTATATTGTCTTGTACCACTTGGGCTTCGGCTTCAAGTAACGAATAAGCAAAAAAAGAACTACTGATATCTTTGAAATAGTCTATCGCAGTGCTGTTTGTTTCACTAGAATGAATTAATTCCTTAAGATCGGATTTAATTTTGAAGATAAACATTCTTCCCTCCTTGATTTGTACTTTCACACTTTCCCATTCTGAGTCCTTACTCAAATATGATAAAGAAGTCTTCCGGGTTGTGTGGTCAACCAAGGTCATGGTTTTAGATGGTTTCAGCCACCTAAAAAGCGATTTGCTTCTCTTTGAGGTCGTCTTACTTGCTGTCGCTTGATCGCTATCTCTTTTAAAATATTTGCGTGGCAAAGATTTCTTGCTTATGAGAATTAAACCGTCCATAAACCAACTGGAGTCGTTCTGAGTTATCAAACCCTCATCGAATGACTCCTTAAGGTAGAGCGCTTCCATGGGGAGATTCTTGTGAAAATTCTTATTTGACTTTGCGCCCATCTCCCGTACTGATATTTGAGCATCTCTTGAATACAGTGAGGTAGAGTTTGAATTGATACTACGCAAATTCGATGAGCTAAACTCTCGTGATTCCAAAGTGGACAATCTTACCAAAGAAGATTGATTATCAGAGGCGGTAGTTGAAGTTCTAGGTTCCGCAAATAGTGGTAAGGGAGTTTCATATAACGTTCTATAGTATTCTGATAGTTCCTCGATGATCAAATGTTCACGGGAGTAAATTTTCAATTCTTCATATTCACTTTCTTCTCTTAGTGCTCTCAACGTATTGTTGATAAATGCAACCATAGAAAACTTGCCTTTCTTATGATCAACTTGAAAATTGTTATGCAAATCTGAATTCAGAATCAATAAAGAAAATAAAACAATATGGCACGACTTATAGCCTGATTTCCAATGAGTATTTGGATGGCAAACTATCCATTCTTTACTTAAGATTTCTAGTATTCTGTCAATATTTTGTGCTTCTGCGATGAAATATACACTTTTAGATAAAATGAAAAGGGTTTCTAATAAGGATAATGGTAAAGGACTCAATAATTTTATAAACTCACTTAAAATTTGATGATTGTTTTCACTCCCCAAGAAATTGGCATATTCCTTGTATGGTATGCCTTTGAATGTACCGTTTGAGATCTCCAGGGCAATGATATGATTCTTCTGGTCTATTTTCTCACATTGACTGGACTTGGCATCTTCAAAACCAGCCCCCACGGTAATCGTAGTCACGCTTGGTATCACAAATTTTTCGTCGTCGATAAGTTCTTTGTTTTGCAGGATATCACACATGTTAATCATCGTTGGAGACTGTAACATATTTTTCATGCTTACGGGCATCGATCTGCTACCATGAAGCGCACCTTCATTTCCAGTGCTAGAGTCATTGTAACCACTTTGTGAGGCCCCGTAAGGGTCAGTCTTTTCGACATCGTTTAAACTGGCGCACATATCTCGCTCAAATTCTTTAATGGTGCTATGATTCCGTGAAGTGCTATATCAGTCAGCCTTAAATGTTTTCAAGTTGATTCGTAAGATCATTTATTTCTTCTTACAATAGATACGTCTCTTGCACCCAAACATCGCATTTTAAGCATCTTCTGACTATCTGTAATTTATGTTGCACCAGTCAAAGTACTTTGATTGACACACTTGAACCATTAATAAGTACTTAGAGTCGATAATAACAACCTGCCCGTTCACGTGATTAGTATAAGCAACTTTCATTGGCCCCTCTTCCATGTTAAAGAAAAGTTATTGTTATATTACCTCACGTTTCACCTCGCGTTTTGACATGCTAAAAAAAGAACGAAAATTCTTTCTGCAGACCCTCTCGAGGCTGATGTAAGATTTAAGAGAACAGCCAAAAGAGGTGTTGGCACTTCATTTTAGACTTGCTGCTAACAGGCTTTCCATTGTGTACTACTGCGTTGAACTTTTAGGTGATAGAATTAGAATAGAAACATCGGAAATGACAAGCTCACCGAAAGTACATCCTTATAAGAGGCACTTAATGCAATCACAGCATATAAATTTTGATAACAGGAGTCCCGAATTTCAAAAGAGTTCTTTGAACACAGACCAAGATACCTCAGAAAATAAAGAAAATAGGCAAAACGATGATAATATAGAACATAGCACTGCAAGTTTCGATAAACAGTTGGCAAACCAAGTCCCCTCTAAGGATCATTTTAGAGCTGCGTCTGTACCTCTACTTCCAAATGGTAAAGGCGGTAGTATAGAGAAAGCTGGCTTTGCTCCTGTTCCACCACCACAGCTCCGTCTTCATAATTCAAATAGTAATTCTGTAAGTTCACTGGGGAGCACTCCAACTAATTCTTCATCACTAAGAGCATTAAGACAGACAGATTCGAGCACATCTCTCACGAAGGAACAAATAAAAAAAAGGACTCGTTCTGTAGATTTGTCGCATATGTATTTGCTGGATGGTAGTAGTGATACTCAACTAACTGCTACTAATGAATCAGTAGCAGACTTATCTCACCAAATGATCAGTCGATATTTAGGTGGTAAGAATAATGCCTCCTTGGTGCCAAGACTAAAAACAATAGAAATGTATAGGCAGAACGTCAAAAAGTCAAAAGATCCTGAAGTATTATTTCAGTATGCGCAATATATGTTACAAACCGCTCTAACTATTGAATCTTCAAACGCTCTAGTTCAAGATAGCGATAAAGCGGGAAATGTTAGTCAGTCAGATCTTAAAATCCAGTTCTTGAAGGAGGCACAGAGTTATTTGAAGAAATTGAGCATAAAAGGTTATTCAGATGCACAATATTTGCTAGCAGACGGTTATTCCTCCGGAGCATTTGGAAAGATTGAGAATAAAGAAGCGTTTGCATTATTTCAGGCAGCCGCAAAGCATGGTCATATAGAAAGTGCATACAGAGCATCACACTGCTTAGAAGAGGGGCTAGGAACAACAAGAGACTCTCGTAAATCAGTAAATTTTCTAAAGTTTGCGGCTAGCAGAAACCATCCATCGGCAATGTATAAATTAGGGCTTTACTCTTTCTACGGTAGAATGGGTCTCCCATCTGATGTTAATACTAAATTGAATGGTGTGAAATGGCTGTCAAGAGCTGCGGCAAGAGCTAACGAGTTGACGGCCGCTGCACCATATGAATTAGCTAAAATTTATCACGAGGGATTTTTAGATGTTGTCATTCCTGATGAAAAATACGCAATGGAACTATATATTCAAGCAGCAAGTTTGGGACATGCTCCGTCAGCAACTTTGTTAGCACAAATATATGAAACAGGTAACGATACAGTGGGACAAGATACCTCACTTTCGGTACATTACTACACTCAAGCAGCATTAAAGGGTGATCCAGTAGCAATGTTGGGATTATGCGCGTGGTACTTATTAGGGGCAGAACCTGCTTTTGAAAAAGATGAGAACGAGGCTTTCCAATGGGCCTTGCGTGCAGCTAATGCTGGTTTGCCAAAGGCCCAATTTACCCTTGGTTACTTCTATGAACACGGTAAAGGCTGTGATCGTAACATGGAATACGCCTGGAAGTGGTACGAAAAAGCTGCAGGAAACGATGACAAGAGAGCAGTTAATAAGGTAGGCTCTAGAGATGGTGGAATGGCCATCACCAGTAAAAAACAGCATAAAAAAAATAAAAGTGTTAGCACATTGAATTTATTCTCTGCTGTGGATAGTCAAACAAGTAACGGAGGATCAAATTCAAGAGTTTCTTCAAGATCTGAAACTTTTTTCACTGAAAGCTCGAAACATAATAGTGAGCCGCAAGGTTTGCAAATTAACATGAATTCAGGTACAAATAAAAATAGTACTAAAATAGATTCTAACGCAAGCATCACGAAAAGCTCTCCAGCTCATAGGATGTCAAAGGAGGTTACTGAACAGTCAATGGCGGTGAATCAGGGTGTAAACTCATCAAATATGGACGGCACAAATGCTAACCGTAAATATGCGCCTGTACTTAAAACTGAGCCAAACAAAGCCAAGGACCCAAAGAACAAGAAGGACAAGCAAAGTAAAAAAAAAAAAGACTGTGTAATTATGTAAGTACATATACTAATTGGTTTCATTCCTTAAAGACACAACAATTTACACTCAATGCATATAGTGATACAGAATATTTTACAACTGCAGTATTTCATTATTGATGAACTTTCTTGTTTTGTGATGGGTCATTATTTTCAGTTTCCTCTCCCTTTAGTATTGGTTCCGTCGTAAACCTTCTCTTCAAATTGTTATGTGACTCTCGTCCAGTGTCATCTGTATTTGGTAAGGTTTTTGACCTACTGGATTTGGTGGAGTTTATGCTTTTTGGTATAAGTACTTTTGGTAAGGGTTGATCAGGTACAGGTACCGGAGTCTTTGGACTGAAATGTGAGACAGCAAAGTTTTCTCTTGTAAATGAGTTTGATGCACAAGGACGAGACTTTATAGTGTCGTCTTTGCTCTTAATTTCAGCGTCCCTGTAAATTTGGAGTTGTTTTGGATAGTCCAATAAGGGTAAAGTCTTGGTAACAGACGATTCAGGTCGTACATACTCACTGAGAGGTTTTTCTATACTGTGGGTAGTGATAATGTTTATACCCTTTTCATTCAATGACTGTAAGCCCTCAAAGTGTTCAGTAAGTACTTCATTTTGTGTTTTTGAGATTTGTATGATGTTCTTTTCGTAATCGGTTAATATAAAACTGCATAAAGAGTTGAAATTTTCGTTCATTACAGTTAAATTGATATTGTTTTCATTAGCTATGGTTTCGATATGTGATGTTACTGCATCGGTTAACGTCATCATCTTCTCATTCGTTAAAGCATTATCTGAACAGATCGTATTTTGAAATTTCTTGATTGAATCCAATACTGGATTTGATTCTGGCACATTATTATTATTGTCACCACTGTTTTTACAAATTTTGTGTGATATTTCATTCAAAAATCTATCAATGGGCAAACTCTTCAGTTTGGAGGATATGTTCACGTCCATTTCGTGTGATAGACCAGTCATATTCTTTGTGAAAGCTGCATTGTTATGAGAAACTGTCTCTAAAGCCCCTTCAACATCTTGTGTCAAGGATAATATTGATTCAGAATAAATTTTATTAACGGCAATATCAGTTTGATTGAAAACGGAGGTCGTTTTATGCCAGATGTCTTGATCTAATTTAAGTTGTTTGTCCTTCAACTTATTAATAAATCCGTCAAGTTCATCATGAAGTTCGTTGCGAGTCCTAGATACATGATTTTGGAAATACCACTTCAATTGCGTCAACTGTTCGCTGAATTCATTAGAGATCTTACGCTCATTGACCAAATCGTTTTTCAGTTTTTTTATTTCCGAATCTTTCTTTTCAATTACTTTTAATACTTCTGATTCATGTTTGTTTATTAAAACATTCATACTATTCAAGTTTGTGGAACAACTATCCGATATTTCGTTTATGGAAGCTAATACTGAGCGCCCTATCGAATCAAGACATTTTTTGATATCACTTTGTAGATTTCTTAAAAGAAGCTTATGTGATTGATAAATATCATTCAAATCTTTATTACAGTGAGAAGCAAAATCACTCTGGAAATCTTTAAATGAATTCGAAATACTGAGGACAAGTTCGTTCATTTTAATCATCAGTAAATTCGCTGTGGTATTCATTAATGACTTGAAAGTAGAATCATGGTTGACTTTATGAGAATTTACGCTGTTGGTTAACTCTTCAGTTACGCCGTTGATGACTTGAGAGAATTTTGAATTATAGTTTCTTAAAGAATTTTGCAGACTGTTTAGAGTTTGTAGTACCTGTTGGGAAATTTTTAGTTGCATATTCTGGTTGGCAGTGTATTGTTTTTGACAGTTTTCATGTGATGAATCTCTTTGTTGAGTGACTTGATTTATAAGCTCGAGGTTAGTATAGTGAATCTGTTGAATTTTAGAATAAAAGTGGGAATAGTCTATGTCAAAATCTCGTATTACAGTAACAAGTTTCTCTTTTTCAGATTGTAACAAATTATTGATATCTAACTGAGTTAGATATTTTTCCTTGAACTTTTTAATCTGTTCTCGTAAGTTATGTATTTTCAAATTTTGTTCATCGATTAGTATGGAATTGCTTTCGTAAAGATCCAATTGGTCTTGAGTGATAAATATGCCTTGTTTGTTTCTTGAATTTTTCAGGTCGTTTTTTAATTTTTCAATCTCTTGAATGTAGTCTTTGAGACATGTGTCCTTTGATAAAGACTGGTTAACTTGTGGAGTATTTTTAATAGATTTGGCTCTCGTTGCATATTCTAGCGTGCTTGCAGTCTCTTCCATGGATATTTTCGCAGGTGATACAGTAGCAATGATGCATGTTTTCGTCATACCACCTAAAGAGTCTTGTAGTAATCTTGTCAACTTGGATTCTCTGTATGGTATATGGTTGGAATGATCAACGAGGGCGTTGATGACACGACCTAATGTTAATAGTGATTTGTTAATCAGGCCAGCTTCTTGAGCCCTCTTATTCTCTGCACCCGATCTGTTGATGTTCTCGCTGCCAGCCAAATCTACCAAATTCAATTTACCGATTTTGACAAAATTTTTGTTTTGTCCATGGTCTTTGCTGTCTTGTTCAACTATGTTTGTCGTGATTGTAAAAACCGTATGAGATCTCGACGAGAGATCATTGCACTTAGTAGCGGCCACCTTCCTTTTCAAAGAACCTTGCATTAACAGATTCAAGCCCTCGTGAGCAGAGTTAATAAATATTTCTTGCATTCCTTTGACCATAATGGACGAATTATTATTATTGTTATCAAAAATGCGAATTTGCCTCTTGGTATCATTCACTACAGGATCATCATCGTCGCTATCAGAGAGTAAATCTTTCAGATTTTCGTTGTACAACTCTAAGAAAGATATTTTTACGGAATACTCTCTGTTCAAAGTGCTTAATTCTTTAAATAAATCAACTAGGACGCGTGGTATAATACCTGCGTGTTCTCCCAATAACAGCTTATCTGTGGATTGTACGTCACCGAGAATGTTTATGTCGCCAGACATGGTGTAGGTTTTACCTGTTCCTGTTTGACCATATGCGAATATTGTACAATTGTAGCCATGCAACATTTCTCTAATATAGTTTTTTGCAGTGGCATTGAATACCGTTTCTTGATCAGATTCTGCACCGAACACCTGATCAAATTGATAAGTTTTCTTCGACGATGAGTATGATTGGTGGGAACCGTTGGAGAGAATAATCTCCTTTCCCTGTGGTCCCAGGGTAGAAATCACTACGCTACTTTTTTCGTCTATTTCTCTTTTGTTGCGCGATCTACACCTCACGTATACATGGATATTGGAGTCTGAAGTGGTAGAATTATTATTACAGATGGGCGGCGTTACAGTGTGCATTCCATTCGAAAGGCCGGGAGATGGAGCATGCGCAATAGTCTTCCTCTTGTTCAATTTAAATTGTGCGGTGCGGCGGCTAGGCAAGGAAGAACGAGCCATCTTTGTTCACCTATCTTGGCATATATAGTGAAAGATCTGCGAACTGTTGTTGATTGTTTATGTGTTTGTTTGTATATATTTGTTCACAAGGAGTGGCGCGCGCTTTGCAGGCCACAGCAACGCGAAAGTAGGCAAACAACCAAGAAGAGATGCTATGAGTATCAGTGATGGTCCAAAGAGAGACCACCACTACTTGCTTTTTCTGACATAATAGAATTGGCTAATCCTAAAGAATAAGGAGCCGTAAGCGCATTTAAGAGCCCTTTGTTACCCTTTGCCGCGAGTTTGGAGTCACCTAACAGAAATCGAGCCTTTAAAATCCCCTTTAAATATATATCGGCACTAGTTAGTTCCTTCTTCATAAGTCCTTGAGCTTCAGCCATAATATATTCAGTACAGGATATATATATACTTTCTTCTAGTTCTTGCTAGTCACTAGGGACGAACCTCTTTCCTTTTTTAGACCTTCCGTATATAGTGACTGATTGTGGGCGGCTATTTTTTTTTTTTCAGCCATGATCTCCGGGAAGGGGTTTCCCGGAAGAGAAACAACCCCGGAGATTTTTTAATTACGTAAGGAAGGGGCCCGGATGTCGCTATTAGTATATAAAAAGAGGAGTGAAATTATGAAAAAAGTGTGTTTATACGCTCTTCAGGTAAGACGGCAGAGTTTGAGGCAGTAAGAAATCATAGAATGTTTAGTAGAATTTGTAGTGCTCAGGTAAAGAGAACTGTGTGGACTCTCCCCAGACAGGCTCACTTGCAATCCCAGACAATTAAAACATTTGCCACAGCACCTATTCTGTGCAAACAGTTCAAGCAAAGTGACCAACCAAGACTAAGAATAAACTCAGACGCGCCTAACTTCGATGCTGACACCACAGTCGGCAAAATCAACTTTTACGACTACTTGGGTAATTCTTGGGGGGTCTTATTTTCCCATCCAGCAGACTTTACGCCCGTGTGTACTACTGAAGTTAGCGCATTCGCCAAATTAAAGCCAGAATTCGACAAGAGAAACGTGAAATTGATCGGTCTTTCAGTGGAAGATGTTGAATCGCATGAAAAATGGATTCAAGACATCAAGGAAATTGCAAAGGTGAAGAATGTTGGATTTCCTATCATTGGCGACACTTTCAGAAACGTGGCCTTTTTATACGACATGGTAGATGCTGAAGGATTCAAGAATATCAACGATGGTTCATTAAAGACCGTGAGATCAGTCTTCGTTATTGACCCCAAGAAGAAGATCAGGCTTATCTTCACCTACCCTTCCACAGTCGGGAGAAACACCTCAGAAGTGCTAAGGGTTATTGACGCATTGCAATTAAGTGACAAGGAGGGCGTGGTCACTCCAATTAATTGGCAGCCCGCCGATGACGTTATTATTCCCCCATCTGTTTCCAATGAGGAAGCCAAGACTAAATTTGGTGAATTTAACGAAATTAAACCTTACTTGAGGTTTACCAAGTCCAAATAAGCCTTCAATAAACAATCTTACTATATAGAACGGTATAATTGATATATATATATATCCAAGTAAGACTTTTACTTTTCTTTTATTCTAGTTCAACCTCACTCTACACGAAGGGCCGTTCATTGGATCATTTTTCTTTACATCATGTAAAGGAATGGCTATAAAAATACAAGTTTCTGTTTCTATACATATCTCTATATAATTCTCTGAAAAAACCCTAATGTCATAAGACCTACATACCAGTAATATTGGGCGCTGCACATCCGAATTCTCGTTATGGTGAAGGATAATCGAGATTCTGACCAAGACCAAGATTTTAATTCTTCTCATATGAAAAGACAGCCGGAGCAGCAGCAGCAGCAGCAGCAGTTGCAACAGCAGCAATTTTCTAACAAGAAACAACGAATATCTCATCATGATGACAGTCATCAAATTAATCATAGACCAGTCACATCATGTACACATTGTAGACAGCACAAAATCAAGTGCGATGCCAGCCAAAACTTTCCTCATCCTTGCTCTAGATGCGAAAAAATTGGTCTCCACTGTGAAATTAATCCACAATTTAGGCCTAAAAAGGGCTCCCAGTTGCAATTACTGAGACAAGATGTAGATGAAATTAAATCTAAACTCGATACTCTTCTGGCTAATGACGGTGTTTTTGTTCATCTTCTACAACATATCCCTATGGGTAATAACCTTTTGAATAAACTTAATCTGCATCCAACACCAACCCCGGGTACTATTATTCCTAACCAAGATTCTTCTCCCTCATCAGGCTCTCCAACTTCTTCCGCAGCTCAACGAGATTCCAAGGTGTCAGTCCAGACGTATTTGTCCAGGGAGCCACAGCTCCTTCAAGCCAATCACGTCAACAATAAGAATAATGAGGCATCACCTCGCACTAAATTACGCGCATCTTCTTTGGCTCAAAGCTCGAAGAGCCTTGTAGCGACAGAACCGAACAAATTGCCGCCTCTGCTGAATGACTCAGCATTACCCAATAACTCCAAAGAGTCTTTACCTCCCGCTCTGCAAATGGCTTATTACAAGAATAACTCAGTAAATAACACACCTAGCGGCCCCTTCTCGCCAAATCACACAGCCTATTCTCCGCATGCTTCATCAACCGCCGTTACTGCTGCGACGAACAAGACACCCTTTGGAGCAGCGAAATATGTTGATGTAAACAACAACACCCATAAAACAAAAACACCTGTTGTAGCCACTACCACGACTATGCCATTATTACCTTCGCCACATGCAAACGTAGATGAATTTGTACTGGGTGATATAAGCCTTTCCATTGAGAAAGCGAATAAACTGCATCATATTTTTGTGACTAGATACCTACCATATTTTCCTATAATGTATTCCAATAATGCTACCGAGCTCTACTCTCAATCTCAACTACTTTTCTGGACCGTCATGTTGACAGCATGTTTGTCTGATCCTGAACCAACTATGTATTGCAAATTAAGCTCCTTGATCAAACAATTGGCTATAGAAACTTGTTGGATAAGAACTCCCCGATCCACACATATCTCTCAAGCTTTACTAATTTTATGCATTTGGCCTTTGCCTAATCAAAAAGTTCTAGATGATTGTTCTTACCGCTTTGTAGGATTAGCTAAATCATTGTCCTACCAACTTGGTTTGCATAGAGGTGAATTTATCTCAGAATTTACAAGAACTCAGACTTCAATGCCAAATGCAGAAAAGTGGAGAACTAGGACTTGGTTAGGGATATTTTTTGCCGAACTTTGTTGGGCAAGTATTCTTGGTTTGCCACCAACTTCACAAACAGACTATTTGTTAGAAAAAGCTTTATCTTGTAGTGACGAAGAATCAGAGGAAGACAACGACAATAGTAGTAGTAGTAACAATAATAACAATGTTAGTGATAAAAATATCAAAACGAAGGAGCCACACATTGAAAGTAAATACAAACTGCCGGGTAGATTTAGAAGATTATTAAGCTTAGCCAATTTCCAAGCAAAATTATCCCATATTATTGGATCTTCCGTTTCCAGCCCTGATGGTTTATTGGAGCCAAAATACCGTGCGGAAACCTTGTCTATCTTAGGGAAAGAGTTGGATTTATTAGCGAAAACTTTAAATTTCCAGAATGACGACGTTGTAAATATCTATTTTCTTTATGTTAAACTAACAGTTTGTTGTTTTGCATTCTTACCTGAAACTCCCCCTACTGATCAAATTCCATATGTCACGGAAGCTTATCTAACAGCTACTAAAATCGTTACTTTATTGAACAACCTTTTAGAAACACAACAACTTATTGAACTTCCTATTTACATTCGACAAGCTGCTACATTTTCTGCATTGATACTGTTCAAATTGCAACTGACCCCTTTACTTCCTGACAAATATTTTGATTCAGCAAGACAATCAGTGGTCACTATTCATAGACTTTATAGAAATCAGTTAACTGCATGGGCCACCAGTGTAGAGAATGATATTTCGAGGACTGCAAGTATGTTAGAGAAATTGAATTTCGTATTAATTATGCATCCGGAAGTCTTTGTAGAGGAAGATGGTATTATTTCTAGAATGAGATCACACTTAACAGGATCCTTGTTCTATGACTTAGTTTGGTGTGTTCATGAGGCTAGAAGAAGAGAAATGGATCCCGACTATAATAAGCAGGCATTAGAAAAAGCCGCTAAGAAAAAAAAACATTCTTTAAATGGCGTTTACAACGATCCTTCATCTTCGGGTGGGATCATGGACAGAAAACTTTATCCATTGCCGTTATATAACCATATTTCTAGAGACGACTTTGAAACTGTTACAAAAACAACACCAAGTGGAACTACTGTTACTACTTTGATTCCTACCAAGAATGCCTTGAAGCAGGCAGAAAAACTAGCCAAGACGAATAACGGAGACTCTGATGGTTCAATAATGGAAATCAATGGAATACCGCTTTCCATGCTCGGAGAAACAGGTAGCGTCAAATTTCAGAGCTTATTCGCTAATACTGGAAAAGATAACGATTATAACAACGGCAGGACCCTACTAGATGCCTCTAATGTCATGACTATGCCCTTCAATTCAAGTTATCCGATCGCTTCTGGCCCTACTTTGAATAATAATCCAAGAAGTACTAATTTAGACTATTATAATAACGGACTAAACGTAATTTCTGATCTCTCTATGAAAAGATCAGCAAGTACACCAGTTAATCACCTTCCTACATCAGTTCCAGCATTGAGGAACCCTGTTGGTAGTTTACCAGATACTGTTACGTCGGGTATGGATCACCCGCGCCCACGAGAACACAGCAATCTACAAAATGTTGCGATTAATTATAATAATCAATTCAATAACGTAAACGCCATTGAAAGATCACAGAGCAGTATGTCTCACTCACGTACACCGGTTGCTTTTAAGTCAAACAACATGACAGATTTGCATTCCGTTGTTTCCGATCCTGGTTCATCTAAAAACACTGCATACCCGCCTTTAAGCTTGTTTGCCAAAAGCGGCATCAATAATAATATTAATAGAGCTAATCAACAATTCTCCGGCGCAAACACTATAACTCCCTTTAACTACCAAAGCATCGATAATGAAAATAATGTGAAGACTCCCGGAAATAAACTGACAGATTTTTTTCAGCAACAAAGTGCAGGCTGGCTTGAAGGAAATTCCAGTAACGATGACTTTTTTGGGTGGTTTGATATGAACATGGAGCAAGGATTTTGATGGCCGTGATGTTTCTACTAACGAATGCTGCTAACACAGCTATTTAGGACTTCGAGTCCTTCTATTTATACATATTCTTTCTTGCATTGTTTTCCAATGTATCAGTAGTCAAGAATAGATGAACACAACTATTATCTGTCAGTTTATTATCTCAACGTCCTATATAAGATAAGGACACTACAATATAATACTTATTCCGCTACCTATTTATTTCACTCCCATTCTTAATCTTTTATATACAATGCACTCATCTGTATCCTTTAACTAAGACTCATGAATTATGACAACACTTTTACATTCATCTGTATGTTGGTTGCACTTAGCTTTTTTCTTCAACGTTCCATCCTTGCTTCTTATCCCTATTCGTTTGGAGACCGTCGTCACTTTCAGCGGAAGGCTGAAAAATACATCAATCCGAAAATGTTGAATATAGAGATGAGGCAATTCAGCTACAAAGATAAGGTACTCAAAGAACGTAATTGGACCACCACGTTAGAAGAAATCCGTTAATAGAAGAGACAGACATAGTATTTTTCCTGGGTTTTGAATTGATTTTTTTCACCTGTTCGTTTTTCTTTTTTTTTCATTCATTTAGATAGTACTACTACTGGTCACATTAGATCTTACCCTTGACTGTGCAACCCATCGAGCTATTTTTTATTGACAAGGCCAAATTTTAGCTTTTGTAGAGATCCAGTACTTTCATTAACGACACATCATAAGAGCCGAGCAAAAAGAGTGCAATCATGATCAGAAGATGGTTGACGATAAGTAAATCAGGGAAGAAGAAAAAAGCAGCCAGTGATACCATTACAGAAGAAGTAGAGAAAACTGATTTTGAAGCTGTAAGTCATGATATAACTGACGAATTTTGTAATAGCGAATCCTCTGACAATCCCTCCAGTTCATTATTGGTCTCTAATTTGGACACCAAAGAATCCTTTCTGAATGAATGCAATAACTTACAGGCTTCTTCTGGAAAAGAATGTGATTCTGAAACGTGTAACCAAGACAGCGTGAGTCACAGTCAGGATGAGACATCTAACGTGTTGATGATGAAACCTATAAGCACGTATGGAAGTATTATGCAAGCACCTGATTCGCCTATACTAGCTACAAAGGTTTCCGACTTAATGCCATATGGAGACGGATCCAATAAGGTTTTCGGGTATGAAAATTTCGGTAATACATGCTACTGTAATTCTGTCCTTCAGTGTCTTTATAATCTGTCCCCATTACGTGAAAATATTCTACAGTTTCCAGAAAAGCCAATAGAATCTGGTCACCCAAGAAAGAATGAAATGAGAGGCAATAGACCAAGAATATTTACCGAAGCAAGCTTTGAAAGGAGCAGTACTATTACCAATGGACATGTGCCCAATTCTAAATCTCAGTCTACCGATGACGGAAAACCGGCTATTATTAATTCTGTAACTTCAAATACAACTGGGCTTTCAGAAAAAAAGAGTAAATTTTTCAAAAGTTTTAGTGCGAAACATGCACAAGATAACAATAAAAAAGAAGGAAGTCCAGTTGTATTGAGTATCCCCAAACCCCCTTCTAGTTCACAAGACGCTCCTCCTTTGGTGGTAAAAACACCCAACGAGCCTGGTGCTCCGAGCAGATTGAGTTCCGAGGACGTCACAGAGAGACCTCTGGATGTACCTCGTAAAATTATTGTTGGCAGAGCTATTACTTGTGAAAATCCTTCAAGAGGTAGTAGTAATAGCAATACTTTGGATTTAAGAGGAGAAAGTACCAGCAGCTTATTTTTCCCTCTAGATAAAAGAGATACTAGAAGATCAAGTTCATCTTCGCAAATATCTCCAGAACATAGAAAGAAATCCGCTCTTATTCGTGGACCAGTAATCAATATTGATCATAACTTAAACGGATTGGATAATGCTACACTTTATTCCAGTTTGAGGGATATCTTTGAATGCATAACTGAGAATACGTATTTGACTGGTGTTGTATCACCTAGTTCATTTGTTGACGTTCTCAAGAAAGAAAACGTTTTATTTAATACCACTATGCATCAAGATGCTCATGAGTTTTTCAATTTCCTTCTGAATGAGCTGAGTGAATATATAGAACATGAAAATCAAAAAAAAGCTACCAGTAAAATTAAAAACAACGGCTTTCTGAATACAAGCACAAATTTCATCAATGACTTATTCAAAGGTACTTTAACAAATCAAATAAAATGTCTTACGTGCGACAACGTTACTTCCAGAGATGAACCATTTTTAGATTTCCCCATCGAAGTTAAGGGAGAAGAGGAAACAGACATACAAGCAATTTTGAAGAGCTATCATCAGCGAGAAATGTTGAATGGCTCAAACAAGTTCTACTGTGACGAATGTTGTGGCTTACAGGAAGCAGAGAGACTAGTGGGTTTGAAACAGTTGCCTGATACTTTGACATTACATTTGAAAAGATTCAAGTATTCTGAGAAACAAAACTGTAATATTAAACTTTTTAATAACATTCACTATCCCTTGACGCTAAATGTTTGTTCTTCAATAAATTCTGAAGTTTGTCAGAAGTATGAACTGGCTGGGATTGTCGTTCACATGGGCGGCGGGCCACAGCACGGCCACTATGTTTCTCTATGCAAACATCAAAAGTTCGGCTGGTTGCTCTTTGATGACGAAACGGTAGAAGCAGTCAAAGAGGAAACGGTGCTGGAATTTACTGGTGAATCTGCAAATATGGCCACAGCGTATGTTTTGTTCTATAAAGCAGTGTGCTCAAATGTTAATGAAAATGATCGTCAGAAGATGGTAAAACAACAAGAGGAAAATATCGACAACCTAATCAAATACGATGATTGGCTAAGAACAAGTAATAGCACTATAAAGAAAAAAGAGGAGGAATCAGCCACAGAAGATGTGGATACTGCTATAGACGACAGCTTTGTTTCTAACACACCCACTAAGCCTAAAAAAAAATCAAGAATGTTTAGTTTTAGGAAAAGCTGAAGATTATCTGCATATTAAGAGAGGTTATTTCTACTTTCTCTATTAAAACTATTTAGCCTATGTCTGTATCAATTTAATTATTACCCTTTTATAATGTCTTTAATTTTTTTTTCTTCATTATTTAAGTTTTGGTTCGGAAGAGACTTTTTTTCTCAGAACAATATAAGTATAAAGATTATTTAGCATACTAGCAATTGAGACTATTAGTAAAAACACTCTTATATTGGAGCATGAGTAAACAAATACGATACAGATTCACCATTGTGCAACCTTCTTATAGCTTCAGCGAAAGTGGGACTTATATCAATTTGGTCAGCAATCGATAAATCCAAATCCACCGGAACAGTATTTGTACAAACTATTCTCGACAATCTACTATTCTTCAGCTTTTCTTTTGCTGAACCAGAGAATATACCATGTGTAACGATAGCTATAACTTCTTTGGCACCATGCTCTATTAAAGTATCACAAGCTTTTACCAACGTACCACAAGTATCAGCCATATCATCAACCAGTAAACATGATTTATTAGTAACATCACCGACAAGCACCATTTTTGAAACTTCATTTGCCTTTTGCCTTTCTTTGTGAATCAAAGCAAAATTCAAATCTAGCTTGTCAGCCAAAGCAGCTACTCTCTTAGCACCACCTGCATCAGGAGACACCAAAATAGCATTATCGAAATCTGTTTTAGTTCTAATATAATTTAGAACACTTGGTTCTGCATATAGGTTATCGACTGGAATATGGAAGAACCCTTGAATCTGCGAGGCATGAAGGTCCATGGTGATGACATGATCAGCACCAGCTGTTTGCAATAAGTTAGCAATCAATTTTGCCGTGATAGGTGCACGAGATTTATCTTTCTTGTCTTGTCTTGCATATGGAAAATTGGGTATTAAAGTGGTGATCTTTCTTGCAGATGCAATTTTGCAAGCATGAATTAGAATCAATAATTCCATCAAAAAATCGTTGATTTCTTGTTCACCAATTCCTGTCTGAATAATATAAACATCTTCATCACGAAGGCTTTCACCTATGGTAACAGAAGTTTCTTTGTTGGAATATTGGTACACACCAACCTTGGACAGTGGAACACCTAACTTTTTTGATATTTGTTCTGCTAAATCCGGATGAGAGTTCCCCGCCAGCAATTTGATGCTATTTATGGCCATATCTTCTCGAGATTCTGAATTCATCTTTGCCCGAAATCCTTGAGGTAGGGATAAACTATGTCTACATCATATAGTCACCATATGTTCAAAATCGATGACCACCATACAGGGCCTTGAAATATTTTCTTTGAGTTTTTCAATGACCGAGAAGTAAAAAAAAAAAAGAATGTTACAGTAAGGCTGATTAATTGTAATCCAATTGAAACCATCGATAATGCTTAACGCAAAAGTTGGATTAGTCTCTCAAGACCAGTTACAATATTAATTAAACATTAAACTATACTACTACGTACCTATAGAAATTTCAGGATGGGATAATATTAAGCATTAAATCATAGAGTTTATTAAATTTTGAATTAAAACACATAATAAAAGTACTGAGGGTATCTAGAATTTTTCGACATTCAGGATTAGCTTCCCCTGTGCACGTTGAGTAGCCATGTAAGAAAATGCTTCTTTATGATCTTTCCAGTCGAACACTTTATCGATAACACATTTTACAGTACCATTCTTCAAAAAGTCGCCACATTGTTCAATCCAATCATTTTTGGCGGAAGAAGTTTTAGCATTAGGATCAAAGTAATAGTGTGTGTAGTTATACGACCAAATAATAGACCCAAACATTTTTCTTGCATTCGCACTTGGGTTATCCCATGAATCAAAAATGTCTTCTTTATAATTGGCAACGTAATCGCCTACGGTGGTCACATAAGCACCACCACCATGAATCAACGAACTTGAGTGACTTAGAATATCGTAACCACCAACAAAATCAAGCACAACATCAAATTTTCCCTCATTATAGCTAAGTATGGTTTCCTTATCCTCTACTGGATCAAATTGGGAAATCTTCTTTTCTTCGAGCATTTTCCTCAGCGGTCTACTGGATTTACCCCTACATGTTAAATAGTCAATGAAAATCATTTCATCTGCAAAATCAGAGAATTTCTCTTGCAGAACTTGAGGCCCATTGGCCGACGTTACAATCACTAGCTTTTTTTTCAGTTTGTAATGACGCTTTAACAACTGTATAACAAACATTCCTACCGATGAAGTCCCACCATTGATCAAGACAGTTGAATCTTGCTTCAAATACTTGTTCTTGAACAATTTATTCAGGATATTGTAACCAGTTGCCAGGCAAAATAATGAACCTGCAGCTTCTTCTGCAGTAACGGAATCCGGTTTTAACAAGATCGGATCTACTTTTGGATCTACCAAGATCGAACTTTGCAAACAGCCCATGGCTAAGTGTGGATGGTAGTATATACCGTATACTTCATCGCCCACATGCCACGCATAGTTTAAACTCTCACCCACTTCAGTGACAACACCACTGTATTCTCTCCCCAAACCGATTTCCCCGTAAATTGATGATGTGTAGCCGTTCCTGATTTTCATATCTACAGGATTCAAACCCACATTGCTTATTTGAACTACGATTTTGTTTTTAGGAATCGGTGTCTTGATCTTCTTTTCATATGAGAATTCCATAGGTCCTGTTTTGCTTTGAAATACCAGCGATTTGATCGGAATAAACTTGACATGTCTCAAAGGTCTAGCAACCCTTTTAAGAACGGGTTCATCTATAGGTATCTCCTTGGGAGCAGGTATTGTGTGATCCACGATCATCGCCTGCAGTTTAGGGTCCTGGTTCTTCAGAATATCTTTGGCCATTGTTCGACGTTTGTCTCTTGGTATAGGATGCTTTACCTGCAGCTTCCAGAACAATCAATGAGCAGAGAATCCCTTGGAATAACCTCTTACCATAAAACTTCACTTTCATATATATACCTTGAGTTTTTCATTATTTTGACAAAATGCTGATTTGATAATGTCAACAGAAAAATCCCTCGCCTTTCCGGTGAAATTTGTCACAGCCATTTGAGATGAGATGATTAAGACTGAGCACGTACGAAAAAAGAAAAGAGATGCGACAAGATAACTTGGTCTATGTCATTTTAGCGTACGTATCATGTACAAAAAAACAAAGTATATAAATCTGCCATGTATCCATATATGAAGGGAAAAAACCACTCTGCAACGCATTAAAATTATCCCTGTATTCCTATAGGAATTTCGAAAAGTTTTCTCGCCGTGAGCGCCACAAAAAAGTAAACCTTACTTTCTGCTAGTGTACTTTGAATATATCACACCTTGCTTGTCCTCTATTTCTATTAATCTTGTAAACCACCCCGGCATTTTAGGCAGCAACAGCGACAGGCTCAGGAGGTTGTATGCCCGCTTCTTCGTAATACTCAGCCAAGTCCTCTTTCTCAAAAACAACATCAATCATTAACGAGCAACTGGGACAAACAGCAATCTTTTCACCCTCAAACATGTCATCCAGGTATATTTGGAACCTATCGCCGCAGGGACAAGGATACGTGAACATTTGGTTTTCAGGCTCAAATGTCATATCTTCGATTTCGATTTCGTCATACGTTGACATTTCAGTGAGTAATTTAAGATATGGTGGTGCGCTTATATACACGTTATTCCCTTCTCTCCATTTGAATAGTGAGCGATGAGAACCGTGTTATGATTTTTTTTACTATGTTAAGTTTTCGGATTTGTCTCAATCAATTACTTTTTCATGTGACAGGTTTTCCTCTTCCTGCATCCATACACCAGGAGTAACACCCTTGCCTTCCCAAAAGCTTCTCCTTTTTTTGCGCTTGAAGGACACTGCCCCCCCAAGGTCGCATTTTTCTTAGTTTTCTTACCAGACGTGCTAGGAATGCCACCCAGCTGCAAACAAGTGAGTCCTCCTAATGCCACTGAGAATCTAGTTTTTCCCTTCCACGCCCAGTTTGACGCGGTGAACAGGGCTGGGCACCTTGAGTGCTTTCTCTTGCGCAGTGTTCATGGTATTGCGGAATGTGAACTGCTTAATATACGTTACGTACAGGCCTATCTTCAAGTTACTAGACATTCAAATTACGGTTTGCTTTTTTGGTGCTCAGAGAGAAAGACGTTATAAACACACCAGGACAAAAAGTATGTGCTATACTCTTATGATTAGTGGAACTACATATTATTTTGAATGCTGCAGAACCTTTCTCTGAAAGGAATCAACAACAAGAAAAGTGAATTTCACAAAGGATCTATATGAATGTACGTATAAAAGGAAAATCAGACTGACACATTCTTTATCCAAATTACAAGGCTCTTTCAAAAGCATGACTAATTCACAGGAACCGGGTGGAAATAACCAAGCAGTTCAAGATAAGGTGAAACCCCTCCCCTTTTAAGATGTTCTTTCTTTACTAACAAATTTCGCTGAGAATTTTTACAGTTACAAAATGGGTATTTCTCGTGATTCTCGTCACAAAAGATCCGCTACCGGTGCCAAGCGTGCTCAATTCAGAAAGAAGAGAAAGTTCGAATTAGGCCGTCAACCAGCCAACACCAAGATCGGTGCTAAGAGAATTCACTCTGTTAGAACTAGAGGTGGTAACAAGAAATACAGAGCTTTAAGAATTGAAACCGGTAACTTTTCTTGGGCTTCTGAAGGTATCTCCAAGAAGACCAGAATTGCTGGTGTTGTTTACCATCCATCCAACAATGAATTGGTTAGAACTAACACTTTAACCAAGGCTGCCATTGTCCAAATTGATGCTACTCCATTCAGACAATGGTTCGAAGCTCACTACGGTCAAACTTTAGGTAAGAAGAAGAACGCCAAGGAAGAAGAAACTGTTGCCAAGAGTAAGAACGCTGAAAGAAAGTGGGCTGCCAGAGCTGCTTCTGCCAAGATCGAATCCTCTGTTGAATCTCAATTCAGCGCCGGTAGATTATACGCTTGTATCTCTTCCAGACCAGGTCAATCCGGTAGATGTGATGGTTACATCTTGGAAGGTGAGGAATTAGCTTTCTACCTAAGAAGATTGACTGCCAAGAAATAGATGAAATAAGGATACTACAGCTGTATTTTTTCTCATCTCCTTTCATATAGTCTTATCATATATACTATTATTATGTGTGTTTAATTATCATATCATTTTACCATCTTTTTCGACAGGATTGTCTGCTGGTGGGGGACGTAACACACGCATCAAGGTTCTCAATTGGAAAGAGAAGGTATTTTCTGCCTTAGACAGATTGCAAGAGCAGGTATAGACGCAAAGAAATAAGAAATGATATATAGTCAGAGAAAAAAAGCAATATTGTTATCTGCAAAACTTCGAGAAGTTCAGTACAGGTCTGTGTTAATATATTTTTTCATCATGTTAAATTAAACCAAGATTGTTTTAAGAAGCAAAATCACGATTCAGCTATCTCAAAAGAACTAGATGGGTGGCCACACCCAGCTTTTTTTTTCACGAGAGCATTTTTATTTGAGCTGCTTGATTATTTCGTAAGATTTAATCATTTAACATATGCATTAATGGAAGCAAGAACGTTAAAAAGTGTAATGTGTGTTTGCGGAGCCCTTTTATAGTAATCAAGAAGGGAAGAGAGATAAATTTTCGAAATAAACGAAAAAGCTACAGCAATATTATCGCGACAGACGAATATGAATATTTTAAAGGTTTAGGGTTTAATGAGATGGATGTAGACTTAAGATCCATTTAACCATTGGGGAAGCCGAGTATCAAAAGCTGAAAATGAATTGTGTACCATTCACATCTGCCCCGATTGATGTAATTATAGGAATCGATCAATATTCGTTCAACGTCAAAGCGAATCAACCATTCCAAGGAATCAAGAATATCCCCACTGGACACATACATGTTATTCATTTTCAACATGCAGATGATTCCAGTATGAGGTATGGTTACTGGTTTGACTGTAGCATGGGAAATTTCTACGTTTGGTACAATGACAGCGAAGGTCTTTTTCGAATGAAAGAAGAATTGGATGATGCGAAATTCGAGAATATTGTTCACGACTTCGAAGAACGGCAAGCGATGGTTTCTTACCCGAGAATTGACGAAGATGATACATGGTATAAACTTATCGAATTTGTTCAGGTGGACAAAATCCGAGAAGTAGTAAGACAAAAGGAGAATCAGTTTTTTTACGTGGATTCTTCGATGACCACAGTGCAAGAAAATGAGCTTTTAAAATTCAGTTTGCAAAAAGCTGGTTCTAAAATGGAAAATGGGGATGATGAAGATCCCGCGGATTGTTTAAACTATACAATAACTAATTTCAAATCTAGAGAAGCAATAAGACCTGGTCATGAAATGGAGGACTTCTTGGACAAGTCCTATTACTTGAACACTGTAATGCTCCGAGGAGTTTTCCGTAATTCGTATAATAATTACTTTGGAGAACTGCAATTTGCATTCTTAAATGCGATGTTCTTTGGTAACTATGGGTCGAGTTTGCAATGGCATGCAATGATTGAACTGATATGTTCAAGCTCTGCTGTGCCTAACTGCATGCTCGATAGATTAGACGAAGTCTTGTATTTCCAGGTAAAGACCTTACCAGAGCAGTATTCAGATATATTATTGAATGGACGAGTTTGGAATACTTGTCTATACTCCTCTTTCCAGAAAGATCTTCTGCCCAATACTAAAGGAATGATGGAAAAGAAATATCCAGAACTAGTTGGTGAAGATAACGAAGATGAGTTTACTGTTAACGATCTCGGTGATGAAGAAAATGACAACGCTGATGATGAAGATGATGAATTCAAACCTACCATTGTCGGTGGTGTTTATTATCAAAAATAACAGTTATACATGCGTGGCGCTATCACCAAAAGTAATCGACTTAGTGCCGGTGGAGTTTATGGGTGCCCTTAATTAGGGATCGCTATGGAAGGTTATAGAATAGGATCGAAGCAGCAACAAGGGTGGTCAGAAGATAGTTAAGGGATGTGACGGTTTGCATAAGTAAAAGGAAAAATAATAAAGTTATTTAAACAAAGTGCAATTGGTAACCGAATGCCTTTGTACTCCAGTTATCATCGCTGAGCGAGTGATACAGGCAAAAATCACAAAAGAAAACAAAAGCAAAAAAAAAGAACAGTGATGTCAAAAGCTGTTGGTATTGACCTGGGAACAACTTACTCGTGTGTCGCTCATTTTTCCAATGATAGGGTGGAAATAATTGCGAATGATCAAGGTAACAGGACCACCCCATCTTATGTGGCCTTCACTGATACCGAGAGATTAATTGGTGACGCCGCTAAAAACCAGGCCGCTATAAATCCTCATAATACAGTCTTTGACGCAAAGCGGTTGATCGGCCGTAAGTTTAATGATCCTGAAGTAACGACAGATGCCAAACACTTCCCCTTTAAAATTATATCCAGAGAAGGTAAACCAGTAGTGCAAGTAGAGTATAAGGGTGAAACAAAGACATTCACGCCTGAAGAGATTTCTTCTATGGTGTTGACCAAGATGAAGGAGACTGCCGAGAACTATCTGGGAACCACAGTAAATGATGCTGTTGTAACTGTCCCCGCATACTTCAATGATTCTCAAAGACAAGCAACTAAAGACGCTGGAACTATTGCAGGGATGAACGTTTTACGTATCATTAACGAACCCACTGCAGCAGCGATTGCTTACGGACTTGATAAGAAAGGTAGGGCTGAGCACAATGTTCTGATTTTTGATTTGGGTGGTGGTACCTTTGATGTCTCTTTACTGTCGATCGATGAAGGTGTCTTTGAGGTCAAAGCTACCGCAGGTGATACCCACTTGGGTGGTGAAGATTTTGATAATAGATTGGTGAACCATTTGGCCACGGAATTCAAAAGAAAAACTAAGAAAGACATTTCCAACAATCAAAGGTCATTAAGAAGATTGAGAACCGCAGCAGAAAGAGCGAAAAGAGCTCTTTCTTCCTCTTCTCAAACATCTATTGAAATTGACTCGTTGTTTGAAGGTATGGATTTTTATACTTCATTAACAAGAGCAAGATTTGAAGAACTGTGTGCGGATTTGTTCAGATCAACATTGGAACCGGTGGAAAAGGTACTCAAAGATTCTAGGCTGGACAAATCTCAAATCGATGAGATTGTTTTAGTGGGTGGGTCTACCAGAATTCCGAAGATTCAAAAATTAGTTTCTGATTTTTTCAACGGCAAAGAGCCCAACCGTTCTATAAATCCGGATGAAGCAGTTGCATACGGTGCAGCAGTTCAGGCAGCTATTTTGACTGGTGATCAATCGACCAAGACACAGGATTTGCTGTTGCTGGATGTTGCGCCATTGTCCCTAGGAATTGAGACCGCGGGTGGTATAATGACCAAACTGATTCCTAGAAATTCAACCATTCCAACAAAGAAATCAGAAACTTTTTCTACTTATGCAGATAACCAACCAGGCGTTTTGATTCAAGTCTTTGAAGGTGAAAGGACCAGAACAAAGGACAATAATTTGCTGGGAAAGTTTGAACTAAGCGGCATTCCACCTGCCCCCAGAGGTGTACCACAGATTGATGTCACCTTCGATATCGATGCTAACGGTATTCTCAATGTTTCTGCTTTGGAGAAGGGAACTGGAAAGACTAATAAGATCACCATCACCAACGATAAAGGTAGGTTATCAAAGGACGATATCGATAGGATGGTTTCCGAAGCTGAAAAATATAAAGTGGATGATGAAAAGGAGGCAGAACGAGTTCAGGCTAAAAATCAGCTTGAATCTTACGCATTTACTTTGAAAAACACCATAAATGAGCCAAACTTCAAGGAAAAGGTTGGCGAAAGTGATGCAAAGAGGTTAGAAACAGCTTCTCAAGAAACTATTAACTGGTTAGATGCTTCGCAAGCAGCCTCGACGGATGAATATAAGGACAGACAAAAGGAGTTGGAAGGCGTTGCTAACCCAATAATGACAAAGTTTTACGGTGCTAATGCTGGCACCGGTGTAGGCGACTCTGGTGGTTTCCCTGGGTCCATGCCAAATCCAGGTGCTACGGGTGGTGGAGAAGATTCTGGTCCAACGGTAGAAGAGGTTGATTGATTGACCTTTCCTCTGATTCCTTTATGATTTTATTTAGCTATTTTATGTATTTCTTTAATGTCTTCAGTTTATATACTATTGCGGGTAATTAATTCTAGATTGACGAAAATTTTTTTTTCTTTTGTTCCAGCAGCACGCAAGAAATCTCGAAACGATGATGACTCTTAAACATGAAAAGTATCATTTTGCGTCCGATATTAAAGTGATGTTTCTTGATTTACTGCCATATCTAGTTAAGAGCTTCAAAGGAACCAAGGAAATATGTCCGAGAATAACACACACTTCTCATTTCCAAAGGAGGAAGAAAAAGTTCTAGCCCTTTGGGATGAAATCGATGCTTTCCATACTTCATTAGAATTGACAAAGGACAAGCCAGAGTTTTCATTTTTTGATGGACCACCATTTGCCACTGGTACTCCACATTACGGTCATATCCTTGCATCCACTATCAAAGATATTGTTCCAAGATATGCTACTATGACAGGCCACCATGTTGAAAGAAGGTTTGGGTGGGATACGCACGGTGTTCCAATTGAACATATCATTGACAAAAAATTGGGTATTACTGGCAAGGACGATGTCTTCAAGTATGGTCTTGAAAACTACAACAATGAGTGTAGATCGATTGTTATGACTTATGCTAGTGACTGGAGAAAAACTATTGGTCGTTTGGGTCGTTGGATTGATTTCGATAACGACTACAAGACTATGTATCCATCTTTTATGGAATCCACATGGTGGGCTTTCAAGCAACTTCATGAAAAAGGGCAAGTTTACCGTGGATTTAAGGTGATGCCTTACTCTACTGGTTTGACTACGCCATTAAGTAATTTTGAAGCTCAGCAAAATTATAAAGACGTCAACGATCCAGCTGTTACGATTGGTTTTAATGTCATCGGTCAGGAAAAAACTCAATTGGTTGCATGGACTACTACGCCATGGACTTTACCTTCTAATTTGGCGTTATGTGTCAACGCTGATTTCGAATATGTAAAGATTTACGACGAAACCAGGGATCGTTATTTCATCCTATTGGAATCTTTGATAAAAACCCTGTACAAGAAACCAAAGAACGAAAAGTACAAAATTGTGGAAAAAATCAAAGGTTCTGACTTGGTTGGTTTGAAGTACGAACCATTGTTCCCATATTTTTCCAAACAATTCCGTGAAACTGCTTTTAGAGTCATATCTGATGATTATGTCAGCAGTGATTCTGGTACTGGTATTGTTCATAACGCTCCAGCCTTCGGTGAAGAAGATAACACTGTTTGTTTGAAGCACGGCATCATATCAGAAGATTCCGTTTTGCCTAATCCTATTGATGATCTTGGTAGATTCACCAAGGAGGTTCCCGATTTCGAAGGTGTTTATGTCAAAGACGCTGATAAGTTGATTATCAAGCATTTAACTAATACTGGCAACTTGTTACTTGCTTCCCAAATCCGCCATTCTTACCCATTTTGCTGGAGATCTGACACCCCATTATTATACCGTTCCGTCCCAGCTTGGTTTGTTCGTGTTAAAAATATTGTTCCACAGATGTTAAATTCTGTTATGGAATCTCATTGGGTTCCAAACACTATCAAGGAAAAGAGATTTGCCAACTGGATTGCGAATGCTCGTGACTGGAATGTCTCCAGAAACAGATATTGGGGTACACCAATTCCATTATGGGTTTCTGACGATTTCGAAGAAATTGTTTGTGTTGGTTCTGTTAAAGAACTGGAAGAACTGACTGGTGTACGCAATATTACTGACTTGCATCGTGATGTCATTGACAAATTGACAATACCATCCAAACAAGGAAAGGGCGACTTGAAGAGAATTGAAGAAGTCTTCGACTGTTGGTTTGAGTCTGGTTCTATGCCTTATGCTTCTCAACATTATCCTTTTGAGAACACTGAAAAGTTTGACCAAAGAGTTCCAGCCAACTTTATCTCTGAAGGTTTAGATCAAACAAGAGGTTGGTTTTACACGTTAGCTGTTTTGGGTACGCATCTGTTTGGGGCCGTTCCATACAAAAATGTTATTGTCTCTGGTATAGTCCTAGCTGCAGATGGTAGAAAGATGTCCAAATCCTTGAAGAATTATCCTGATCCATCAATTGTCTTAAACAAGTATGGTGCAGATGCTCTAAGATTGTACTTGATAAACTCACCTGTTTTGAAAGCCGAAAGTTTGAAATTCAAGGAAGAAGGGGTTAAAGAAGTTGTTTCCAAGGTATTACTGCCTTGGTGGAATTCCTTTAAGTTTTTGGACGGTCAAATTGCCTTATTGAAAAAGACATCTGATATTGATTTTAAATACGATGATTCCATGAAAAGTGATAATGTTATGGACAGATGGATTTTGGCCTCTATGCAATCTCTAGTACAATTCATTCATCAAGAAATGGGTCAATACAAGTTATACACTGTCGTTCCAAAATTATTGAATTTCATTGATGAGTTGACTAACTGGTACATTAGATTCAATCGTCGTCGTTTGAAGGGTGAAAATGGCGTTGACGACTGTCTAAAAGCATTGAATTCTTTATTTGATGCCTTGTTCACATTTGTGCGTGCCATGGCTCCATTCACCCCATTCTTATCAGAAAGCATTTATTTGAGATTGAAGGAATATATTCCAGAATCCGTATTATCACAATACGGCAAAGACGGAAGATCAGTGCACTTCTTATCATATCCAGAAGTAAAAAAGGAGTACTTCGATGAAGCCATTGAAACTGCAGTTGCCAGAATGCAATCTGTTATCGATTTGGGTAGAAACATTCGTGAAAAGAAAACCATTTCTTTGAAAACCCCATTGAAAACTTTGGTCATCCTACACAGCGACGAATCATACCTAGAGGATGTGGAAGCTTTGAAGAACTATATTATTGAAGAATTAAATGTTCGTGACGTTGTTATCACCTCCGATGAAGCTAAATACGGTGTTGAATACAAAGCCGTTGCTGACTGGCCAGTATTGGGTAAAAAGTTGAAAAAGGACGCAAAGAAGGTCAAGGATGCCTTACCATCAGTTACTTCAGAGGAAGTACGGAAATACTTAGAAAGCGGTAAGTTAGAAGTCGCCGGTATTGAATTAGTTAAAGGTGATTTGAACGCTATTAGAGGTTTGCCAGAATCTGCAATTCAATCAGGACAAGAAACCAGAACCGACCAAGATGTATTAATCATCATGGATACAAACATCTACGCCGAATTAAAGAGTGAAGGTCTCGCAAGAGAACTGGTCAACAGAATCCAGAAGTTGAGAAAGAAATGTGGTTTGGAAGCCACCGACGACGTTTTGGTAGAATACGAGTTGGTCAAAGATACCATTGACTTCGAAGCCATTGTCAAAGAACATTTTGATATGTTAAGCAAGACCTGTAGATCTAACATCGCCAAATATGACGGCTCAAAGACGAACCCAATTGGTGACGAAGAACAATCTATTAATGACACAATTTTCAAACTAAAAGTGTTCAAATTATGAAAACAACTCATATAAATACGTACAAGCTTTTGTCTACTCGAAGTGCTATAGATGTATATGTGTAAATTTACGTTGAAGTTAGAGCCCATGTAATGCTAATTGTCCCTATTGTTAGTGGTACCAAAGCACATGATATACCATCACCCGGAAGCCGGTTACTTTGGCGGCGGCAAAAAAAGATTTAGTATAAATTTGGAGATACAAAAAGGGGAACCAGTGAAGATTAAAGAAGGGATTGATAAGAGAACCCAACAGCTGAAAAGTTGAGAAATATATAATAAAATAAGCACTAGAAAAATGAAATCTACATTCAAGTCCGAGTATCCATTTGAGAAGAGGAAGGCGGAATCGGAAAGGATTGCTGAAAGGTTTAAGAATAGAATACCAGTGATTTGCGAAAAAGCTGAAAAGTCTGATATTCCAGAGATTGATAAGCGTAAATATCTAGTTCCTGCTGACCTTACTGTAGGACAATTTGTTTACGTTATAAGAAAGAGAATAATGCTTCCCCCTGAAAAGGCCATCTTTATTTTTGTCAATGACACTTTGCCACCCACTGCGGCGCTGATGTCTGCTATATATCAAGAACACAAAGATAAAGATGGATTTTTGTATGTTACTTACTCAGGAGAAAATACATTTGGCGAATAGTTGTTTATGAGAAATGAAGCATTAACAGCAGAAACGGAAACTGTACGGATATATTAATCAGCTGTCATCCCAGTACAAGAATGCCTACATAAAAAATCCGAAAAAAATAAAACAAGGGAAAAAAATATATATACATATTCATTAAAGAGCTTTGTACATAAACGGAGTCAAGATTTGCCAGTATTTCCAAACATATGTGGGGCCATTTTGATGTTTACCTAGAGATCACGGTTTGCTTGGTGCATCGGAAAGAAGAATATTTTTAAAATACAATATAAAAAAACCAGAAAGGAGTTGAAATAACAGTACAGTGCGGATCTGATGCCCTTCTCCATTAAAGTGTTTTCTTGCCTGCCAAAATATGAGCCTCTCTAGCCCGTTCGTTTGTTTTTCTTATATAAGATAGGTTTCTCTCAGAAGTCTTAAATACCGTATAGTGGAAAAGAATTATAAGTAAGTATCCAACTAATCATTTTTAGCATAAGAAAATTTTTAAATGGTGTCATCCTATCTTGTCGTCTCGTAAGGCCTCTCTTGATAGATTGTAATATATGTACATTTTACACTAGTTATATGGTAAACAGGAAATATTATGAATTATTCTCTATAGAAACAAATGCCCAATTTATTGCCTGTATTTTTAACGTACTTTTCAATTGGATCGTTCTCAATGCTGTATTCCTTCAAATTAATTATGTCATTGTAGGTTATTATATCTCTGAATTTTCTGTCCGACTTATACCATTCGTGAATCAACCAAGTCATTTCTTTATTGAATACAGAATTATCTGAGTCTAGTGTCTCGATCAGTTCTTTTAGAATATAGTACATTTTGTTGAAAGAAACACCTGCTGTTATGAAGATTGAAACCATGGACCCCGGTATAATATGCTCTTTAGGTAGTGTCTCGTAGAAAAAATTACAAACAATGGGAAAAAGCTCAAAAATAGGGAAAATGAACTCTGAATCTTGGACATTTTTACCAATTTTAATTAAAACATTAGACAATAAATTAATGAAGTTTATTGAATCTTCTTTCTTGCCTGTATTATTGAACTCCATTCTCAAAGATTGAAAAAGTTCATCCCACTTGACCATAATCATTTCGTGATCCCTAAAATCTGCTATCCTGAAAATGAATAGGGCAATTTCATGATAACTTAAGGGTACAGCGAAATCATTGAACAATTCACTTGTGCTTAAGATTTTACCATCTAAAGTTTTGATTAACTCATCTTTAATAGTAGAATCTAGTCTTGCATCCGTATACACAAGTGATAATATATCTCCTTGGATACCAGCAACTTCACATGCATCTTGGATTTTACTGGCTAATTGTACAATTTTTTGTTTCTGACTTAATGGGGACACACTGTTGCAAAAGCCATTAGCACGTGAAAGAAACTCGATTCTTTCAAACAATGAGATGTTGAAATTCGACGTAGCTAATTGGTAAAGTATTTCAGCAGATTCGAAAAACTTAGATCTTCTTGAATAATATACCCAAAGGATATTTGATATCTTTAATGAGCTGCCTGCCTTTTCCATTAGATAAGGAAGTATGAATGGAGTTTCGATATCTAATAATCTATCTTCTCTGTTTTGAGATACAAGCCAATCATACATATGATAGTGGAACAATTTATCGTTATATTTAAGTGCAACTTCATAACTTTTTTGTCTCAGCTTCACCTCATCGTCATTGGATATCGAAACCTGATTTTTGGTTTTAGATGATGGATTTTTGTCGGCAAGTTCGTCAACTTTTATCAAAGTCTCAAAAACCAAGTCGTAGACTAAAATACGTTTATCATAATACAGCTTCCTTTCGTCATTTTCTAAAAATCCATTCGCCACATACTGACAAGCTAATTTACCTTTATCCATTGAGTTGGCGATATTCAGGAGGAACTCAATAGATTTTGGATAATAATTTACACTTAACATCATTGATACGGCTTCTTTTAATTTGTCGATAGAAAGATCGTCCACGATTTGTTCAAGCAAAGCAGTAGCATTCTTCAAGTGATAATTTAGCGAATCGTAATTGCGCAAACCGATTTCTTTAGCCCTTCTGAGATGCTCAATAGCTCTGAATCCTAATATATCGCTTGCAGAACAGAACGATCCGCACCGTTCTTGTAAAGCTGTTGCAGTATACTCTATGGACGCGCCTTTAGTAATATTTCTATTGATAATAGAGAGCAAAATTTCTCTAATTAAAGATTTCGTTTTGTCATTCTGAGTGAATAGATCTTTAAAGTCTAGTTTTACCAAATCTTGTTGGACGTCTGAGCTTACAAAACTGATAATATCCTTAAATCCAAGGTATTGGTTATCGAATCCTTCGACTTCGCTTTCCTCATATAACACGTTCAAGAAAGATAAGCCTTCTTTAATTGACTGCACTAATTTTATCAGGGCGTTAATAGCTATACTCTCCGCTTGGTTCGCAACTTCTTCTGTTTTATCAACAATTCTATTGTTAGAATTATTTGCTAGTAGGTAGGGAGCTGATATTTGGGAAATAGAGTCACCATAAGTGGTGAAAAATTCATTCAAAATGTTAACTGAAGATAGATAATACTCGATGCAATCTTTGGAAATAGATACCTTCGATATTACGTTCTTATTCTGTGAGATGGCATCTGCCTTCAAATTATTATTAGACGAACCGATTGAAATAGAAGGATTATATGCACGGTGTGTTACAGTGTTCTCTGTAAAAGTCGTAAAGACGTGTCTACCCCAAATATCCCGGAATAATCTCGTAATTAACAATGCAATACCGTAAAATCTAGGTGATAATATTACGTCATCTAAATCAAAATCTTCCTTATTCGTAGAGGAGGGTCTATTAAATCCAGTTAATGATTGCTGAAGATTTGTTGTAGTGGCTAAGGTAGGTTTTGATAACAAGGAGGATACTGTGGATACAGAATAACGATTGTAAACAGGTTTGATATCAACGACGCCGGGAATTCCCATAGTTAAGAAAGTTAAGGCATTAGATCTTAATTTCTCCGATTTGTTTGATTTGCAAGTAACAAATAACGCAGTGGAGCAAGCCTCCGCGGCACCATAATTTAATACAAATGGTAATGGATTATCGATTAAGTCCTCAAAAATTTCATCAGGAGTACGGTATTTATAGATTTCCACAGAAGTATTAGTCAAGACTGCTACTCTTAAGGTTTCTGATGTGTATTGTGTTGCAAATTCATTAGCAAATCCTTGTGGCTTTGTCGTTGCGTTAAACAACCCTGATAAAGGAATAACCTGTTGGACTGGGTCTGTAGTTTCCAAGAACGTGGCATTTTCAACATACTTACCGTGTGTTTTCAAAATACCATAATCTGGAACACTAACAAAAAGCTTATGTTGTAAGGTGGCCGGTGGGAGCTTGGTGACTTTAGAGGTGGTAATACCCGTAGTTACAGTATTGGAAATTTTTTCTTTTTTATTTGCCTGCTCTATTTGCTGAGATGATTTAACCACAGTGGAAAAAAAAATACCTGGAGAAATAATAGTACTCGCTTTTGTAGTCTCTAGTAATACAGATGACTTCTTTTGAAATTTCAAAAGTACTGGTTCTGAAGACATTATGTTTGAAAAAAAAGGAAAGCTCCTTTTTGCTTGTTCTTGTTCTTGTTGTAACAATTCTTGTTGGATGACGTCGGGTGTTACGGAACTTGGTGGAAACTTGATTGATTCAAGCCTTAAGGCCTCAATGTTGAATCTGCCCATGGAACCATTGAAGTATAAGCGTACCCCACCCACTGTTAAGGCAACCAAAAACAGGTTATTGTTTTCATCAGGTGTGACAGAGCTTATCTTCACGATTTTGAGGTATTTATGGCCTAAAATTGGTGCGGCTCTTGCTGTAGTGGTACCTATGATCCTACTGATATAGGCAGGTTCAATGGACATGGGTCCTTCCAGTGATTTCTCTGTTATGACGTATGCTTTGATAGTGGATTTAGAAGATAATGAATAAATGATGCCTCTTTGTTGGTCGATAGTTAATTGTATAATAGTCTCTTGTTGAAATCCACCATCACCGTTAGTATTGTCTTCGAAGAGCGCTTGAACGTAATCAATACCTGGAATCTGGGATAACATGTTAGTTGGTAAAAAACTTGATAAGGCAGATTTTGTTAAACAAACTTTGCTACATTTGCTATTGAACCAATCATCGGAGCTTGAATACTGCAACTCCCAGATATTGAGACCACTTCCTTGGCCAGCGAAGAAAATCCTACCTGATCTTTCATGACACACAATGTCTATTATATCAACCCCTTGCACAGGGACAGATAAATGTGTATTGAATACACTTAGTTCGTTAGTGGTCTTGTCTAAAGAGATAGCAAACATAAAAATATCCATTGTTGTGCATATCAAAAGTATATGTCTAACGGTAGGCACAAAGGTGTTCGGTTTAGGTTTCACTAGGGCAACTTTTCGGATGGTATGCTTCATATCATCTATCACCTGATACTCGTTATCATTGTTAATATTCCAGAGTATTAGCTTATTATCGATAGTTATCCAACATCGGTTCAACTCCGGAAAAATACCCATATCTGTCCTTGTCTGTGAAGTCGAAAGATCATGCAGAACTTCGTCCGGTATTTTGAACACGCTCTGTCTTTCAAAAGGAGTAAACGCACCTAAACCATTTTTCTCTCTACTGAAGTTATAATCCACCCCACTATTATAATAAGACCTTTCATCTAGTACTGGAGTGCTACTATCCTTATGTTGTAGATGGTCAATGTACTTCCCCGCCAAATCTAGTGGTTTCGAAGTCCCCATCCCAGAAACACGAATGTGCTCATTCATATTGGACATATTAGGATTGATGCTGCCAGAGGTCGCCCCCATAGCACCCGCTCTCATGAGCGGATTGGGACCAGCAATTGGATATGAATTTAATATGCGTGTAGGTTGTTCGTGTGGTGGCTTAGCTGCAGATGAAGCCGGCTCATTGAAGCCACTTCGAGGTGCTTCCTGATGATTCGTTAAAGGGTACGATCTGCTATCTGAGAACGTTTCACCAGCACCTGTGGGCCCACTGTTGTGGAAAAAATTTTGAAACATGAACCGCGTAGAAAAAGAAGTAATGAACGCACTCTAGTTCTTTGCTGCCCGCTAGTTAGATTCTGGTAACCAGTAAGCCTGCGGAAGAGTTTCGCTTTAGTATGTTTAGAATTCTACTTTATTATTGTCCCATCTCGAAAAATTATTTTTCTACAAATTCAGTAACAAGCTCTCGTAGGGAGCGATATAAAAACTGTAAAAAGGGCGTCACAAAATAAATAGCAATAATTATGACCCATTGCAAACACTGTCAAATACATAGGATAATATCCCAACTTGAGGGTCGATTTCAGACTATTATTTATCAATAAAAGGTACTAATTAGTTATTTACGCCCTAATACAGTTTACTCTCATATTTTAGGTGTGACTCCTTTTTCAGATGATACCCTTACCTTTATTCGTTTTAACCCTAAGCTAGTTAGGTCATGGTATTCCCTTTTTTCATATGGTAGTAGTAGCTATAATAGTAATAAGAATGAAATACTTGGAAATTATGTCTAGATATAAGACGATATAATCAGTGTCGCTGCTTCAAAGTCTCGAAGTTAGAAACTGGATATGTTGCGGTTTGCACGATGTTACTCTTTGGCTAGGACCAAAGTTACACGTAACAAAAGCACACCCTTTAGGCCGGAATATGCATTGAAGTGCGGCCTGGAGATTCATACGCAATTGAGCACCAGAAACAAGCTTTTTTCACAGTCCACGAACAGCACAACATCTCTAGTAGATGCACCAAACCAACACACCAGTTTTTATGACATAGCTCTGCCAGGAACGCAGCCGGTTTTAAATATGGAAGCAATTTTGTTTGCCATGAAGCTATCTTTGGCATTGGAGTCTCAGGTAAATAGCGTGTCCCAGTTTGATCGGAAGCATTATTTTTATGGGGACCAACCTCAAGGATATCAGGTGACACAGCATTACAGACCGTTTGCTCAAGGCGGGAAAATAAACTTGTCCAAGGAACTGGATGGTATTGACGAATTGTCGAAGGACATTGGTATTTTACAATTGCAGATTGAGCAAGACACGGGGAAGTCACACTACACAGATACAGAGAAAGATGTTATCACTTTGGTTGATTTGAACAGATCGAACGTTCCGCTTATCGAGTTGGTAACCAAACCAGATTTCAGTGACATTAAGCAAGTTAAGGCATTTATCAAGAAATACCAGAATTTGGTCCGCCATTTGCACATTTCCTCTGGAGACTTGGAAACAGGAGCCATGCGAGTAGATGTTAACCTGTCAATCAATGAGTTTGCTCGAGTAGAATTGAAAAATCTGCCCAACACTAGCTCCATCATTGATGCCATCAAGTACGAATATCAACGACAAGTTGAGTTAATTACTGGAGGTGAAACCAGTTCACTGATGGAGCCTGAGACAAGAGGTTGGACAGGTTCATCTACGGTGAAGTTGAGAAGTAAAGAGACTACAATTGATTACAGATACATGCCAGATCCGGAATTGCCATATATAAACCTTGCACCAGACGTTATCAGTGGAGTGAAAAGATTAATACCTCAACTACCCGACGATATAATGAGAATGCTTATGAACAAACCGTACCACTTGTCTTTGAAGGATGCAAAGATTTTAACGTATAACAGTAACCAAAATGACATGTATAATCATGAGGCATTGAGAACGTATTACCTGGACACCTTCTGTGAATTTTCTAGACTCGTTGACAAAGACGGTAGTGCAAAATTACCTACAAGTTGGATTATTCATGAATTTTTGGGTGATTTGAATAAGCTACAGATTCCTTTGACCAATGCACAAGAAATTTTACCTCCAGCAGTTTTCGCCCAGTTTCTGAGACTATTACATGTGGAAACAATATCTCCCACTAGTGGCAAACTGTTGCTGTTTCACATATTGGAAAATTTTAAGAAGAGCAATTGCCAAGATTTGTCTGTTCCGAATTTTTCAAAATTGATCAAAAAATTTGGATTGCATGCGATTAATAAAGTGAATTCTCAGGAATTGACAGAATTTTGTAATGATATCATTGCACAGCATACAGATGACACGTTTAAACAGAACCTGGTCTCTGGTAAAAAGAAAACTTCTTTAAAATTCTTAATCGGACAAGGTATGAGACAAAGTCAGGGACGTATAAAGGCAAGTGAGTTCGAGAAAAAATTCAAAGAGATCTTAAATATTCAATGGTAAAATATAAACGCCGCGTGTAAATAGGAGCCGTGCATAAATAATAATAATAATAATAATAATAATAATAATAATAACACTAATACTAATGACAATGATAATAATATACATAAAAGATACATAGCTCAACTCCAGACACTCATATTATTATTCCAAATGCCAAAGGGTCTTGATGATGCCGGTTGAGAAAAAGATGATACATTCATGTGGTTAGATCCCCATCCTAGCGAAGAATCATTCATCAAAAGCGACGCAGATGATGACATGTTCACTGGCACTGTCGCGAAATCGTCCCTTAGCGATGGGGATGGCGAGGGTTGCGAAGGGTGTACGTTAGTGCCAATGGAACCATGTGTGGCAGAAGACATGAGCAGGGTTTGACTAGCTGGTAGGAAAGGAACACTTGGCGCCGATTGTAAATCCAAGATGAGCGAACTAGAATTGGGGCCACTGGGCAAGTCATTGATCAAGTCAGCAGAGGTGGATGTTGAAGTAGTCGGGTTGGTGTGCATAGAGTTAGACGACGATGACGATGATAGGTTTGTGGAAGCCGCCGAAGTTGATGGTAAGATGCATTCAAAGCTGCTTTGGTTGTATGGAGAGGAAGAGTTCGAGGTAGAAGGTACCAACGACGGTGACGAGTTTGAGTTGAAGTATCTTGTGGAAAATTGTGTTTGACTGTAAAGGGTGCTGTTGCTGTTGTTGCTGTTGTTGCTGTTGTTGCTGTTGTTGCTGTTGTTGCTGTTGTTGCTGTTGTTGTTGTGAACATTAACGTTGCTATTGTAGTACAGTTGGGGATAGGTCTGCTTCAGATGCGCAGTAATCGCTGGATTGGAAGAGTACTGGGAGTATTGTTTATATTTCTGTTGATTCAAGTTATTGTTGGTGTTGAATCTGTGGTGTTTCTTTTGTGTGTTTATATATGGCATGTCATTGGGTCTGGTGTGGTTGTAAGCCCCGCATGAAGACGATTGAATAGGTCTGTTCATAGACTGTAGACCTGACTGGGTACTAGAGTTGCCACTACTGTTGTTGTAATAGTAACTACTAGTACTATTGAATTTCATATGACTGAAGTGCGGGTAGTAGTTGGACTGATGAGAAATATTATTGCGGGACTGGAAGGAGTTACTGGGCTGATTGATCAGCTTCAGACTGCGATACTCTAACAGGTATTTATCCATGTCCTCGTTCTGCGACAAAAACGGAATGCTGATTATTTGGCCTGGCATAGATACGATGTCTTACTAAAATAGAGCAAAAATGAAAAGAATTACAAAAAAAACCGAAACCCCCAGTGATAAATAATAATAGTAACAAATAATAACAATGATAATAATAAAAACCAAAAAGCCGTATCAAATATTAAGCGAAGGATGCAAGGTACGTCTTGTTCTAGATGTAGATGTCACGATGCAAAGAAAAAGAACACGAAAAGCGAATGGAAAAAAAAAAGAAGAGGCTAGCGAGGTTTCTTTCTTGTATGCTGCCTTTGTTTTGTACTATTGGATAGTATCTGTAGTCTTGAACTGCTTGTCTTCTTCTTCTTCTTCATGCCTGCAAATTATGTAGCACATAGAACTGCTAGTATCAAAGTGAAAAATTTTTGGCAAGTTTCTCGAGGCCTGAATCTTCGAGACGCAAGAAAATTGAAAAAATTACGTGGACCCTGGGAAGCGATGAGCAAGAAAGAAAAAACACAAGATTGCATATTGCAGAAGCCTCCTGTAACTATTTTAATGGTTTTGAAATGTAGAATTAGAACTTGCCAAGCCTATTGTAACCTTTTTTACTCATTTATATGCCATTTGTAGGCAAAATGCGTGTATCCTCTTACTGTGTGCGCGGTTGCTGGGTGCTGTGAGCAAGCTGGCGAAATCTCGATATTGAGGTAAAGAACAACACAGTATTGCTGATTGGAGATGAAAGAAGCTCATAGAAGTATAAGAGAGACAGAGAAAGAGAAGGATATCAGTACTATGGAAGGTGAAGAGTCTCCACAAAGGGAGCAATTTGTCAGACCTCCGCTCGATCTGTGGCAGGATTTTAAGGACGGCATTCGCTACGTGATTTTTAATCGCAAAGCCAACCTTGTTATCATGCCCTTGCTTGTCTTGTTCGAAAGTATGCTGTGCAAGATCATCGTCAAGAACGTGGCTTACACAGATATCGATTACAAGGCGTACATGGAACAAATTGAGATGATCCAGCTCGATGGCGTGCTAGATTACTCTCAGGTAAGCGGTGGCACGGGTCCGTTGGTGTATCCAGCGGGCCACGTCTTGGTCTACAAGCTCATGTACTGGCTAACAACGGGAATGGACCACGTTGAGCGCGGGCAGGCACTTTTCAGATTCTTATATCTCTTGACACTAGTGTTGCAGATGGCGTGTTACTACCTCCTGCATTTACCACCGTGGTGCGTGGTGCTGGCATGTCTCTCCAAGAGATTACACTCTATTTACGTGCTACGGTTGTTCAATGACTGCTTCACTACTCTGTTCGTGGTCATTACGGTTTTGGGAGCTATCTTGGCAAGCAAGTGCCTCCAACGTCCCAAATTAAGGAAGTTTCTGGCACTTCTGATCTCCGCAACATACAGCATCGCCGTAAGCATCAAGATGAATGCACTGTTGTATTTTCCCGCAATGATGATCACGCTGTTCATCCTCAATGATACAAGCCTAGCCCTGACTGTGTTGGACCTGGTTATGATGATCGCATGGCAAATCGCAGTTGCGGTGCCATTCCTGCGCAGTTTCCCGCAGCAATACCTACATTGCGCCTTCGATTTCGGCAGAAAGTTTATGTTCAAGTGGAGTATCAATTGGCAAATAATGGAGGAAGAGGCGTTCAATGATCAGAGGTTCCATTCGGCCCTCCTGATCAGCCATTTGGTCGCCCTTATTACGCTATTTTTCTCTATGTACCCATTTATCCTTCGAGACTTGTGGTCTTCCCTACGCCATCCGCTGAGAACAAATGCCGTTGCAACCACTAATTCCGCCAAGACTATTCCATGTATTCTCATCATGTCTAACTTCATAGGAGTGCTTTTCTCTAGATCGCTCCACTATCAGTTTCTATCCTGGTACCACTGGACCCTACCAATACTGATCTTCTGGTCTAGAATGCCCTGCTTAGTTGGTCCGATCTGGTACGCCCTACACGAGTGGTGCTGGAATTCGTATCCGCCTAACATCAATGCCAGCACGCTACTGTTGACATTGAACTCCGGCCTATTGTTACTGCTGGCCTTGACGCAACTCTCTGGCTCGAACATACCCATTGAGAATCATATCTGTACCACTAGTTTGATGGAAAAGAAGCTCAACTAAACGAACCTCTACCCACCACATTATTACTTGTTTTAGACTATTTCTATGCTATTTAAATAGTAATACAATTATTTACTAGTGTCGTTATTACCCGCGCTCAGTTTTTTTTTTTGGGAACATCAAAAGGATGAAGGCTAAAAGTTAACCAAAAGGATCAAAATGTAAGCAAAGGTGCCACAGAAAAGTTTATCACAAACCGTACCTAGCTGTGAAAGTTTTCAGACTCTGTTTTTGGTGACTGTATATTTAATCATAAAGGGACACGAAACTTTCGTGCAGGACACATAGTAAAAATAGGCATGGCGGTAAATCCTGAGTTAGCACCGTTTACCCTCTCCAGAGGAATCCCGAACTTGGACGATCAAGCCTTGAACACCATCATACAACTTCAGGATTACATCCAGCAGGCCATTCAGCAGTTAAACTATAGTACCGCAGAGTTTCTGGCCGAACTGCTCTACGCTGAATGCTCTATTCTAGATAAATCAAGTGTTTACTGGTCAGAGGCGGTTTATCTGTACGTACTGTCGCTGTTTCTGAATAAAAATTACCACGCTGCCTTTCAGATTTCTAAAGAATCCAAGGAGTACCATATCGGTGTTGCGTATATTTTCAGTCGTTGTGCTTTACAGCTTTCGCAGGGAGTAAACGAAGCCATCCTCACGCTTTTATCATTAACAAATGTATTTTCTTCGAACAGCAATAACAGCAACAATACGCATATAAATGCTGTGATGAATTCTAGTCTAGTTCATATTCCTGATTTGGCCACTTTGAATTGTCTGTTAGGTAATCTTTATATGAAACTAGACCATTTCAAGGAGGGCGCGTTTTATCATTCTGAAGCCCTAGCCATTAATCCTTACCTATGGGAATCTTACGAAGCGATCTGTAAAATGAGAGCTACCGTGGACCTTAAAAGAGTTTTCTTCGACATCACAAGACAAAAAAGCAACAGTCATCACAATAATGCAGCAGCATCCTTTCCGTCTACATCACTATCGCATTTCGAACCTCGTTCACAGCCTAGCTTATATTCAAAGACAAACAAAAATAGCAGCAATAACATTAGTAATAATATCACTACGCCGTTTCAGTTGTCGAATTCTAGCCCTTCTACGTCAGCATCTTCTTTTTCATCTATTCAGCATTTTTCAAGGTCGCAGCAGCAGCAGCAGCAAGTGAACCCATCATCAATAAGGGCTTATCAGAATAGAAATATTCAAACTCCCAAAAATTCTACAAATAACAATAAGACATCCTCTGCATTACCGACTAACATTTCCATGCCTTTGGCATCGCCGTCCTCCAAACAACCTACAATAAGTTCACTGGCTAAAGTTTATAACAGAAACAAACTTTTAACGACTCCTCCGTCGAAATTGTTAAATAACGACAGGAGCCATCAAGCAAATAATAATAATAGTAATATTAATTTTAACATCACGAATAAAACAACTTTCAAAACACCTAGAAACCTATATTCCTCAACAGGTAGGTTAACCGCTTCGAAAAAAAATCCGAGATCCTTGATAATTAGTAACTCAGTACCAGCTAATGATTACTCAATTACGTTGCCTGAAATCATGTATAATTTTGCTCTAATATTAAGGTCATCATCACAATACAATTCGTTCAAGGCAATTAGACTATTTGAATCTCAAATTCCCTCTCACATCAAAGATACTATGCCGTGGTGTTTGGTGCAGTTAGGAAAACTGCATTTCGAAATCATAAATTATGACATGTCCTTGAAATATTTTAATAGGTTGAAAGACCTACAACCTGCAAGAGTAAAGGATATGGAAATATTCTCGACCCTATTATGGCATTTACACGATAAAGTTAAATCCTCGAATTTAGCAAATGGTCTTATGGATACAATGCCTAATAAACCAGAAACTTGGTGCTGTGTAGGTAATTTGTTATCCTTGCAAAAAGATCATGATGCTGCTATAAAAGCTTTTGAAAAAGCCACTCAACTAGATCCAAATTTTGCTTATGCGTATACTTTGCAAGGTCATGAGCATTCATCCAACGATTCTTCGGATTCAGCCAAGACATGCTATAGAAAGGCGCTAGCTTGTGATCCTCAACATTATAACGCATATTATGGGCTGGGCACAAGCTCTATGAAACTAGGTCAATATGAAGAGGCTTTGTTATATTTTGAAAAGGCAAGATCAATTAATCCTGTCAATGTAGTATTGATCTGTTGCTGTGGTGGTTCTTTAGAAAAATTGGGCTATAAGGAAAAGGCATTACAATATTATGAACTAGCTTGTCATTTGCAACCTACTTCTTCGTTATCCAAATACAAGATGGGTCAGTTACTCTATTCCATGACAAGATATAGCGTTGCTTTGCAGACTTTTGAAGAGTTGGTGAAACTTGTTCCTGATGACGCTACGGCCCATTATTTGTTAGGTCAAACATATAGAATAGTTGGGAGGAAAAAAGACGCAATCAAAGAACTAACGGTTGCCATGAATTTAGATCCAAAAGGTAATCAAGTTATTATTGATGAATTACAAAAGTGTCATATGCAAGAATAAACGCAGGTGGACAAAAACATAAGAAATTAAGGAAAGACTAAATTTTCATTCATCCTATTAATTTTAAGTAAATGTAATAGTACTAGTTATAATAATAATAATAATAATAATAATAATAATAATAATAATAATAATAATAATAATAATAATAATAATGTGAATAACAATAAAACTTTGGTTCAAATATAAAATAGTTAAAGTGTTTGCCTTCATGGTCGTCGTGATGGACTCACTGAGATTGTCGGTTTTCATTTTACACATAAGTATTTTTATACTTAGATAGTTTATCAGTATGTATATTATGCTCTATTAAATATTAATTATTAAGGTGGTTAAATTGTTCAAAAGAAAAAAAAATGTTGTTGCAGCTTTTAAAGCCTGCCACCAGGATACTCAAATGCTTCACTTTCTAAATAATCATTAGAATTTACAAATTGTTTTTCTTCGATTGGATATTTAGAATTTCTTTTGTTTTGGGGTTCATCCCATTCAAATTGATCCCTCTCCTCTTCCTCTTCTGCATCTCGCAACTGGGTTTGTATCCTAGCCTCTTCCAGTAACGTTTGCGCCTTGCTTAAAGATATTGTTGGTGTGGCATATGAACTAATCACAGGTACACTGGTATCAATATCAATGGTGGCCTTTATTATGGCCGATAACCATGCCTTCATCTCAGATTTGTTCTCGACTGCAAAATAATGGACACGAGGTTCCGTAAAAGTTAATCCTTTTTTGCACCCTGGCTGTGGAGGAACCAATTTGAAACAATACTTTCCTTTTCCCAGGCTTGCAGCGTATAGGGAAATTAGTCTATCATCATCGCTGGCAGGTAAAACTCTATGAGCCGTTATGTCTATCAAGCCACGCTCCTTCTCATCATTGGTACTAGTAAAATAAGAAAGCCTCGTACCATGAAGCGTAAAAAATCTTTGCTTCCAAGTCCCCATAGTGCCGCTGCCTTTTTTACTCATCCAGCCTGAACAATCGGCGTTTTGCATGGATTCTTTTGCTGTTATGGAACGTATGCCTTCAGTAAAAGCAGATGTTTGTTGCTTTTTAGCGTTCGATCTTGGAAGTATTGATTTAACAGATTTTTGAGTAAGTTCACTGGGAGATCTTTTGGAATCCTTATTCCCAGAGGACGAATCTTTGGTGCCAGAGAAAATTTTTTTCCTACTCTTTTCCTCAGAGGGGCTATCCTTGGAGCCACTGTTATGTTTGTGCTTACTTTTATGTTTATATTTGTGCTTATGTTTACCTTCACGCGGTTGGGGTATCTCCTCTTTATTGCTATTGTTACTATTATGAGTGTCGCTGGGCACCAAAGCAATGTTGGATTTTGAATTTATGGGGCTCAAAGAAGTTTTCAAAGGGCTAGTAACTAACGAGTGTTTTCTACTATGGGAGTAAGACTGTGATCTTGCGTGTGAATAGGAATTCGATTGAGAGCGAGAATGGGAACTCATTTTAGAAGGGTCAATGGTAAAAGTTTGTTTCGAAGGTGATGTTGGATTTGACTGACTCTTTGAAGAAAAAAAGGATAATATAGAAGAGTTTCTTCTATGCTTTTTTATTTCAGAAAGTGATGCATCTCTCGAGTGCCCGTAAGACGACTTCTTGTGTGCCGAATCGAGAACCGATCTATTGGATTTTACGGGCTGTTTTGTTTCTTCTTCGTCAAAATTTGATTTGACTGGTGATAACATTGAAATTCTATTGAATAAATCAACGAATGAACTCCCAGACTCAGTCCTCTTATGGCCATTGTAGACAACTGAGTTTCTGTTCGGATGGTGGGAGGTAGCATTTGATGATATATTCGAAATTGCTGGAAGAGACTCGTCTGTATTAACTGTATTAATGGATGGTAAAGTGGCAGATGTCAACGTTGTTTTCCTAGAGTTTGAATCAAGACCATTCATAGGAGGGAACTTGAATTTTCCCGTTGAATTATCGGAAGATGTCGAAGAGTTGGTGGTTAACCCATTTAAATACACGCCTGAATTCTTGTTCTTGATTAGATTTGTCGGTTGCGGTGGAAATCTAGCAGTATTATTTGTATGTTTGTTGTTAAAAGAAGGTGATTGTGGTGGTTGAACGGGACTTGGATATGATGGTGGTTTTGGAGCTCTTCCTGGTGATTCAAAAATATCTTTGTCAACGAACAAGCTAGGTATTTCTGTCATATCCAAGACTTGTTCAGCCGAGTCCTGAAGTTTGAAATTTGGATTAACAACAACTGAGCTCGGTCTCTGAAGTTCTGTGGCGCCTGAAGAGGGCTTTCTATCACAGTTCGTCCCTCTTAACTTGCTGTTTGTAGTATCACGGTTGGAGGAAATTGGTTGTTGATTTTCGTCTTTACATACAGTGGCTGCAGGCATTAGTTGAGATGTTTGATTTGAAAAAGCAAAAGAAATGTAGTCGCTGGGAGACCCATTTGACAACGAATCAATCGCAGACTTGATGTTCCCTATTTCTTTGAATATCTCAAATCTTGTACCGAAAGAATTTATTTCTAATTCTTTCAAATGTTCCAATTTTAGTTCCAGTAGTATCTTCCCAGAGACCCTATGCTTCCTGAATTTATTGGAAGTATTTTGGTCAAATCCAACCACGACAAAATAGTCAGTGACTTCTTCTGGACTCCAGTTTTTAGCCATTTTTGGATCTAACGGATTAACGGATTCTGAGCTTGGCTCTAAAGATTTTGTTGAAATATTTGACATACTTGTATTTTTTAATGAATCAGAACTCAGGTTTAAATCGGCTGTACTAGAAAATACTGACCCACGTGTTGTGTTTCCCTCGTTTTGAGATTTATCTTGAATTAAAGTTTCTTCATCTTGCATCTCAAAAGCACTTAGTTGAGGAACTTTTGTGGCAGATTTCGACATGTCTTGTTCGACTGAATCATTTCTTAACTCTTCTAAAGCTTTATCTATATCGCTCATTGTACTCTTCAAAGACGTGTATCTGTTTTCTTGTTGCTGCGAGGAAATGGTCCCTATTTTACTCGTATTATTACTTAGAGTTCCATAATTGACACCTGAGTTGCTATTCTCTTTAGTTCGTATCTTACGCAGACTTTCTGATTTGTCCAAAGTTATCTTTTTAGTGAATACTGCTGGATATAAACCTTCTTCTTTGGTCCTCAAATTGCGCCCATAATACCAACCGTCATTGTACTCACCATCATCTGTAATGACTTCAATTTTGTCACCTGGTCTCATATTGAGCTCGTCCTCCATTCGTTTAGAGTATTCATTCACTGCAATGTACAGAGGAAAAGAACCGGTTTCCCTGCCTAAGTTATTTTTGTTGGAATTCATTTTTTATTTTTTATTGCAATATCTTCCAGTCACGTTGAGTTAGGACTTGATGAAATTACTAGTGGAACTATTGTTTCTATATACAGAAAACAGTAAAACTGCCTTAATGAGACGAGTGTTTGCTCTTAATCTGCGCACCCAGTTTTCGGATGTAAATTGGAAGATTTCTTGAAGGAATCGCACAGATTTGGATTCTTTTTCCTTTTCCTTTTCTTTTCTGCTAGATTTTTATTACCGTGTTATTCATTTTAACTTTCACGTCCTTTCGTTTGTTTTGGTACGGGGGAATGTCGTTTCCGACTACGCGGTTTCGAAAATAATGCAATGTGGCTGAGACCCTCTCTCCACACGTGATATCTTTATTATGCGATAGTCGAACGAGGTAAGAATACTATTAATTCTTGAATAAATCAGTAACCCTTTCGAAATGTTTAGAATATAACTGTGTAAAACTTTTTTTACGTATTCAAAAAAACATTTCTGAATACATCATGTTTTCATTTTAAATTTTTGTCACGGTTTTTGAGTATTTATTTTGAAAGACTTTCATTTTTTCAACATATTTAACACAAAAATCCCAGATTTTCTTAAGGAATTGCAAATAAGAAAACAAATTGAAACCTGTAAAAATCTGAGACTTGAATTTTCGAATCATCATCGCTTCTCTTAGGCCCAACCGCCGTAAAGACTACGTAATATTAGCCGTGATGTAAACCAAATAGCACTTAGATCCACAGAAACCCATGAATTGTATGCTTCATCGATATATTGTCCATATTATAAAAAATAAGTCAATTCTCTGTCAGACATTTTGTTTTTTATACGAGATGCCTTCCCATATCTCTCTAGCATATTTACTGCTTGTAACAAAGAAGAGACTCAGCAAACCGGTTATTCTTCATTTTTGGCTCACATTTTGTTAAGCAGGATAAGGGCTAAATAAGGAGATATTTGATTTGCCACCCTCAAGAGCCCTTGCGTTTTTATACATAATAATCTCGGCGGCTAAATAAGTAATTATCTCCGGGTAAAGCGCGCGGACATATCTTTCGTTTCCTTTATTTTTTTTCGGTAGAAGTTTTCTCAGGGTCCCCCCCCTTTGCAATTTAAAGATGGCCAAGCTAATGACAAAGAGCATACATGCGTTGAGGAACGGTCTTCTTCCTATTGTGCTGAGACTGTTGAAATAAGATTTAATTAATATTACTAAAGGTAAAAACCTTTGATTTTGTTTTGCGAGCATTAAGATGCCGTTTAATCATAATAGCAAGGCAAAGAGACCCAAGTTCCTATTAGACTTGCAAATCAAAGAACTAGTTAATATTCCTCAATCTTCGGGTTATTGCTATACAAAATGGCGTCTGAAGGACGGAACAGGTACTTCGGGACATAAAATAGCTCTAGATGGCGAACATCAATCTGCTTCCACTCAAAGTAGAGGTACAACAAAACACGTACATGTGCAGCACCATAGAGCACAATGGAATTATTCGCTAGACAAACCAATTTTAGTCAAACTTCATTTGGATAAAAATGGCAGGTTTTTGAAGAAGGCCTTAGTTTTGGACGTTTTTTTTGAGTTTGCGGATGCTAATTCAACATTAACTCCTAGCTCAAGTACTAATGGCAAAGTAAAGAAAACCACTCATGCTAATGCCACTGCACTAACTGCTACTGGAAATAATTCATATTCTCAGAAGATAACGGGTAAACTTCTGTTAGGGACAGTAGAAGTAGACATAACGGAATATGTCAAAGAAGACGAGACTCCGACAATGAACAGGTTCCTACTGAAGCACTCAAAGGTCAATTCTATAATCAATATTTCCCTGCTATTAAAATTAGTTAGAGGTTCTTATCAAGATTTCAACATATCAAAATCGTTTACTAATGGTCAGCTTGCTAATTTCAGGCCGGGCATAAACACTATACTGGATAACACGTCTGAGCTATCAAGCCCTACGTCTACATCGATTCAGATATCACCCAAGAACACCTTTTCTAATAGTAATGGTATTGGCACTTCTGCAGTGAAATCTAGCACGAATGGTCCAGGAAACAATACAAGTATCAAGTCACCTACATCTACCAACAAGAGCAGCAGAGCGACAACCAAGCCAGGACTTTCCACTACAATATCGTCTTCAATGAGTCCGCTAATCGAGAGCTTATATCAGAAGACGTTTAAATTACCTTGGGACCCAAGACCAGGGGAATTTACTCCGAGAGAATGCGTAGAGGATATTCTACAAGGCGGAAACGGTTGGGCTAAGAATGAGAAAGGTATTAATTTGATTGATTTACAGGCATTGAGGTTAAATGAAATGGAAGAAGAATATTACAATCCAAACTATGGTAATTACCCTGGGAACAAAGCAAACAGTTGGCCTCCAAACCCTAGCGATGACGGCTACAGTACCATGGGCAAAAGAGAATATCTGGAGAAAAAACAAAACTGGAGCCACATGTCACGTGCACAACGAGCGAAACTAAGAACTCATGACGACGAGGATCAAGAAAATATAGTTGATAATGAAGAAAGTGGCCAGAATAATGACGTTGTCGAAGATAGCAACCCCACAGACTTTTTAACGGATAGAATAAGAGAAAACAAGAATTGGTCTACTATAACCCCAACGAGCTAAACTTTTATATTTTTTATTAGATGGTAATCAAAACTTGCAGTATTGAATTTAATTATTTCAATAGTATCTCCAAATAAAAGGTAGAATATAACTGACGACTTTAACACCAGTACATCATGTATTGTGAGAATTTTCTTAAAAACACCCATGCAGTTTCATTTTAGTAAAAACAAAATTCCTTGCTCATCATTTCTCTTTGACAGAAACCGCCGTACAACAGGAATGAGGCTTGCATAGGGATGTTGAAAAGACAAAAAGAAAGAAAGCATCAACCCAAACACGCTCGGGTTGAAAAATTTAATATGAGCCTAATACGTGCTGTAGCCATTATGTACCAGCTCCCGCTCACAACAATATTGTCATAATGCTATGGTCATATTTGATATAGTAGCTTAAAGCTCTTGTTATCGTTGTTTTCAATCTTGGGTTCACAAAAGATATAAAGTCAACTTACCCATATATAACTAAAAATGTCCGGTAACGGTGCTCAAGGTACTAAGTTTAGAATCTCAGTATGTTAAATTTTTATTTTCCACAATGTAGTTTGGTTAAATTGATTATAAAGTAAGGTTTTTGAGATTTACTGTAGCAGACAACAAAAATAAAGGTCAACGAAATTGAACGCTAAGTGTGTAGCCTGGTTATACTTTTACTGAAGAAATTTTTCATAATGAATGGTCTATATGCCCCATCGCTATTTACACCCTGCCAAAAGTACAACAGTGTACCTAACTGATAATATTCAAATGATTCAACGGCCTGCCTTCATAGGTATGTACGTACGTGGAAAACTTACAAATGGTATCAGAATATTTCAAATCAAAAGTTATATACCGTAACCATGTTTTATTTTCCTATGCTTGTCAACATTATTGGATAACCGTCAAAATCAACCAAGATTTCACAAATGTCTCGCTTAACTTCTATATTTACAGATCAATCACTCAATTCCAAAACTTCCCGACTTTTTTTACTAACAATTGTGCTCATTCTTTAATTATGAGGTATATTTTAACTAGTTAGGTCTACCAGTCGGTGCCATCATGAACTGCGCTGACAACAGTGGTGCCAGAAACTTGTACATTATTGCCGTCAAGGGTTCTGGTTCCAGATTGAACAGATTGCCTGCCGCCTCCCTAGGTGATATGGTTATGGCCACTGTTAAGAAAGGTAAGCCAGAATTAAGAAAGAAGGTTATGCCAGCTATTGTTGTTCGTCAAGCCAAGTCCTGGAGAAGAAGGGATGGTGTCTTCTTGTATTTTGAAGACAATGCTGGTGTCATCGCCAATCCAAAGGGTGAAATGAAGGGTTCTGCTATTACCGGCCCAGTCGGTAAGGAATGTGCCGATTTGTGGCCAAGAGTTGCATCTAACTCCGGTGTCGTTGTGTAAAGAGAATATTGTTTGACTCTTACTTTTAGACTTTACAAATATGTATACTTTCTTTATAAATACAATCTCGAACAGATTGAAGAATCTCAATTGATCCATTGCATTTTTAGAGGAAAACATTTATATTACTCACTTAGTTTGTGGATTCCCTGTAGTTGCGAATATGCTGTACACCTTTTCTTGGGGTACGTCAGAAAAGCGTATACACGTTGATTAGATAAGATTGCATGTGATGGAACAATTTGCAAGCGAGAAACAAGTAACGGTTTTAGCCGTGAAGTATGCGTTTTGATATTTTCAAGATTAACTAGACTAAGTTGATAAAGTAAGATAAGCCAATAGCTCTTCCAGTACTCGTAAAGAAGGCAAACAATTCGAAAGGAAATCTACGAAAGAAGAAGGGCAAGCTAGTAGGTATCATAAGCAATGGAGGATCATGGAATCCAAGAAACTTTGAAGTTGTTATCGTCAACAAAGATTAAAGAGAGGAACAGTGCTTTGGATGAGCTAACGACGGTTTTAAAAGAAGATCCAGAGCGGATACCAACTAAGGCCATACCTACAACAGCGGATGCTCTCATAGAGTTACTTGCATCTGAACACACAAAATATTGTGAACTTCTTCGAAACTCGACAGATTCAACAACTAATAAGTTGTCACTTAGTGAGAGCAGACTCTCTTCAATATCATATGTTTTAAGATTATTTGTAGAGAAGTCATGCACAAGATTTAAGGTGAAAACTTTAAAACTACTTATCGCAGTAGTGCCTGAATTAATGATTGAGGACGGGTCTCAAAGATTATTGTACGCAGTTTCAGTACATCTATCATTTGCTCTAGATGCTTTAACCAGTAGTGACCCTTTCAAACTAAAGTTTATGGTGCACCAATGGATATCCTTAGTCAACAAGATTTGTGAGTATTCTCGGAACCAAATGAAGATATCAATAGTAGACAAAACATTAACTAATTTTTTATCAATTCTCCTGAACCTAATAGCATTAGACACTGTCGGTATATATCAAGTGACAAGAACAATTATTTGGACCGTGATAGATTTTCTGAGATTAAGTAAAAAAGAGAATGGAAATACGAGATTAATAATGTCTTTAATTAATCAATTAATTTTGAAGTGCCATTGCTTAAGCATTATTGATATACTTATGCTAATAAAGGAAACATGGAGTTACAACCTCACAATCGGCTTCACTTCCAACGAATTAATTCAAGATCAATTGTCACTGTTTGATGTTATGTCAAGTGAACTAATGAACCATAAACTTCCGTATATGATTGGTCAAGAGAAGTATACTGAGGAACTTCTTTCTGAATCTCTTGTATCTTCATATCGCGAGTATATTATTCTGCGCTTAGGTAATTACGACCCTCGATCATTCACACTAAATTGTATAGAGTTCTCATATATGCAAGAGTCAAGTGATGAAAAGCCATGGTTTGAATTGTATGATTTTAGGCTTAGAGACAAAAAAGGCGCGTCAGAATGGTTAAGAATACTAGGCATCACAAAGTCATTATTAACATACTTTGCATTGTACAACAAAAATAAAAGTGAGTCCTTACTATTCAAAAGGAGGAAATATGATTCGGATATACGTTCTATTTTACGAGCCTCAGACGATATGGACACATTTCTTATTCATCTTCTAGAGGAGGATAGTTCTCACAAATTTGAACTACTTGGATTACTGTTATGCTCATTTTATGGAACGCTAAAAGATTTTTCGAAGAGTTTCACAAATCAAATGAAAGAACTTCTGTTCTCAAAATTTGAAAGAATTCAATCCTTCAATTGGGTTTGCTTTTCATTCATTCCCTTATTGTCTCAAGTAACATGCGAATTAAGCAATGATGACATGATACGCTTATTCAAAGTTTGCTTACCATTAGTGAAGTCAAAAGAATCTTGCCAAATTAGTTGTATTTTATTGGCCAACTCTATAAAGTTTTCGAAGCACCTTTTTTCTGATGAGAAAACTATCAATCAAATATGTGATTTTTATGAACTATCTGATATTTTAGGCCCCATACTAATTTCTAATGAGTCGTTCATGCTATGGGGATACCTTCAGCATTTCGGTAAAGATTTTCAATCGATGAATGGTATGTCATCCGCTGATAGAATTTTCGAGTGGTTGAAATCGAAGTGGAGCCAGTTGTATGAAGCTGATGATAAGCAAGATCAATTCTGTAATTTTATGTGTTGGTTAGGTAACAAATATGATCCGAAGGATCCATTCAATGACAGAAAGCACAGGAGAATGAATGGGATTCCATCATCTTGGAATGAAAACAGCGAGGTTTGGCAACATTTTCGAGAGCAGCGACAATTTCTTCTTGGTATGAAACTAGAAAAAAAATCGAAATGTTTAAACACTCCCTTTTTTAATTTACCAAAAGTTGCCTTAAACATTACACGATATAACGATACTCTTTACAGGTTATTAGAGAACGCTGAAAGTGAGGCGTTGTCGTCACCTTTACAAAAGTTCACATGGGCAGCGAAATTACTACAAATCGTAGATAATCTCTCTGGAGATTCTACTTTTTCCGAATTTATTTCAGCATACAATAGAACAATCGCAATAACTATTCCAAAACTTAATCTTGATAACCAAACTTCCTACGATTTTTTCTTTGATGAAGTTCTATCAATCCGTACCGTAAATGTCGACCATTTGGTGTTTGACAAGATAGATATGAAAAGCATTGTCGATGATTTCATCGGCTTACAGAAAAAAAAACCTCAAGCGGGAGTTACTATCGTCAATTACTTTGAAACCTCGTCAGAAGAGGCTGCACAGAATATCAATCCATATGAAATAGAGAGTAAGTTTCAGAAGCCTCACCATTCGACCATGGATAAAGTATTGGAAGCTTACCTATGGGCCTCAAAGGGAAAAAGTTTCTCGGAGCGTTTAATGGCCATATTAGAGTTTTCTGATCTTATTACTACAGATGTATTTATATCCTATCTTAGTACTGTTTGCCTGTGGTTAAAACAAACGATTGCGGATAGATCCTCCTATAAAAAAGTCTTGGAAGAGTTTACAGAAGTTTTGGGTGAAAAATTGCTTTGCAATCACTATAGTTCTTCAAATCAAGCAATGTTTTTACTTACATCATATATCGAAGCAATAAGGCCGCAGTGGCTATCATATCCTGATCAACCCCTGAATTCAGATTGCAATGATATCCTCGATTGGATAATATCAAGATTTGAGGATAACTCTTTTACTGGTGTCGCCGCTACGATCAATCTGTCCAAACTGTTGCTTAGCCTACTTCAAAATCATGATCTTTCTCATGGGTCAGTCAGAGGCGGAAAGCAAAGGGTTTTTGCCACGTTTATTAAGTGTCTAAAAAGGCTAGATTCCTCTAGTATTATTAACGTGCTGAGTATCATCTCGAATTATATGGCTCAAGTAAGCTACAATAATCAAAGTATCATATTTTCCGAGATTAAAAGCTTATTCGGACCACCTCAGCAGAGTCTTGAAAAATCAGCTTTTTACTCACTCACAATGTCCATGTTATCTTTAGTGTCTTACCCAAGCCTAGTTTTTTCTTTAGAGGACATGATGACGTACTCAAGCTTCAAACATACCCGCGCGTTTATTAAGCAAGCTCTGAATAAAATATCGAGTACTTTGTGCCATAAAAATCTTACGGAACTCTTTGAATTCTGTAAATTTGATTTGATTTTGTACTGGTTTAACAGAACAAAGGTGCCGAGTACTGACCTAGAAAAAGAATGGGATATAACTCTTTTTGGGTTTACTGACATTTATGAATTTCTTGGGAGATATTTTGTAGAAGTCTCTGCCATTTATTTCTCTCAAGGTTTCAACCAAAAAAGAGTCTTGGATTTATTACACACGATTACTGGGAATGATGATGCTTACCTGGTATATTACAGCTACTACTTGTGCATTCCGCTCGCCTTTATCAGTAGCGGTGTAAACGAACTAATATTTGATATACTGCCCCAAATATCGGGTAAAGCAACGGTAAATCACCACCGAAAGTACCGTTTGTTGATGCTTAAATGGATTATGAAATTTATAGATTTGGGATCACTTACAGAAGTTAAGTCCACTGTTGAAAAACTATCTCCAAATTCATACCTTTCCCATTTTCTATTTGAGAATTCCAGTGCTTCTATGAGATATCAGTACCCACTTCATATACCACTAACTTTAGGAACAAGTTTACTTCAATCGCGCTTTTCTTGTGAGAAGAATAATATCCAAGAATTCAAGCTTTTATTTCTTTCGGTTGTTACCGATCTTGAAAAAGCATCCACTTATACAGAAAAACTGCAATGTGTAAGAGAATTAAAATTTCTTTTGGTATTGTACGAAAATGTACTTGTAAAGTCATCAACCTTGAACTTTATCATAATTCGGCTTTCAAAATTCCTGATTGATATACAGATTCATAACGAAATAATAACGGTTTTCAGCTCATTGTTAAATCTCGCTGACAAAGACATGTTAAAGATAGAGCAGTCCTTGCCCAAATTATTCTGCAAAATCTTTATTTATTTGAGAGAAAATCAAAAGCTCTGTCCTTCTTTTCAGCAGGCTATAAAGCTAATAGAGCATTGGGATCTCATCAAAATTAAGACTTGGAAATACTGTCTCCATGCAATATTTGGAAATGTACTTCATGATGATATTTATGAAAATACAGAACTGTTGGACGCTGATGATTGTAGTTTAGACGATGTTATCTTGGTTTCCTTACTTTTTTCATATGCTAGAAAACCTGTGGTTTCAAAAATTGATTGTTCCCTTTCTAATGCATTTGCACTTAACATTTTGAAATATCATGTTCCAAAGGAATACCTAAGCAAGAATTTCAAATTATGGTTTGCAACCCTTTCAAGAAACATTTCACGCCAAGAAATCCGTATGGAGAGTACTCGAAACTTTAATAGTGAGTTTCATTTAAAGAACTTTGAAACGGCATTTAACCATCCTGGATTACCGCATATGGTATACCGACGTATCTCAATGTTCAATGAGCAAGCCGAGCTATATGATTCTACTGAGGTGTTTTTCCTTTCTGAATGTATTTTAACATACTTGGTAGGCTACTCAATGGAAAATAGCGAAAGTGAGTTTTGTCTTACGGACGAGGCATTGGAAAATCATAAGGATAAAGTCGCATCACTGGATAAAGATGCACTAAACGCTATATACCCATTAGGAAACGATGTTGGAATGGAAACATTCATATGTGATTATTATTTATCACGAAACGAACCGTACAGTTGTTGGATAGCTAAATTAGCCTGTGGGTTGATCAATCAAATATCCTTCAATATACCACATATTATTTGCTTATATCCTTTGTGCAAAGCATCAACAACTTTCAGTGAATTAGCACTTAATGATTTGTTCTTTCTTTCGATGACTTACGATCCGAAAAGTTGTTTAAAGTGGAGTGATCAAATATTTTCCCAATTGACAATGCTGCTAAACGTTAAAGATTTTAAGATAAAGCTAAGATTGCTTTTTAGTGTAATTAAAATGATTAGAATGGGTTCAAGATACAAAGAACGAAACTGTTTACGCGCGTATTCAAGCTTAGACTTGGAAAAAATTTACCAGATTTCTCTTTTAATAGAAGAGTTCAAGTTTGGCTACTTATTATTTGAGGAAATGAACATGCCAAAAATTAAGGAAATGAATATAAATACGCTCCAAAAAATTTACGAATCCATTAATGATAGCGATTTTATAGCGGGTTTACCTGTTCCACATTCAATAGAAGGTGTTTTGAAATCTATCAATAGAATCGAATCAAATACATGGAAGCGTTTTCTTTTCAATAATGCTGATTTTGATGCCAATTATACCACTTCGTTGAAGAAAGAAAAAGAACCGTTAATTAGGGCTACCGAAGATAGCGGTTTCTACAGTTTGGCCAGCTTATTGGAAAGTAGAACAGCATCCAGTGATGTTTTCAAATGGAATTTAGAACTAGGAGACTGGAAATTACTGACTCCAAAAATTATCGATTCCAGGGCAAAAGGATTGTACCATGCTATCAAAAACATACCGCAAAACGTTGGTTATGTTGAAAAGAGCTTAGAGAAATCTCTGTTAGCGATCTTTGATTCTCGGCAATATTTTACTTCTCAAGATGAGTGGATGGATACTTTAAACGCAATTATTGAATTTATTAGAATAGCATCAAGTTCACAGAATGTTACATCTTTTTCGCTAACACTGATGTCTATCATGAAAGATGATAAGGAAAAGTTGAAGACCATTGATTTTTGTGATCACAAAGTGACGTTAAAAGGTAGGCACACTTTGATGAGTGTACTTTCAAAGAAATCACTAGCGGAAAATGTAGGGAACCCAAAGTATTTACACCTTGGATCTATTATTCAACTTGTTAATTATATTCAGTTAGCAATTGACAATGGTGCATCCCAAGATGCGCTAAGAAATGCTACTTTAATGAGTAATATAGTCAAGAATACCGCTAAATTGTATGAAGACCCTGCTATATTATTTCAAATTGAAAGACTAGCAAGTTACATGTCTGCCAATGCACTCTGGGAGTCGCGAGAGTATAATGTACCGGTAATGATAATGAGGGACCTTTTAAACCGTGATAAATTAAATCTTGACGAAAGTGTACTTTACAACCATTTCAAAGTACTTCTCGATGTACCCATCGACCAAATTAAAGCTCGTTTGGTTAAATGGAGCTCGGAATCCAGATTTGAATCAGCTGCGGCAATATACGAAGAAAACATTGTTAATTGGGATATAAATGTCGATGACCATAAATCAAGCTCTGATGTTTTTTACACACTTGGAAGTTTTCTCGATGAACAGGCACAAAAGTTACGATCAAATGGAGAGATCGAGGATAGAGAACGCAGGTCACATACCGGGAAGGCTACCTTGAAAGCTTTGGAGTTAATATACAAGAACACAAAACTACCAGAAAACGAAAGGAAAGATGCAAAAAGGCATTACAATCGTGTCATGCTACAATATAATAGAGATTCAGAATTATTAAAAGCACTGCTTCTTCAGAAAGAAAAGTTTTTATGGCATGCACTCCATTTTTATCTCAATACTTTAGTATTCAGCAATAAATATGATAATGACGTTATTGACAAATTCTGTGGTTTGTGGTTTGAACATGATGACAATAGTAAGATAAATCAATTGCTATATAAAGAAATTGGGACAATACCAAGCTGGAAATTCTTACCTTGGGTAAATCAAATTGCGTCAAAAATATCTATAGAGGAGAATGAATTTCAGAGGCCGTTGCAACTAACTATGAAACGGCTTCTTTACAAACTGCCATATGATTCTCTTTATTCAGTTATGAGCATATTGCTATATGAAAAGCAGTCTAATAAGGATACGAGCATATCACAAAAAATTGAAGCCGTCAAAAAGATTCTTCTGGAGTTGCAAGGGTACGACAAAGGCGCTTTTGCGAAAAAGTACCTCTTCCCTGTACAAGTATTTTGTGAAATGTCTGTAGAGTTAGCAAACCTTAAATTTGCGCAAAATACAAAAATTTTGCATTTAGCTAATTTGAAGATTGGTCAATATTGGCTGACTCAGCTAAGCACGGAGAAGCTTCCTCTTCCTACGAGTAACTTTACAATCAAAAGTTCTGCTGACGGAAGGAAAGATCGCCCTTATATTGTATCCGTTAATGAAACAATAAGCATCACCACTACGGGACTGTCTTTGCCGAAAATAATTACTTTTAACATTTCAGATGGTACAAAACAAAAGGTTTTGATGAAAGGTAGTAATGATGATCTAAGGCAAGACGCAATTATGGAGCAAGTATTTCAGCAGGTTAATAAGGTTCTTCAAAATGATAAAGAGCTAAGAAAGTTAGATCTGGGTATTAGAACATATAAAGTGGTCCCATTAGGACCGAAAGCTGGAATTATTGAATTTGTTGCAAATTCGACGTCGTTACATCAGATACTGAGTAAGCTACATACAAATGACAAAATAACATTTGACCAGGCAAGGAAAGCTATGAAAGCAGTTCAAACAAAATCAAACAAAGAGAGACTGAAAACTTATTTAAAAATTACAGCTGAAATTAGGCCTCAATTAAGAAACTTTTTTTTTGATTCTTTTCCCGATCCATGTGACTGGTTTGATGCTAAGAAAAAGTATACAAAAGGTGTTGCTGCCAGCTCTATTGTTGGGTACATATTAGGCCTCGGCGATAGGCATTTGAACAACATTCTGCTTGATTGTTCTACTGGTGAACCCATTCATATAGATTTGGGAATTGCTTTCGATCAGGGGAGACTTCTTCCCATTCCAGAATTGATCCCCTTTAGATTAACTAGGGACATTGTTGATGGATTTGGAGTTACAGGTGTTGATGGCTTATTTAGGAGAAGTTGTGAAAGGGTTTATGCAGTGCTAAGAAAAGATTACATTAAGGTGATGTGTGTCCTGAACATCTTGAAATGGGATCCTCTCTATTCTTGGGTAATGTCACCGGTTAAAAAATACGAGCATTTATTTGAAGAAGAGCGTGTCATTAAGAATTTCGATGACGTCAGTAAGTTCATGAGTAGCAACGACAGGAATGAAAATCAAGAGTCTTACAGAGCTCTTAAAGGTGTGGAAGAAAAACTTATGGGCAATGGCTTAAGTGTAGAATCAAGTGTACAGGACTTAATTCAACAAGCCACAGATCCATCGAACTTGAGTGTTATATACATGGGGTGGTCCCCTTTTTATTAGTTGTTCTACGGAAGCTTTGTACTTTCATCTTCCTTTTTCGATATATAGAGGTATATATAAAGTAATGTGCAAAGTCAATGTGATGATGTACCTAAAAACACAGTTGCTGATAGTGAAGCTATCATTATTACTAGACCCCAAATGAATAAAGACAAACCTAAGTACTTGAATATTTTAATACTCACCGGTACTCTTTCATTTCTGTTGGTGAATTCTGAGCCAATTAATTTGTAGCCAAAAAGACCTGGCAAAATGAAAGAAATCGATGTAGACCCTGTTGCACCAACAATTGCTAGAACTTTGGCCAAGGATGTAATTGAAATGGCCAAGATATACGAAAATACCAAGACGCAAAGAGTGATAACATTGGTGTGGCGTTGAGATTCACTACGCAGGGTTGGGCCTTCACTACTCTGCTGGCTTAACTCATCATGTGGTTCCTCACTATTAAAGTCGTCCAATGGGATGAAACCAGTTCTGTTATCATGTAACCTACCCTTTCTAAAGTCTTCAATGAATATGAATATGTTTTTTATTGATGATCTACAAGGGTGACATTGCAATGGAAATGCCAACATGACCAATAGCAGCATTGCTAACCTTCCAATGGTGGTGGATATGGAGTTTGGGTATAAGGTGAGAATATTTCCTACAATATTTTCACCAAATGTCATGTAACCTGCCCCACCAATAATAAGGTATAAAATATAGGCGAATGAAATGGCAAAAATGGGGATCCTCCTAAGTATTCTGAAAGTTTTGTCTGTTTGCTCATTAATAACACTAAACATGTTATGATGACAAGTGTATGCAAAAACAAAAATTGGCAAAGTAGTCAGGGGAGAATGAGATGAAGAATCTCTATGAGGCACCATGAAATAGACCTGGCCTCTTTCTAGCTGATGTCGATTCAGAAAATGGTAAATAATCAAACCGGATAAATATGCGACACTAATAATGGCAATCATGGAAGCATATCGAAGAGAATTCAAGCTTCTCTTAAAGCATAAGGGAGCGATGACGAACATCATCACCAAAGTTATATATAGGCGCCTGTCCAAGAGCCTATGATGCTCTTGCAATCCACCAGTGCTATCATCATTGTGATAGAAAATCGACTGCACTATCTGCGGCACCAGGTCGCCAACAATGATTAGGTAAGATACTCCTACACCAAAACATTTTACTGCAATAGCAAAGTCGAACACTATACTTAGTGATGGATTGATTAATTGAGTGAGTTTAGCAAAGGAAGCATTCTCAGATTTGGGTACATACTTTGCTATTCGTGTCTGTAACAGCAGCCCACATAAGGAACATATTCCGCAAAATGTAAGTGTTATCAAACCTGGCATTAATCCGAATGGCTTGAATGCAAACGGCATAGCAAGCACACCTGCACCGCATGCTGTATGGAGTAGAGTCAAGACCCCTGAAAGTACGTTTGACGACATTTTGTGACAGTTGCTAATTTACTTTTCGTGTTCACCTTGTTTTGTTGTTAGTTCGAGCAACAATATTTCTTTCCTTTTTTGATAATGGAAATAATGGATAAGTTAGGTGATCGAATAAAAAATGTACAAAAATATAACTGAACAGTTACACATTACTTATTTACAAAGATGGGAATGAATAGAATAAATCTGAAGATATCGAAAAAATGGAGGAATAGTCAGTATCCTTTCCTCTTAGCATCTTTGACAATGTCAATCAATCTTTTGAAGCCCATCATGAACTCTTTTCTATGTCTTTGAGACCTCTTCAACTCAGCCACTTTTCCAGGCTTCATGTAAAACCGTTGACTTCTTTTATCTCCAGGGATATTATTTTCAAACATGATCCTGTTTAACCTCTTGAATGATTCAGCAGGATTGTTCTTGTTCATAATTATAGATTTTCCTGAATTGAATCTCATTTGAGCATTCTCTACACTACTTCTAGCAATCTCTGCCTCAGAAAGAAGCTCTCTCCTGTTGATTCGTCCTGCAGATTGCATCATATCTATTGGAATTTCCATTGACAGTATTTCTGCGGTATCACCTCTAATCTTAGAGGCTTGATCATGATTGCTCCTGTTTTCTTGTGCTAGTTTTATTGGATTTAGTATAATTTTATCTATATCCGAATTTTGTTGGCGCAAACAAGCTATAGTTGCGAAACTTTTTCTCAAAGAGATTCTTGAAAGTTTAAATGTGCTCTTCAACATCCTAATTATGTCTTGTGCGTGAGGTTTGGCCAATTTTTGACTTTCCAAGGGACACTTTAGTAGCCTAGTCCCTCTTATTTTTTATTTTCATTATTGAAAAGAAGCGAACTTGAAAAGAAAAAGCAACATTTCATACTAAGAAACTCTTTAATGGGCTTTTACAGCAAGAAGTATTGGAGAGGATTTGAACAATGTCAGATAATAAAATAGAAAAGACTACTGCTCCTGATTCAAATGAATTGAATTTGGAGAACCAACCAGTGGAACAGCAAAACGAAACTAATGTTGACGAATCAGGTCCAGTAGAAAATAAGAAGAAGAAAAACAAGAAAAAGAAGAAGAAGAAAAGCAATGTGAAAAAGATTGAATTGTTATTTCCAGACGGGGAATATCCAGAAGGGACATGGATGGATTATCACCAGGATTTCAATCTGAAGAGAACCACCGATGAAGAATCGCGTTATTTGAAAAGAGATCTGGAGAGGGCCGAACATTGGAATGATGTTAGGAAGGGTGCTGAGATCCATCGCCGTGTAAGAAGGGTCATTAAAGATAGAATAATTCCGGGGATGAAGTTGATGGATATTGCCGATATGATTGAGAACGCTACCAGAAAATACACCGGTGCAGAAGATTTACTAACAATGGAAAACCCTAAATCTCAAGGTATCGGGTTCCCAACAGGTCTTTCTCTCAACCATTGTGCTGCACACTTCACACCCAATGCAGGCGATAAGACCGTCTTGAAATATGAAGATGTGATGAAGGTAGATTATGGTGTGCAGATAAACGGTAATATCATCGATTCTGCCTTTACTGTTTCCTTTGATCCGCAATACGATAACCTGCTAGCCGCTGTAAAGGATGCTACTTATACGGGTATCAAAGAAGCAGGTATCGATGTGAGATTAACCGATATCGGCGAAGCCATCCAAGAGGTTATGGAATCCTACGAAGTTGAAATCAATGGTGAAACGTACCAGGTAAAACCTTGTCGTAACTTGTGTGGCCACAGCATCGCACCGTACCGTATCCATGGCGGTAAATCCGTTCCTATAGTCAAGAATGGGGACACTACAAAGATGGAGGAAGGTGAGCATTTTGCCATCGAAACTTTTGGTTCCACTGGCAGAGGTTATGTCACTTCTGGTGGAGAAGTTTCTCATTACGCCAGATCTGCCGAAGACCATCAGGTTATGCCCATTTTGGACAGCGCCAAGAACTTGTTAAAAACAATAGACCGCAATTTTGGCACTTTACCATTCTGTCGTCGATACCTAGATAGACTGGGCCAAGAGAAATATTTATTTGCGTTGAATAACTTGGTCAGACACGGTTTAGTTCAAGATTATCCCCCATTAAACGATATCCCGGGTTCCTACACCGCACAATTCGAACACACCATCTTATTGCATGCGCACAAAAAGGAAGTTGTTTCCAAGGGTGACGATTACTAAAGCAAGACACGATTTTATTGGCTTCTTCCCATACATATATGAAGACTATTGTAGTTAAATAAAAAAGTAATATGGCTTGCCCGTTTAGAATGACGCATTAACTGTTATAAGACCAAAGGGAGTCTGAAACAATGGCATGACAACTGACCACATATAAAGTAACTCAGGCCAGTAGAAGATGAGAGTAGTGCCCGAACAATTGGTATTCAAAGGTATGTTGAATGATGATTATTCTTGTGAGAATTTTGAGGGCCATTTTTGATACAATGTAACAGGTTACTAATGTTCAATACTTCAGCTCCCCTTAACGAACAATCAACGGCGTATATAAAGCTCGAGAATGATGACGATAAGAGAGTAATCTTTAAAGTGAGGACTAGTGCTCCCACGAAATACTGTGTGAGGCCCAATGTGGCCATCATAGGGGCTCATGAGAGTGTAAAGGTTCAGATTGTTTTCCTCGGATTACCGAAATCTGTCTCTGAGCAGGAAATCAAGCAAAAGCAGGATAAATTCTTGATTGTGACGCTTCCTATCCCAAAATCTTACGCAGATATGGAGGATGAAAAGCTACTATCGAATTGGCCTAACTTGGAAGAACAATACAAGGATGACATAATCTTTAAGAAGATCAAAGTATTCCACTCCGCGTCACCGAGACGAAACCCCTCTAGTAATCACGGCTCAAAAATATCAAGGATGTCACCATCACCTGATGACAGACAAGGTTTGAGCACCAGCACGTTGGTTATCATGGCTCTAATTGCATTGCTCGTCAGCTGGATATATTACTAAGTATTACAATATATTATTTTATGCGTCAGGAGAATATCTTATTTGATAGATAATGAAAACAAAATTAAAAAACAATAAATCACTTTATACAATTATCTAATGGTAGATTTAAAAGTTATGTTTGATTTGATATTTTTATATTGAAATTTAAAATTAAATGAAGGTTATTATTTGAAAAACTTTATTTAATCTAAGCTTCCAAAGCCAAACGACCCTTTGGGTTGGTGACCTTGACACCTAAAGCCTTAGCTCTGGCCAAAATGACAACTCTGTTCTTAGCAGAGATGTTGTGGGCAATTTCAGCAGCGTAAGTCTTGGTGTGCATGGTCAAGGTTTCCAAATCCTTAACGTTAGCGACTAAGAAAGTCTTGTGACCAGATGGTGACAAAAACTTGGTCTTCTTGTTAGAACCGTAACCAATCTTTGGTTGAGAGATGTTACCTCTGAATCTTCTTCTAACAACAGAGTCAATACCCTTTTGCTTTCTCCAGTTTTCAGAAACTCTGTGGTAACGGTCAGAGTGGTGACGCTTGAACTTCTTGGTGTGCTTCTTGACAATCTTTGGGTGAGGTAAGGAGGCCATCTAATAAAAAAAAATTACTTGTTAGTATAACAGTTTCAAAAATCGTTATATTAAAAAATGACCTGTTATGGAACTATCGCATATTATTCTTTGGAAAAAACTTATGTCCATGGTATTTGCCATCATTCTTGATCCGACTTCTCTTGCATCCATAAACAGTGTCCGTGTGTTGATTTGCTCAAATTGGACAGCCCATCTCATGCGGACATGTTCCATCTTCTGTTTGCATCGCCACAAATATCAAAGCTGTTCTCATAACATCACAATCTGGCCATTCATTCTAGCATTCCATCATATATCATATATCATATATCACATACTTTTATCGTTCAGTGTATTGTCCCTGTTTGGTGATTATCTTGGAATAAGAGAATGTATTGAATATCAAATGCAAAACTCTTTAAAAGTATTTTAATAAAACGGTTTTGCAAAATTGATGAGAAAGAAGCGTATTACCTACTGCTAGTCTCAAACCTCTCTTTCTCGCAGCAAAAAGATTTGCCTTTCATTCTGCTTAGAGGAAGAGTGCCAGCCTAGCTAGACCCAGCTCCAGAGAGAAAGTCAATGAAGTTTCCCCTGGCCGCGCCTTTACCCCCCGTCTAACAGTAGTCTATCGAGACCAGCTTGGCGGGCTCAACAAAGGGAGTGCGCGTCTTTTCCCTTTCCGCTCTACTCCAATTTACTGGAACGACGCACCTCCGGCCGGCCCCTTTCACTTCGATATTCAATCAGAACCGAAAAAAAACAACAACAATTTGAAATGTACACCCACACATGATAGAATGTACGGATGGGTAATGGTCTTAGGCTCGTTTGGCTCATCGTTCTACTTTCTTTTTTCCCAATTTTGATAGATACAATAGATAGACCTGGAGAGAAAAAGAAAAAGAAAAGCCCAACAATATTGGGAAACGAAGAGGTGTTCTTGGTTTAAATAGAGCCTCTTCATTCCCTTTTCTGGTCTAGCAAAAGTGTGGAACCTAAAATATAAGTTTATTTAGGAAATAGGAATAGTAATTATAAGTGAAACAATAAAAATACGATAGTGATGGCTTCCAGAATAGACGAAACCACGGTCCCTTCATACTACTATTACGTGGATCCAGAAACTACATATACGTACCAGCAACCGAACCCTCTACAGGACTTAATATCTGCGTATGGCCTGGACGACATATCCAGACAAGTGGCAAGGACAAATTTGGACGGCACGAAAGCTGTGAAACTAAGAAAATCTTACAAGAACCAGATAGCCGATCTTTCAGGTAAATTCTCCACCATACCGACTAGAGAAAATGGTAAAGGTGGTCAAATAGCGCATATTCTTTTCCAAAATAATCCGGACATGATGATACAACCATCTCAGCAAGGTCCAGGTCAAAACATGTCAGAACAGCAATGGTGCGAACAGCTGCGCAATAGAGACATCGCGTTATTCCAACCTCCAAATTTTGATTGGGATCTCTGCTCTTCGGTACTATCGCAGTTTGAAAGATCATATCCAAGCGAGTTTGCAAACCAAACTCAAGGGGGTGCTCAAGCGCCGTTCGACATAGATGACTTAGCGTTCGATCTGGACGGTACGGGAAAAAGCCAGTCAGGTTCGAATTCAGGTGCCAATGGCAAGAAAAGGAAGAACAAGTCAAGTGGGAGTTCGATGGCTACACCAACGCATAGTGACAGTCATGATGATATGAAAAGGAGGAGGCTGGAGTAGCCCGCGTCATTGCATATCAGTCCTACGAGAAATAGAAAGCGAGTATTCATTGAAGTGGCACGTTTGTGCGCCGACGGTAAGTATATGCAGTATATATGTATAACATTTTTTTGAATAGAGAATATTAAGTAATATGGAATGGGCAATTGGAGGATGAGCTGTTTCCTCAAAACATATCAAGCCATTTGAAGTACTTGAACCAGGTAGGTTCAACAAGGATACAGTCTGCCTTGGCAAATTTCCTTGGCGCCTCCTGTTTAGCATTAGAACTCCAAAAACCGAGTAAGCTCCAGCCTCTATTTCCATTTTTCGAAAAGGTTTCTGACGGAAACTCTTCTAAATGTCCCTCAATGACACATTTTCTGCCTTTAGTTTCTTTGATACTTGCTTTCAGCATGATTGTCGTATTGATAGGAATGTCCTCAAGAAATTCTAGAGACAGCCTTGCTGTTACACCTCTTTTACTAGGTAACAGGGGGAAACCGCAATAACACAAAGCCTCATCTAGTAACAATGACAGCAAACCCTTATGAACATTACCGTTTCGGTTCCCTAACTCAGCGCCCAAGTGATAAATCACAGTAAGTTCACCGCGATCCAAGTCATGGAAAACTAAAGGATCAATTTCAAGTTTCCCTTTCCCAAACAGAAGACCTTGTCCCACATGGTAATCTCTGTGGCCGCTTGGTATTTTCTCACTGAATAGAATATGGTGCATCTTATCGTCCTGGACTAATAGCTTATATACCTTGCTTTTTTCAACTTGAGTAAGAATATCCATATTCTGTAGCTCCATAGGTTGTCGACTCTTGGTTGCACTCATCAACTCTGCGGGCATTTGCGGATCATTCAATGATAAGACACCAGCATCATCGGGCCATGCCTTTACAAATGCACCAATACCCAACGTAAAACCTGCAGTGGGTAGAATTACTGCCCTGTTAATTAATTTGAATAAAAATGGGATAGTTCTAGACATATTGGAACCCACGCTCGACCTACCTTCTCGCTTCATCGGCTATAAAAAAATATAGTACCTTATTTTATATACGCTTTTCTTCGAAGCACCCTTTTCGGCGATAAAGGATTTCGTAAGCCCGTCAATTTTAAGAAACTTTGCAGCACAAAAAAGAGAAAAGATCATCATTTCATGTTGCTGTTTGTGCCGTCGCTAGGCCCTCATAATTCACCACTAGGTCCTCATAGTTTTCTGTGTTAGTTATCTGCAACCCATGCTCATTTGCTAAATGCAGAAGGCATATAAAACAAAAACTTGTTGAAATGTCCTTTAGTGTATCATTCGAATACATTGTACTTATACCATGAATAATATCTGAGAATTTCAGTTCCTTGTTTGGTTCATTCTCTTTGTGGATTTTGCTGTCATTTGAATTTTCTTCTTCACCTTTCTTGGTGTCTTGTACTTGTATCAAATTATTAATCGATTTCCACACGTTTTTCTTTAGTCTTCTTACATCAATTTTTTTTGAGACTCTTGAATAAGTAACTTTGTTGTCCCGGATGGGGTACTTATGATCTTCTTCATCCTGTAAATCAAGTTTCATATCCGCCTCCTCGTTATCGTCGGCTTCCTCAAAAGCTTGGTTAAAGTCAACACCATCCACATCATCTTCAAAGGGATTATCCAGCGCTCCACCTACAACATCGCCTACCTCTTTAGACTGCTCCATTTCTTTTTCCTCTTGCTCCTTCCTTTCGTAATTATCTGCCCAAAAGTGTTCATCGGCAATAGCAGGAACGTCGTTATTGGAACGGTTGAAAGAAGACACACTTTTCTCAAAAGTCCCTGAGTTGACATCACCTCCAGAATGCTTTCGGTGATTGAAAAGACTCATTTTTTGTTCCGGTTTGATGAACAACCTTGTTATCTTATCGGTGGAAAAATGGAAATCATCTGGTAGTAAATAATGAGAGTCATTTTTCCTATTTTTAATCGGCATATCAATCTTCGTTCTCCCTTTTGGTGCAAAAATGCTGTCTTCAAATTCATCATCTATTTGGAAAAAGTCGATTTCTAAAGCCTTTTTTTGTTTATTCTTTTTCTTAAAGTCCGTCAGTTTATTCTCTGTTATGTCATTATTGCTACTATATTTTATAGTACCCCTCACTTCTCCTATTGAGTTGGATTCTTCATTCACATAATTCATTTTCTTGAAATTTCGTACTTTCCAATGTTCTCTTCCTCTCCAATTTTTATTCAAGTTATCATCAAAGTAAGCCATTAAATCCTTTTCAAATATACTTCCTGTAGTAGAGTTGACGTTGTCTTCACTTGGATCATCCTGTTCATCCTGGGATATATTATCATGATTTTCGTCTGGATATCCTAACTCCTGTTGCATGCCCATATCAAATCCATCGATATCGTCTTCGGCATTTTCTGGCACAGCTTCCTGTAGTTCCTCTTCAGTTAAGAAGTTATCGAATTTATTGTTAACATTTTCTATGAAGCCTTTCGCTTGATTAATATCTTCAACGACATTCCTTAATTGCTCAATTGACCCCGATATTTCACAAACAGCAATTTGGTCGAACTTTATGAAATCCATTCCGAGAGATAAAATTTCATCTTCCATCGATGGTGCACTAATGGCTGAACCATTCACCATCGAATCATTGCGGTTGCTTACCAATGACTGACTAGGTTCATTCTCGCCATTAGCTACGCTACTGTCTTCAACCAGTTCACCTTCCTTACTTTGATTCTTATCCTGCATCATATGTTGTGTATCCTTAATAGAGGCATCGAAAATGACCCTTGCGGTGTCGTCTATGTTTAGTGTGTTCAGCAATAAACTCTTGGCACCGCCTTCATCGAAATCTACAAGAGCTTTCTTAAACAATGGATCAATCCGTAGTTCTTGGTCTAGTTCTTTCATCTTGATTGTTTCAAATTCCACTAACGTGGTTTCTAAAACTCTATTATAAACTCTCCGCCTTGTATTATTCACTTCAGGATCATTAGATATAGGCATACCGGTTAGTGGATCAATCAATACATTTCCTTCTTCCTCTTTACCTTCAAGCCCTTCGCCATTTCCATTGTTATTATCATCTCCATTAGATGAACCATTCGTCTTCCTTTGAGCTAATCCACTCAACAACTTACCTGTCTCTGTCGTCACTGAATCAACTCTTGAAGAATAAATCTTAATACACCCATCCAACGTGGCAGATGCCTTCTGAAAATTGATGTTATTCTCGCTATCTTTCAGCACATCCAAGTCATAAAAATAGTCAATCAATGCGAAATTCCAACTATTTCGGGAGTTTATTTTATTATCTGTAGCCATTTTGATCCATTCTTCAAAATTTGCCATCATGGTGGATCTATTGGTAAAGAGATTATGCTCTACTCTTTCATCATTATCGTTATTCTCGTATCTTAGTTGGGTGGCCATTCTACGTAAGCACTTACTTACTTTACTACACTTGAGAAAAGTGTCTGGATGATTTAAGTTTATAAATTTATATTGTATTCAACGAACAAATATAAATACTTCTATTAGTATAAATATTTTTCCTACCATTATTCCATTAAAATGTAAACAAAGGAAGCGCGGACAATGCCGTTTCACGTGATGATAAACATATAATAAATGTGTAAGTATACTACTTATTCTAATGATTATCTGCTAGCTAAGGATACGTGAAGTTTAGAAACGATCTTTAGTCAAAAACTTAAAAAGCTTGAAACCACCAATAGATAAAATACCGAGTGTTAAAGATTCTAAGAATTTCAAGATACGCGTTTGCTTTCCAGCCCTTTCTAATGCTCTGGAGTACGGGATATCAGATCTGAAAGATACCATTGTATACAAAGGTATCCACCTATCTTTCATTAAAATACTAAGGAGAGCATCCAGCTTTCTTCTTAATAGGAAGCGTTTGGACGTAACATCATGGGACATCTCTTTGTAATTTCTCTTTGCCAGTTGAGTGATAGAAACAAGATCCTTGTGTCTCGTTTGAGAATACTCAGTAAAGGCTCTCGAACGATCTCCAGAATGCTTTTTCAATAGCGCCATCAAAATTCTTACGTCTTCGAACCCGCAATTCATACCCTGCCCATAAAAAGGGACCATCGCATGAGCAGCGTCACCCAGTAGGATGCCTTTCCCACCGGATACGTCGTATGGCTTACAGTTTACGCAAACAAGACTTTCCTTTGGGTAAGTAATGAATCTGTTGACAGCGTCGTCCAAATCCATAATATTAACAATGTCAGGAAAGTTCTCGACTAAAAAGTTCTTCACACGTGACTCTGAAGTTATCAGATCCGATATTTGATCTTTAGAACCAAAAAAAGTTGACGTGAAAGAACCATCACTGTTGGCAAGCGCAATCAACATGAATTTATGACGAGGCCAGATGTGTAAATGGTCAGGGGCTATAGCGAAATTTCCACCAAACTTTGGCTTTGATACCTCAGTAGGTGGGATATAAAGTTCAATGTAGCGTAAATTCATATACTCTTGTGAGAAATCCATTTCAACTTTACGCTGCATTTGAGATCTTGTCGCAGAATACGCACCGTCGCAACCTATCACAAAATCAAACTTTTCACTATGTGGTACACTCAAATCACCTCCAGTAGCAAAATGACAGATTTGTTTATCCTCTGTCCAATCGACTTTAACCAACTTGTGACCGAATTTTAACTCAGTTGTAGTTTTTTCCAATTCACTCAATAGGTTATTATTTAATACAGATCTATTGATAGAATTGATGGCTTCTCCATGCAAACCGTACAATTGAGATTCCTGCTCACCTTTCAAATTGTGAATCATCCTACCTTTCATGGGAATCATATCTTGCAAGATGCGTTCACACGCACGCAAATCTACTGATTTCAAAGCATCAATGCCACGCGCAGAAATAGCCAAATTAATGGATTTTAAATTTTTATTCTTGGTGGTTTCCAATCTAGGATCTTCTCTAAAATCATAAAGTGTGACGTGGTAGCCCTCTTTTGAAAATGCCAACGCGGCAAGACAGCCTACCAATCCTGCGCCTATAATGGCTACTGATTCAGGCATTGCAAGATTAAAGGGATTGACTCACGACTTCAAAATTTTAACTGTCATCTGATATTTTAATATTGAAAGCAACGTCCGTGTCAGAAATTCGGGCCTTTTTATAAGAAATAGTGGCGGAAAAAAAGAGTCAGTGCTCATAGAGGAATTAGCTGAAGGTTATAGTGAAAAAAAATGCTCTTAAATAAATATCGCATGGAGGCGATATTTCCTAATTTTTGTAATTACTCAATTTCCTTAGAAGAAAAGTAGGGGCATTATTTACCATAAGAATAATAATAATATATAATAATCAAAATAAAAAGGTTCTAAGATATTTAGATTCAGGGCTGTTGTTGAGTTGCACTTTAACTTTAGTTATTCTTTTTTTTCATTTTTTTTTTAAAATTTCTATATTTACATTTCTTTTTGAGACGTACCTTATATTCATTTTTTATTTTTTTTAGTTCGCATTAAAAAGTGGCAACAAAGGATTCAGTGGCACTCTTTAAAGATGCCAACAATTCCTTGGACAATTCACCCTTTTCTCTAATTTCAGTCAAAAGCTCATTGTGGTTAGATTTTAGGTAAGACAAGAAAGAAGACTCGAATTCACCAATTCTTGATAGTTCAATATTGTCCAAATGACCGTTAACACCAGCATAAATCAATGGAACTTGTTCTTCTGTAGCCAAAGGTGAGTACTGGTTTTGCTTCAACAATTGGGTCAATCTTTCACCTCTAACTAGAGTTTGCTTGGTGGAAGCATCTAAATCAGAACCAAATTGAGCAAAGGCAGCGACTTCTCTGTATTGAGCCAAAAATAATTTCAAAGAACCAGCGACTTGTTTCAAAGCCTTAACTTGAGCAGCAGAACCGACACGAGAGACAGACAAACCAACGTTAATGGCGGGTCTGATACCCTTGTAGAATAACTCGGCTTCCAAGAAAATTTGACCATCTGTAATGGAAATGACGTTGGTTGGAATATAAGCGGAGACATCACCACCTTGGGTTTCAATAACGGGCAAAGCTGTTAAAGAACCAGAACCCTCCTTTTCTGACAACTTAGCAGCTCTTTCTAGTAATCTCGAATGCAAGTAGAAGACATCACCAGGGTAGGCTTCACGACCAGGAGGACGTCTCAACAACAAAGATAATTGACGGTATGCCACGGCCTGCTTTGACAAATCGTCATAGACAATCAAAGCATGCTTACCATTATCTCTGAACCATTCACCAATGGATGCAGCGGTAAATGGTGCCAAATATTGTAAGGGAGCGGCTTCAGAGGCGGTTGCTGCAACAATGATAGAGTACTTCATGGCATCATGTTGTTCCAAGGTTTGAACCAATTGAGCAACGGTAGATCTTTTTTGTCCAACGGCGACGTAAACACAGTACAGTTTCTTCGATTCGTCACTACCATTGTTCCATCTCTTTTGGTTTAAAATAGTGTCCAAGGCGACAGCGGTCTTACCAGTTTGACGATCACCAATGATCAATTCTCTTTGGCCTCTACCAATAGGGACCAAAGCGTCAACAGCCTTCAAACCAGTTTGAACTGGCTCATGGACGGACCTTCTTGGCAAAATACCTGGAGCTTTGACTTGAGCTCTTGAACGACCGGCAGCGTCGATAGGACCTTTACCATCGATAGGGTTACCTAAAGCGTCGACAACTCTACCCAAAAGACCTGGACCAACTGGGACATCAACGATATTACCGGTTCTCTTAACCAGTTCACCTTCTTTAACCAGTCTATCGGAACCGAAAAGAACGATACCGACTTGACCGGGTTCCAAGTTCAAGGCCATACCTTTGACACCAGAGGAAAATTCGACTAATTCTTCAGCTTGAATGTTGTTCAAACCAAAGACACGAGCAATACCATCACCAACAGCAAGAACCCTACCGGTTTCGTTCAAATTAGCCTCGTCAGAGACGCCCTTAATTCTTTCCTCTAAGATAGAGGAAACTTCTGTGGGTTGGGCCTTGGTCGAAGCCAATCTTCTGGCAGAGGATAAAGCAGAAGCAGCAGCAGCAGGTCTTGCAGCCCTGGCCGAATTAATTAAAGTTCTTGATAGAGAACGAATAGCAGCAGTACGAGCCAACATTATTTTATATGCGTATTTTTTATAGTTACTATTCTTGCGATTGCTATGAGTGCTGAACGATCAATTTGTTATAATAATGGTTCGCAATGAGGGAAAAAAACTTTCTCGAATATAATTGTATGAAGGTTTCTTTTCTTTTTTTCTTTCTTGACGTCGAGTATATATGCCTAGTTTGGGAATATATGAGAAATCAGTTAAAATCGAAAAAAGAGAGGGAGTAACAACGTCAACGGGAAGGGTGAGAACAATCTAACAAGATCAATTGAAAATGCTATGAAAGTATAATATCTTTGCTTATGTAGAAGAAAGGGCTTTATGATCAGAAAGTAAGTTGAAAAAAAAGTCAATTGCAAATTAGATAGGTCCAATGTATAACAATTACAATAAATACAAGATTCGAAAAAGGCGTAAAAGACGTGAAGGGGTAGAAGCACACCGGGCCAATTTTTAAAGGGATTTGATTGGCCCAGGGCCAACCACAACTACATCACCCGGGCGACCAATCAGCGCGGAGAAATGGCCTTGAAAAAGAAAAAGAGCGGTGACAAAAAACATGCGAATTCTGTGGATCGAACACAGGACCTCCAGATGTCTTGACCGAAGTTTTTCTTCAGTCTGGCGCTCTCCCAACTGAGCTAAATCCGCTTATATTTGATGAAGGTGTTGTATCTTATGTTGTATCTTAAGATGAGATACGTCAGTATGACAATACATCATTCTAAACGTTCATAAAACACATATGAAACAATCTTATAACGAAACGAACAGATTGAACAACATAAAGTAAAACTCTGTTTCCCTAACTAAATGTAAATATACCTGAACAATTAGTTAGATCCGAGATTCCGCGCTTCCACTATTTAGTATAAACCATATCTTATATAATATATAGGTTAAGTAACATCCCGTGAATTAAGTTGATAAGTCGTTTTGACAATAAGTTACTTCCCTAAGATAGTATATTAGGATTGTCAAGACATCCCGGTATTACTCGAGCCCGTAATACAACACTACTCTAGAGAGATTTCATACGTTAGACACGAGCGACTATATCGTCGGTGAAACATAATTTTGTTGATAATTAGTTGTTTAGTAAGTTGTAATCATTAAGAAAAGTCGTTCCTTGTGGGAAGTGGGTGAATTTTGAGATGATTGTTGGGATTCCATTGTTGATAAAAACAATATTATTTGGTATGTAGATATACTAGAAGTTCTCCTCAAGGATATAGGAATCTAATAAATGGAACTCGTGATTCTACCTGATTCTGTATATGCTTTTATTGTCATTTTATATGTTGTCAGTCATTATCCTATTACACTATCAATTATTGCATTTCAGCTTCTCATAACTTATGTCATCTTCTAACACCGTATATGATAATGTACTAGTAGTATGACTACTAGTTGATAGACGATAGCCTTGATTTTCATTCCAACACCTTCTTATTCCATATAAGAGAGATATATAAAACACACGCTGATTGGTTATATTAAACCCAATGGTTCAGACATAATTCAGAACGTTGATGATAGGGTTTTGGTGATAACTCATCTTCTTATATACCAAGTTCTGGTCAATTAATAGATCTTTATCTTACTAGTGCAGGAAATTCTAAAATTAGAATTTGCCTACTCCAATTTAGTTGGTATCATCATAAGAATGTTTGTATTCATTTACCCAACATAATTAGTATCATGTTAAAGAATGTTCGTCAACACTTATTCCAACAATTATCAAACACCCAAGTGGGGTAACGAACAACTCCATATTAAGCGAACGGAGTGAGAAACGGGTGAATCGTAAGATACTTGTCGAGACTTCATTGTTGATTAAGGTGTCATTATTTGTATACGGAATATACTTGAAGATCTTCTCGAGCATCTGGAAATCCGCAAAGGGAATCGATAGTTCTACAAAATAATCAACTTATATACTGTCTTGTTTAACGTGTGGCCACAATACCACGATGTCAGACCAAATCATAAAATACAGAGGAAAGTTTTCTTTCTCCTTCAAGGGAAAAAATACATGGCAGGGTAGAGAAATGCTAACAACCCATCCAATCGAAATCTTTTACCAAGAGCGCCAAAGAAGATACCCGGCGGATTACTCCAGTATTGCCAATATTCCCTTGGAATTTCCAAGCTTTCCAAGTTAAGAAGCATCTGCATCCGTCACAGCTTTATTTCACTTCGATAGTCTGTGCGTCAATATTATTGTCGCAAGCACGGACTCCACGGAACGATATTACGTACACCATATTGCCGCAAAAAAAGCCATCTTGGCTACACCACCAAGCATCTCTTGCTGGATATTCCACATCACGTCTGCTCTTTTTATAAGAAATTGTATACTTACCTCATAATATATACTTCGCATTCGGTTCGCCGCATCTGTGACTATTCACTGATCTTATTTCTCACTTCAATCTCTAGTTTGACTCTTTCAAGGGTTCTCCACTTTTCTCTGCTACATTTCTAATTTTGTTAAGAGGGGACAGAAAAAGGGACGAGGAAAAAAAGAAAACGACTAACTACTATACGCAAGGTTAGTCTTAGCTCAGAGATAAGCCACGTTTGTGTGATTTTTATAGACCATCGGAAAGGTGACTCTTTTAGATAGATAATAGCAAACAAGATTTTTCGTACCCCTATCGGGCCATGCCGTTTATAACATCAAGACCAGTGGCGAAAAATTCCCCTCACTCTTTATCAGAAACAGACTTAAACCAGTCCAGAGGACAGTCATCTCAATCCTCTCCTACCAAGAAATCCGGGCCCATGCAACGAAGAAGAAGGTCCTCTTCCATCAGGCACGCGCTATCATCATTCCTTGGTAGCGCTAATGCTCACCCTCATGCTGTCTTGAATAACACAGTGAAAGGCGGCAGTGCCAACGGCAATATCAGAAGCAGTAATACGGACGCACAACTTTTGGGCAAAAAGCAGAACAAACAGCCGCCACAAGAGCCAAGGCGACATAGCACCACCGCCATCTCGGGGCCTATTTGCGATAGTGCTACCACAACTCCAAGGTCGTCGACTTCAGACACTAATCACCGTTTTCCCGGAAGACTATCTGAAGATCAGGACCCCAGGTTGTCAGGGGGACGCTGTTCACAGATCGAGGAAGATAGCACAGTATTAGATTTCGACGATGACCATAATTCGTCGGCCGTAGCGTCGAGCGATCTATCATCGACTTCCCATTCAAAGTTGACGAATTCGAAAAAGTTCAACGAACAGTTTCTTACAGAATACTTGACCGCTAGAGGTCTTCTGAGCCCCAAAACTGTTTTATCCAATGAGCACATGAAAATCGCCATATCCACGAGCGGTGAAAGCGTTTTCCTACCAACAATATCCTCGAATGACGATGAGTACCTGGCTAGGTTAAACGGGCTTAATGATGGCACTGACGACGCTGAGACCGATTTCTTCCTAGATGGCGTAGACCAGCAAGACGGTAATGTTTTTCCTTCCACTACGACAACAGCCACCAGAAATGTTGAAGATACAAATAGAGATACACTTTTAAGAGAAAATATATCCGAGGATCATCCATGCTCAACTTCTGAACCTAACACAAGATCCGTTGAAATCGATAGTTCTATGGTCTCGTATAGCATAGCGATCATAGTATCCGTTAAAAAACCAGCCCAATTTACAGACATGCAATTGGAATTATGTTCGAGGGTTAAGGTGTTTTGGAACACAGGTGTTCCTCCAACAAAAACATTCAATGAAGAATTTTATAATGCTGCATCAATGAAATGGACTCTAAATAACGAAAACTTCAATTTGTTTGTTCCATCAAGCATATCTCCAGACGATCAAATGATCGAAAACAACACCAACGATCGTCAAATGAGATTATTCAAAAATATTCCCACAGAAGAAAGGTTGTATTTGGACAAAACCAAAACAAGATATAGCCTGTTGAACGCTATAAACCTAACCAAAACTCATCTTTATGAACCTGGTGACTATGTATTCTTAGTACCGGTGGTGTTTTCTAATCATGTTCCAGAGACTATCTATTTACCCTCTGCACGTGTTAGTTATAGATTAAGACTTGCCACAAAGGCAATCAATCGAAAGGGTACATATCATCAGGATTCGAACTCTCCTCCATTCATTGTATCTCCAGATTCCTCTTCATCGTTAAGCTCTACTACATCTTCATTAAAACTTACCGAGACGGAATCTGCTCAGCCTCATAGGAGGATAAGCAACAATTTATTCAGTAAGGTTAAAAATCATTTACACATGAGTTCGCACCAACTCAAAAATGAAGAATCTGCGGAGGAGGAGATTTTTGCAGAATATCCAATCAAAGTTATCAGAACTCCACCACCCGTTGCTGTATCTACTGCGAATAAACCGATCTACATTAATAGGGTTTGGACAGATTCTTTGTCATATGAAATATCTTTTGCCCAAAAGTACGTATCACTAGATAGTGAAGTCCCGATCAAAATAAAATTAGCGCCAATTTGCAAAAACGTTTGTGTTAAACGTATTCATATAAGTATCACAGAAAGGGTTACCTTTGTTAGTAAAGGCTACGAATATGAATATGATCAAACAGATCCTGTGGCCAAAGATCCCTACAACCCCTATTATTTAGATTTTGCCTCCAAGAGAAGAAAAGAGAGAAGTTTATCGTTATTTGAAATCAGAACCAAGGAAAAGGGTTCAAGAGCTCTAAGGGAAGAAATCGTAGAGAATTCCTTTGGTGACAATCTTTTATCTTATAGTCCTATTGATGACGACAATAATTCAAAAGGCAACCAAAAGGAAAGTCTTGGCATAACGGAACCATTAATTATTGAAACAAAGTTGAAGTTTCCCAAATACGAGGACTTAGATAAAAGAACTGCGAAAATTATTCCACCTTATGGAATTGATGCCTACACAAGTATCCCCAATCCCGAACATGCCGCAGCTAATGGTCCCTCTCATCGTCGCCCAAGTGTAATTGGCTTTTTGTCAGGTCATAAAAGCTCAAAAAACCGTGAAGAAAATGAGAAACCTGTCTATGATCCCAAATTTCATGCAACTACAGTCAAATCCAATTCTGGGTTGCCTGTAAAAACCCATACCAGATTAAACTTGCCGAAAAGAGGGCTATACTTAGATAGTTTACACTTTAGTAATGTTTACTGTAGACATAAGCTGGAAATTATGTTACGAATAAGTAAACCTGATCCTGAGTGTCCATCAAAATTAAGACATTATGAGGTGCTGATTGATACACCCATATTCTTGGTATCTGAACAGTGTAACAGTGGCAATATGGAATTACCTACTTATGATATGGCTACAATGGAAGGCCAAAGCAACCACACTCCTCCAAATATGAACAATGACTTTTTTGGAATCACATGTCCGCCTCCACCTACTTTTGAAGAAGCCATATCCGTGCCGGCTTCCCCCATCGTCTCACCAATGGGATCGCCCAACATCATGGCGTCGTACGATCCTGATTTGCTCTCTATTCAACAATTGAACTTATCAAGAACCACGTCAGTTAGTGGGCCATCTGGATGTGGCGATGATCCCAACTCTTTGAGTGCTAATCGCAACAGTATCTCAAATGCTAATGCCATGAGTGGCAGTATTTCGAATACTGCGTTTGTTTCGAGCACCAGTGGCCAAGGTGTTTCCAGGGCAAGAGCTACATCAGTAAATGATAGATCAAGGTTCAATAACCTTGATAAACTATTGAGTACCCCGTCACCCATTAATAGGTCCAATAATTCTTCTCCAACAAATGGCTCATCACAAGCACACGGCCCTGTAAGGATCTCGAACTCTCTCAACGAAAATCTTACCGAAAGTTCAAATGTGCTTTTCAAAAAGGATTACACTTTAGCGAATGCAAAAGACGAAGAACAGGAAGGTGTAGTGAGTTCAAGCTCGGCAGATTCTTTACATTCCTATGGCAACGAACCTCCACGTTATGACGAAATAGTGCCCTTAATGAGTGACGAGGAGTGAAGTTTTTGTTTTATTTCTCTAAATTATCAAACGGTGATTATATATATATATATATATAGAGCAACTGCATGTGTTAGTTCTTCTTTTTATTTTTTTTCATTACATGCTATTTCATTAGGTTAGGTTATAAAGTTTTTTATTGTTTTTATGGTATAATTACCGCTTCTTTCTTCAATTAACCAATCCGATATGCAATAAAATAACTAGTCAGATGCGTAAAACACCTCTTGCCGAATTGACACCAGCAGAACTTAGCATCCTCAAACCTGTTGCACCAAATGGGAAATATGAAATAGCATAATAAATGACAGCAACTAACTCCAAAAGGGCACAAGTTATAGTCAGCACGGTATTTTTGGAAAAGGCTGCAAAATAAATTGTCATGAAGCAAGTGGCGAAAAAGAACATTGAGAAGGGCAGCCTTTCCCTTGCAGTTAAATGCTTTAGATACGCTACTGGCCCCATAAGCACACCAAACGCAAATACAAATAGTAGGGATCCCATCGTCCACAATAAACCAAACTTTCTTGGTTTGGTAGCTAAAACGGGGAAAAGGAAGATACAAAGGGTGAAAGATGCCGTTGCACCTAGTAAGAAGCAGACAAAGAGTATCATTCGTTCCGTTCTTGACAATTGAAACCAGGACGGCTCCTGGTCTTGCACCAAGTCCTGCCTAGATACAGGCAACGTCTGATATATATCCTGGGCCCTAGTATTGAGAGAATCCGCCCAACTCGAAAACAGCGTCTTAGCCGATTCGTTAAAACCTTGCGAATTCTGCTGTCTTGTTTGATTCCATCGATTCAATGAGTCACGAAGACTATTAACTTGGTCGGAAGGTTGTTCTTCGCTCATATCCTGTACTCTTAATCTTTCTTTTCACAAGCAAGAAAAATGCAACCACCAGAAGTACAAATTATCCTAAATCGAATCTAAACTTACTAATGTGAGCAGAATATTCAACCATTTAGTCCCCTCTTTGTTGTTAGTATTAGACCCTGACCAATACTCCCTCATCATTACATTCACCTTTTTGCCGGGTCACGATTCCGGGCAGTTCCGCGGGATGTGACTCTTGGCGAGTCACATTTGAAATAGCAAAGTTATGGTGATTAGAAATGCTTTCTTGTTCACAACGTAAGGCAACTATTGTGTTATTCGAACCGGACAGCAGACCTCAGTATTACTGCAAGTTAGTGCGTTTGTCTTTACTCATAGTTGTTGGTTTGGTCAGAGCATAAAACAGAAAGTTAACTGAATTGTCAAGACATTTTCTCTACTTTAAAGTCCTGTCTTACGTGAGCAGGATATAAGATAGCATCGACGGTATCACCGCATTGAAATTACTTGATTGGCAAGTATCATATAACATATTACTCTCACTTATCATCGGACGAACCTATTTCCGTAAAAAAGTTAGGGATGATGAACAATAATGAAAGTGAGGCTGAGAACCAACGTCTCCTGGATGAACTAATGAATCAAACAAAAGTTCTACAGGAGACTTTGGATTTTTCGTTGGTGACACCCACTCCACATCATAATGATGATTATAGGATTCAGGGAAGCGCTTACCCAGGTGGTGAGACCCCGGCTCAGCAGCATGAGAAACTCTCTTATATTAATACACACAACTCCAACGATAATAATAACTTGATGGGAAGCCAAGCGAGATCCAGTTCACAAACACCTACACCTTCGATTATATATGAGGAAGGAGAATCCCAATCGTCTTACTTGGATGATATGTTCAGAACAGGCGAAGGCGGTAGGCCTCGCACCCAAAATTCCATATCTTCCATAGGGCAGGCTCCCTTGAGGACATCCTTTTCTATGCCCTACGACTCACCTGTGGATAGAGCAACAAACGCATCATTGAACCAACAAGAAGGCTTAAAAACCGAGTTGCCACAAGACTTTTTGTTCCAACATAGCACAGATGATACGATGTATAACTTGACCGATGATGTAAGCTCTTCTTTATCTTCTAGCATCAATTCTGATATGATGACCCCAAACATGTATTCGTCATCCTTTTCTTATAATCCACAAACTTTGGGTTCTGCATCCATATCCTCCACATATTCTCCAAAAGTGAGGTCACCATCATCGTCCTTCCGTGCAGGAAGTTTTCTTTCATCGTCTTTTAGGCATGGTAGCATAAATACCCCCAGAACAAGACATACTTCAATAAGCAGTAATATGACTGAAAATTTAGGGCCCGGAAGTGTTCCTAAAGCCCTGACTGGATTGACTTCAGATGAGAAACTGAGGCGCAAAAGAGAGTTTCATAATGCTGTCGAGAGAAGAAGAAGAGAACTAATAAAACAAAAAATAAAAGAACTAGGTCAGTTGGTTCCACCATCTCTATTAAATTATGACGATTTAGGTAAACAAATCAAACCAAATAAAGGCATCATCTTAGATAGAACAGTTGAATATTTACAATACCTGGCTGAAATTTTGGAAATACAATCACGAAAAAGGAAGGCTTTATTGGCTAAGATAGAAGAATTGGAAAACAAGAAAAACTCTGTAGCATCCTTATCTCCTTTTGCCAATAATCATCATGTGACTTCGAGACCAAGTGATAACGAGAAAAATGAGGAAAGGATTATAGACATTAGGTCCGTTCCGAATACTTCATTGAATGAAACAAATGTCAAAGCTGAATTCCACAATTGGGAGCCACCAATATATGATTCGGTCAGCAACCACGATCATCCTGGTAGTATGGAAGCGCATCCACATACAAACATTCATGATGAATTAAAGGAATTCTTATCGGGGGATTTGATTGAAGCCGAAGATAATGCAAAATTAATGTTTGGAGATGACAATGCCAATCCCGCCGACTATCTTCTAGAATTTGGATCAGGATAACATATTCTCATTCAGGCAGAAAAGAAACCAAAAGAAAAGGGGTAAAGTAAGCAAAGGCAACAAAAACACCTTAATGCTTCTTTACACCTATCGATATAGCCTCAATCGTTTTCAATGTTGTGGGCAAGTGATGTATTATAAGTGTATGAGTTGCAATGAGCTAAATCAGTATCGCCGACACACTAGTGCCCAACGTACTGGAAAAGTTGGAAGAAAGACGAGCAGAAGTATACAACGAATTTCCAGAAGTATTCACTATTATTTTTAATTTTGCCTACTACTTTAAATTTACTGATTATTTTGTATTTTTATGTATTCGAAACGCAGCTTATACTACTAAAGCCGTGTACCTCTCCGCATAGTATGATTGAAATATATTAATTTTTGTGGAGCATATCATTTCATGCATTTGATCTCAATGCTATGTGTTATGTAAGATATATTGCTCCGCCTACAATTGGATATATGAAATGCTTTCTAGTGCTCTAAGATTAAGCCTCGCGAAAACTTGCACGGCAGTGTATACAAATAGATTATTTGGGTGATGTTGTTCTTGAAAAGATGTAGAATACACCAATTTCATACAAGGTGGGGTCAGTACCTTTTGAAATCAGTGTGCAGAAAGAAGATAATATTATTGACCTTATCAGACTCAGTAGAATATCTTGTACTGCCGACATGCACATCATGCACTACGGCGATATTGTATTTTAAGATGTGAGTATAAGCTTATTATTAGTAATTATATGAACGATACAATTTGGCCCGTAAATCCAGTATTTCAACATAGGGAAGCATAAAGAATGGGTCTCATCAAGAAGGTGACCCACTGGTCATATGATAATTTGATTGATTATCTTTCAGTGAATCCTACCAGAGATGAAGTGACCCATTACAAGGTCGATCCGCATAATGAATCTGATGAATCAATTATGAAATTACGTACTGTGAAAGATTTTGGTAGTATTACCTGCTTAGACTATTCAGAATCGGAAATTGGTATGATTGGTGTAGGTGAAAAGAATGGATACTTGAGAATTTTCAATATTTCTGGGCCAAATTTTTCATCCTTGACAAGCCAAGCGCTGGCAGGCTTGAACGCCAATGACAGTTCTATATCGAACTCCGGCGGCAGTAAAGCAGTACAATCAGAAAATATGATTGGCTCTGTGTCAAATGCAAAGGATACCCAAGGGTATACTGAATCAGATACTAATTATGATATACGTGTACGAGCCAAAAAGCAACGGTGTATAAATTCTCTGGGAATAAATACGAATGGACTCATAGCAGTGGGACTCGACCGAAATAAACATGATTCATCGTTACAAATTTGGGATATGAATTTTCATGACGAATCACATGAAACTATTAACCCGATGTTCAGTTATTGCACAAACGAAAGTATAGTTTCTCTGAAATTCCTTAATGATACAAGTATATTGGCTGCAAGTACAAAATTCTTAAAGGAGATCGATGTTAGGTCCCCAAACCCAATTTTTCAACATCCGACACGATTGACGTATGATATCAAACGAAATCCGTTTAATGATTGGCAATTTAGTACTTACGGGGATGACGGGACGTTGGCTATCTGGGATAGAAGAAAGTTGTCTGACCAAGCCTCACTCGGCGATTTGAATATAGCCTCCCCTCTTTTAACATTTGAAAAGTTGGTTGGATCTGGTGCAGCTTCAAGGAAATACATGAACTCTTGTTTTAGATGGTCATGTGTAAGAAATAATGAATTTGCAACTTTACATAGAGGTGATACCATTAAAAGATGGAGATTAGGATATTTTACTGATGAAAATTGTGGTATTGAGGGCGATGACAATATCGAAATGAATATTGAAAATTTATTTGTTTCTTCCGTGCATGATACAAATACGATGTACGATAGAGTCGCGACATTTGATTATATTCCAAGAGGTAACCATGGAACCAGTCTAATCTGTATGAGACAATCAGGAACAATATACAGAATGCCAATTGCAGAAATATGTTCCAAGGCTATTATCAATAATAAAAACTCTCTCCTGTTGTCAAATTTTGAAAATGCTGAGATAGATGAAATCAGAGTCAACAATGAGCATGAAAAATCCAATCTGGAGAATGTAAAAACAGTCCTGAAAAATCTATCATTTGAAGATTTAGACGTTAGCGACGATTATTTTCCGTCGGAACACAACGAGCCTAATAATGAAATCGAATATGCTGAACTAAGTGAAGAGGAAAATGAAGATGGTAATGATGTTCTTGACAGTAAGCGCGGATTTGAATTGTTTTGGAAGCCCGAAAAACTTTTAGAAAAAGATATAAGTGTAATAATGAGGACAAGAGCTTCGCTGGGATACGGCCTGGACCCAATGAATACGGTGGAGATGATTGATTCTTCCAAAAACTTACAAAATAATGCTTACATAAGGAACACATGGAGATGGATTGCAATTGCAAAGGCCTCTGTTGACGATGGTACAATGGTTGCTGGTGATCTTGACCTAGGCTATGAAGGAGTGATCGGTATTTGGAATGGTATAAACGGAATATCTAATCAGGACAGATATAGGCAGGAAACAATTCTTTCTGACAAACAACTGAATAAAGAAATGGAAAAAATCATAAAATTAAGAAGAAAAAATAGAGATCGGAATACTTCTATTGCCAACGTTGCTGATTCGCCGAAGTATGTGCAGAGAAGGCTCTGTCTAATTATTTCGGGATGGGATCTTTCCAGGTCCGATTATGAAGACAAATACAACATAATTATGAAGAACGGTCATTACGAAAAAGCTGCTGCTTGGGCAGTATTTTTTGGTGATATTCCCAAAGCTGTAGAAATTCTAGGATCTGCAAAAAAGGAAAGGTTGCGATTAATTGCTACCGCAATTGCAGGTTATTTGGCATACAAAGATCAGCCAGGTAATAACACATGGAGGCAGCAATGCAGAAAAATGTCCTCCGAATTAGATGATCCCTATTTGAGAGTTATTTTCGCTTTTATTGCAGATAATGATTGGTGGGATATTCTTTACGAGCCCGCCATATCTTTAAGAGAAAGGCTAGGTGTGGCTTTAAGATTTCTAAATGATACGGATTTAACCACCTTCCTAGAGAGAACTTCGTCTACCGTTATTGAGAATGGCGAATTGGAAGGTTTAATTCTCACCGGAATAACCCCAAACGGTATCGATCTGCTACAGTCTTACGTTAATAAAACGAGCGATGTTCAAAGTGCTGCGTTAATCTCAATTTTTGGCTCACCAAGGTACTTCCGCGATCAGAGAGTTGATGAATGGATACAAACATATAGAGATATGCTTAAATCTTGGGAATTATTCTCCATGCGGGCTAGGTTCGATGTTTTAAGATCATCATTATCGAGAACTAAAACTGGAGTATTGACCGCAGATATAAAGCCTCGCCAGATATACATTCAATGTCAGAACTGTAAGCAGAACATCAACATTCCACGCACATCCCCGCCTTCGAGCGCCGTCTCAACTAGCGCCAGCAATTATAAAAACGGTGAAACATATAGAAGGACTAACAGTGACTACAAAAAATTTAATATTGGGAGCTCTGAAACGCAGACACCTGAAGAAAGGCCAAGACATAAGTACTGTTGTCCACACTGTGGATCTTCTTTCCCAAGATGTGCCATATGCCTCATGCCTTTAGGAACATCGAACCTACCATTTATGATAAACGGGACTCAACCAAGCGATCCGATACGGCCAGAAGATTCTCAAGATAATACGAATCACGAACTCGTAAACAGAAAATTGAAGTTGAACGAATGGTTCAGCTTCTGCTTAAGTTGCAATCATGGTATGCATGCAGGACACGCTGAAGAATGGTTCGATAAACATAACGTCTGTCCCACTCCAGGTTGTACCTGCCGATGCAACAAATAAGATTACACAACAACTCAGATCTCTTGTACTTTTCTTTTACACTTTCAGAATAAATAATCATAATGTAATCAATATAAAAATTCATCAATTGGAGATTGATATTTCATTACCCAGCTCGCTCAGTTTTAAAGGCGAAAAAAACCGAGGAAAAGAGTTGGCAGGCCTAGATAATAAAGTTGATCTACTCTACCGAGAAAGAGACTGACTATTCAGGGGCGGTACAAAAGCTACAATTCCACTAGCATTGAGTGTGATTGAAAAGGGACCGATTAATAACAGTCATAGTAATCTCTGATACTATTCATTCACATTTACGTTAGAGGTATTTTTCGTCAATCCCTTTTTATTCAACTTTCAAAGATTAATTGGATCATCAGTCGAAGAAAATCTAGTGAAGCAATTAGATAGAGAATCCGGTGCAACAAAAAGTAAAATAAGGGTACATTTATAGGAGACAGTACAATAATGAGTCTTTCACAACTAGAGCAAAATATCAAAAGAAAGATAGCAGTCGAAGAGAATATAATTCGAGGAGCTTCTACCCTTAAGAAAAAGACTGACAATGTCATGGTCATTCAGAAATGTAATACTAATATTAGAGAGGCACGTCAAAATCTTGAATATTTGGAGGACAATTTAAAGAAGTTACAGTTAAAGACTGCTCTGCAAGATAAAGACCAAAATGGTAACGAAAATAATGACGAAAACAGTTCGAAAGAATACGGGTTTCTTTCTACCATATCACCAAATGAACACATTTTTTCTCGTTTGGATCTTGTAAAATACGACTGCCCTTCTTTAGCGCAAAGGATTCAATACATGTTACAACAACTAGAATTCAAATTACAAGTGGAAAAGCAATATCAAGAAGCTAATACCAAGCTGACTAAACTGTATCAAATTGATGGTGATCAGCGTAGTAGTTCTGCGGCAGAAGGGGGTGCTATGGAATCCAAATACAGGATCCAGATGCTTAAAAAGGCCTTGAAGAAATATCAGGCTATTAATGTCGATATTGATCAATTTAAACACCAATCCAACGACATGATGGACAATCAACAGCCAAAGTTCCGAAGAAAGCAGCTAACTGGCGTCCTGACTATAGGAATAACTGCCACGAGAGATGTTGATCATATACAATCGCCCATGTTTGCCAGGAAACCAGAGAGTTATGTTACCGTCAAAATCGATGATACAATTAAAGCCAGAACGAAACCCTCTAGAAATGATAGATGGAGTGAAGATTTTCAAATTTCAGTTGAAAAAGGGAATGAAATAGAGATTACAGTCTATGATAAGGTGAACGACTCCTTAATTCCAGTAGCTGTGATGTGGTTACTACTCTCTGATATTGCTGAAGAGATTCGTAAGAAAAAAGCTGGACAAACAAATGGACAACAGGGATGGGTCAATGCATCAAACATTAATAGCGGTTCCTCTCTCACTAACGAAGAAGGGAGTACCCTAACTTCCACGAACTCCAATTCAGCTATTCAGCCTTTGGCAAAGAATGGGCAAGGAGATAATACATTAAGTAGCCAAATTAGCACAAACTCATGGTTTATTTTAGAACCATCTGGCCAGATTTTGCTAACATTAGGTTTCCACAAGTCCTCTCAAATAGAGAAGAAGCATTTAATGGGTGGACTACATCGTCATGGTGCTATTATTAATAGGAAAGAAGAGATTTTTGAACAACATGGCCATCACTTTGTACAAAAATCTTTTTACAACATCATGTGTTGTGCATATTGTGGCGACTTCCTTCGGTATACTGGGTTTCAATGTCAAGACTGTAAGTTTTTATGCCACAAAAAGTGCTACACCAACGTTGTTACTAAATGCATTGCTAAAACCTCTACTGATACAGATCCAGATGAAGCAAAGTTGAATCACCGTATTCCTCATAGGTTCCTGCCCACTTCAAATCGTGGTACGAAATGGTGTTGCCACTGTGGATATATTTTACCGTGGGGTAGACATAAAGTACGTAAATGCTCTGAATGTGGTATAATGTGCCATGCTCAATGTGCTCATTTAGTTCCTGACTTCTGTGGTATGTCCATGGAGATGGCCAATAGAATTTTGAAAACAATCCAAGACACCAAACGTAATCAAGAAAAGAAGAAGAGGACAATGCCATCAGCTCAATCGGGATCATCCGTTGGCACTGCTATTGGTAGCGATCGCTCCCCAACCAAATTCACTGAAAGGGCAAACGCTCCTTTGCCTCCTCAACCTAGAAAAGACAATAAAACACCCTCACCTCAGAAAACAACAAGAGACTCTCTTACTAAGCAGCGCAGTCCTATTATCGATGAAGAAATTCCATTACAGACACATGGTCGTGAGAAATTGAATAAATTCATTGACGAGAATGAAGCCTATCTAAATTTCACAGAAGGTGCACAACAATCCATCCAATTTTCACCAGAGGAGAAAACGCTTGATCCAACATCGAATAAACGTTTAACAGGATTTACTGATTTATCTATTGAACATAGCCAAGCTTGGGAATCAAAAGATGATGTAATGAGAGATGAACTCGAACAGTGGAAAGCACAACGGGATGAAATGGAACGTGAGATCAATCAAGACAATGGGGTCATACAAGATGACATGGAGACTGATCATATTGACCTAGAAACGAAGCAGCAACTTGATTGGGAGGATAGAAACGATTTTCGTGAAGCTGATTTGACAATTGACTCCTCACACACGAATCCTTTCCGCGATATGAATAGCGAAACTTTCCAAATTGAACAGGACCATGTATCAAAGGAAGTGATACAAGAAACTGTGTCTTTAGCTCCTACAAGTACTCATGCCTCCAGAGCCACCGATCAAAATTCTCCGCAAAAATCACAAATCAGCACCAGCGGCAAGCATAAAAAGAAAGCGTCTAAACGTCGCAAAGTCTCACTGGATAATTTTGTTTTACTTAAAGTTTTAGGTAAAGGTAATTTTGGTAAAGTTATTTTATCTAAATCAAAGAATACGGAGAGACTTTGTGCCATAAAGGTTCTAAAGAAAGATAATATTATTCAAAACCACGATATTGAAAGTGCCCGAGCAGAAAAGAAAGTGTTTTTATTAGCTACAAAAACAAAACATCCCTTCTTAACTAATCTATATTGTTCTTTCCAAACAGAGAATCGTATATATTTCGCCATGGAATTTATTGGGGGTGGCGATTTGATGTGGCATGTTCAAAATCAGAGACTTTCTGTTAGAAGAGCCAAATTTTATGCCGCTGAAGTCTTGCTAGCTTTGAAATATTTTCATGACAACGGTGTAATATACCGTGATTTAAAGTTAGAAAATATTCTGTTGACTCCAGAAGGTCACATAAAGATTGCCGATTATGGTTTGTGTAAAGACGAAATGTGGTATGGCAACAAGACTTCTACATTTTGCGGTACACCCGAATTTATGGCTCCAGAAATTCTAAAGGAGCAGGAATATACCAAAGCTGTTGATTGGTGGGCATTCGGGGTATTACTATATCAAATGCTACTTTGCCAATCACCATTTTCAGGTGATGATGAAGATGAGGTTTTTAATGCTATTCTTACAGACGAACCCCTGTATCCAATAGATATGGCAGGTGAGATTGTACAAATATTTCAAGGCCTACTAACAAAGGATCCTGAGAAAAGGTTAGGTGCTGGTCCGAGAGATGCAGATGAAGTGATGGAAGAACCGTTCTTCCGTAACATCAACTTCGAGGATATCTTAAATCTTCGCGTCAAGCCACCCTACATTCCAGAAATCAAATCACCAGAAGATACATCATATTTCGAACAAGAATTCACCTCAGCACCACCCACACTTACACCTTTGCCGTCTGTTTTGACAACAAGCCAACAAGAAGAGTTTAGAGGATTTTCCTTTATGCCGGACGATTTGGATCTATGAGTAAAGCATCAAAATATGGTTTATTTAATTTTTTTATATAGTACATTAAAGTGGAAAAGTTTAACTGCCACGCCTCTTTATTAAAAGGGATTGTTGATGTGATAATGTTACGCTCTCCATTTTAATGTAATACCTTTTTTTATTCGTACCATTTTGGGAGCAAGCATATGAAAAATCTCGTTTAGGCGATGCGATGCGAAGCCGTATATTCAACAATGCGCCTTCTGTTTACATAATTAAAGAAGCAGTTAAGAGAGAATTTCAGTATCATAGTATTATTAGCATCCTTGTAGTGGCAGACTATGAAGCACAACGGAATTATCAATTGAAGAGCATTAAGTCTATTAATGTTTAAAAGAAGTAGGCATCTGAAGAGTGTGTCAAACGCAATCAAATCTGCAAGAGTTCATGATGTCTCAAATGGTATCAACTCTAAATACTTTGACACTAAGAAAATATGCACATACGGTATTAATGGACGAATAGTAGTTACCACATTTGACTATACTCAAAGTCTCCTGGCAGTTGCGACTACTGCTGGCGAGATACACATTTATGGACAAAAGCAAATTGAAGTTGTATTTACGTTGAAGAACAGAACCCAAATTAAAGACATGAGGTTTGTCAAGGGAATATATTTAATAGCGGTAGATGAGAAAAACAACATAATAGTGCTTTCATTATACTCAAAACAGATTTTGACCACTGTTTTTTGCCCCAATAGTATCACTTGCATAGAAACTGACCCATCTCTTGACTGGATGCTGATTGGTCTTGAGAGTGGATCTGTGTTGATATATGACGTAGATAGAAACCAAATGTCCCAAGCGAGAATTGAAAACTTCCAGAAAAGCATGTTTCTACCAAAAGAGAAGCTATCACCAGTTGTTTCTATCCAGTGGAATCCTAGAGATGTAGGAACAATATTGATATCATACGAACTTATTACCATCATTTATTCATTTGTAGATTCTAAAGTGAAGCAACATTTTTTCTATCAATTAGATCCCTATGCTCCGGGGGGTGATCTATCTACAAATATAGAAAAAAAAAGGACGCCAAAAGTTATCCAGTCACTTTATCATCCAAATTCTTTGCACATACTAACAGTTCATGATGATAACTCCTTGGTGTTTTGGGATGTGAATAGCGGTAAACTGATTCAAGCTAGAAGCATATTTGAAACAGATGTAAATTTTCCAAGCTCTGCCTTGAAAGACTGCTCCTTGATAGAAACTCCTGCTATCTTAAAAGTATCGTGGCTTTGTCAGCGTAATCCTGAGTATACATCACTGTTAATTGCAACAAAGGCTACAAATAATCCTGATTTACCTCAAGAACTAACAATGATTGACTTGGGTGGCACGCCGATGTATTCTGTAACATCATTCGACGCAATGAGCAAGTATTACGCCAAGCCGGCTCAACAAAAACTATTCTCATTGATTGGAAAGGCTCCACTTATAAACTTTTTGCCTTTACCGAAGGCCTCACCATATTTTGGTGGATGTCATGACACGAATCTTATTTTATTACTTTTAGCCGACGGTGAACTTGAAACACTAATATACCCCACTGGATCTTTCAGTTCTAAAGCATCTATTTTTCCTCGAAGCTTAGCATGGGTCAGACCGACAGTTACTACTTGTATAGCTGAATCAATTCAAAAGAAGCTTTGGCTAGGGATGATGACCATCGCTCAAAATGACTCGTTTCTTAAGGGTGGTACATCTGCTAGCAGAAATATCAGAAACTATGAGACTAGATCAACTTTACTAACTGGTCACACAAATGGTTCAGTTAGAATATGGGATGCTTCGCATAGTGAAGTAACTGATAATTCCGTATTTGAAATAGATACTGCTAAAGTACTTAATAGGGCTACCAATCTAGCTATCAAAAACATCTCTTTTGCATCGGAAACCCTGGAATTGGCAGTATCATCTGAAGTTGGGGATGTGATTCTTTATAAGTTCGAAACGAATAAGTTTTACGGTCATCCACCTAGAAGCGATGCATTACAGTTGAAATTCAGCAGATTTTCGTTGGATGATTCAAACAAAATTTTAGTCGATGTTACGGATAGAGGTCCTACCAACGTTAAACAAGGTTTTATGCCAAGTACAGTAATTCATGCTAAAAAAGATGCGGTATCCACTGTCATGAATAGTAACATCGGGTTTGTTGCTGTTGGTTTCAATGAAGGAACCTTGATATTATTGGACAGAAGAGGACCCGCTGTCATCTTAAATAAAAATATTAGAGCCTTCTCCAAAGCTGGTAGTTCCTATGTTTCCGCTGTTCACTTTTGTATCATGGAGTATGGCAATGATGGATACTCTAGTATTTTAATGCTGTGTGGTACTGATATCGGAGAATTATTGACCTTCAAAATACTGCCTACAACTAGTGGAAGATTTGAAGCTAAATTTACAGATGCAACGAAAACTAATAATCAAGGTAAGATTTCAGGTATTAATTCTTTTGCCAGAGAGACTGGATACAGTTGTTCTGCTACTATTGCAAAGATGCAAGATTTAGGCAAGGGTATCGCATTACCTGGATTTGTTACGGTGACTGGCACAGATGATATTCGTTTAGTATCGCCAGGTAGATCTAAGGATACTCATGCACTTCTCAAGTTTCCAATTGCCACCAGTGGATTGTCTTTTATTCCAATTCTGAACAGTAAAAGAGAAAGAAAGCTTTCAACTGTTATGATTGTTCTACTAATTAATGGAGATATAAAAATTATGACTATGCCTGAACTTAAGGAAGTCAAAAATTTACACAGCACAATCCCAGTAACCACGCAATACATTGAGAATTCATCTGTATTAGAAAACGGTGACATTGTAATTCGCAGTGGGAAATCTCAAGCGTCTTTGATATCAGTGATTAACGAAAGCGCCACTGGACCAGAACACAATAGTAGCATATCACAACCTACTCCCATTGACACTTTATACAATCCTGATTTAAATATTAGTTACAGGCCTCAAGTAAACTCTTTACAATGGGCTAGAGGAGCTGTTTATTGCACGCCACATCAACTTGATGAGCTACTCGGCGGTATAGAAAGACCTGAATCGAAGTATGAAGAGAGTAACATTGCTCGAGGATCCTTATCTTCTAGTAAATATGCAGCCGAGAAATCATCTGCTGGCACAGGCGATCATAAGTACACCAGACCTGTGAGAAGTTTTGGAGGAAGCGGCCGTTACGGTATTGTTAAAAGTGTTTCTAGGGCAGTTGAAACTCGTTTAGACACAGTAGAAACTACAATTAATGACTATGCAACAACGATGGGACAAACTATGAATGATGCTATGGAAGAAACGGGAAGAGATATGATGAAGAGCGCTATAGGTTTTTAGTCTATAGATACTTCTATAACTCTCACTCAAGGCTTTTTTTCGTTAAAGTAATTAATATATCGTGTTTTAGATTTATAACTTATTATATTATCGATTTATTAATAAATAAAAAGAAGAGTCAAAATAGGGTACAAGGAGCTAAGCTGTAAGCCTTTTTGACGTTAGTAAATCCAGCGTTATATCACTACCACGCGCTTGATCTTCTTTACTTGTGATCCAAAAGTCACTGTAATACTCACTTTTCAACATGACGGTAATTTTGTCCGCTTTCGTTTTAAATAATCTCGTAAGGCTTTCTTCTCTTTCTTTCAAAAACTTAGACAACCCAAGAGAAATCAGTTTCATTCCTGCACACATACAAAAAAAAAACCAGTATGGTTGACAATAAGCGTACTTTTACGGCGCCGCCAATCTTGCTCGAATCAAATCTGACCTTTTCGAATGATGGACCACCACTTCCTACTGTCACTGTCACACGAGAACGATGTATAAATCCAAGCCTGATAGATTCATTTTTAAGGTTTCTAAGACATGGAAGTGATGATATAATAAGACAAAAATTAAACAATTATAGAAAAAGCTCTTCTAATGGAGAAAATAGGTGTGAAGAATTTCTAAGGAAAGAATTATATCCGAATTGGCAAATACGGAGTAGTATAATTTCATTTTGCGAAAAAGAAGCAGCAGAAATGAAGGCTGAAACTGATCAAAAGTTCTGTAATACTGGGGAGAGCGCTGCGAAACCAATTATAGAAGCAAGAATTGATCCATATGCTGCGAAGGAACGTGCAGAGGAACAAGAAGCTCGACATAGGGATTGGACAAATTTAACAGATTGGGTGGCAAATAATAGAAGAATAGAGCAAATTTTAACTTCAACAACGGAAGGGATTTTAAAGCAAAACTGCGAGCAAAATGAAGACTACTTGAAACAGTTTGCACAGTTCTGCAAGAACAACAGTTGAACGGTTCCCCTTCTAACTCACTAAACTTAGTGTAACATTTCAAAGATCTTGTATATAAGAGTCAGAGTCATTATCCTGTTATTTTTCTTTTATTAGGTAAAGAATGCATTTATGTACACTTGATAATGGCATCTAATCTAGTTGGTATAATTGTTTTTTAACAGTATAATGAGTGCTGGGATATTCACACTATATTTAGGACAGAAAACTTCCAAATGTAATTTTAATTTAGCATTGCGAACTGCTTCCTTTCACTAGCGATAATTTCTTATTTGAACTATATTCTATTATATTGATGTTATGATTAGTTATTATTCTACATCCAAAAAATTTAATGAAGGATGCGAGGTTCGAACTCGCGCGGACAACCGTCCAACAGATCTTAAGTCTGCCGCCTTAGACCACTCGGCCAACCCTCCGACTATTCTTAGAATGTTACGCGCTTATAGGCATACTTGACAAATAAACATTGCGACAATTTTTATATACTCAATCTCAGGAAACTAAATCAAAACGGATTATCAACCTGATTCACGGATTGTTACTTACCTGTATACTATATAAGAAATATAGAAGACTGTTAGATGGTGACTTATTATTTTTCATAACTTATCAATTAATGATCATACGAAGCAATCAGACACAATACGTCATTTGTTGGAATGAGATCTGACTATCATCTTGAGAGATTGGTGAATTTTGAAACAATTGTTGGGATTCTATTGTTGATAAAGGTAATATTATTAGGTATGTAGAATCTACTAAAAGTTATCCTCGAGGGTGTATGAGTCCACAAAAGAGAATCGACAATTCTACATAAAAAATGGACTTGTTTCTGCTTCTGTTCTATACGTCGTCATTCATTATCCTAATACATTATCAATCCTTGCGGAGAAAACTTTTCACCCAGTCATCAAAGGTCTCAATACACGATGCCTTAACTCTGCTATAAAGTGGGTTACCATTTTTTATCAGGTGCCGCTCATTAAATCTCAGAGTTGCCTCAATATTAGTTGCTATTCAGCGCACTGCAACTGCATGGTTTTATGAGGAAACTCACTTAGAAGAAATAACGTCATAGGATGATAAAATATACGACTCCAAACACATGAATACTGTTTCATTTTAGCTAAGAAAAGAAACAGTGATATTTTGCGCGGCAATCGTTTAGAGTAAACCGGGGGATTATAACAATAAACTTCTGAACGAGGGTCCAAATCAAATCGAGATAATATACTCTTTGACCAAGATTGAAGAAGTCACAGGCAGATAAAAAGGTTTTCAGAAGCTCCTGGGCACCCCTATATTTGGCATTCTTACATTCCACTCATACGAATGAATATAAGCACTATAAAACATACGTTCATATACGAAACTTATGAAGGATGCACACATCGTTCAAGAACAAGTGTATCTCTATAGCGACAGTGAATATGATGCAAAGGTTGAGATATGGAGGCATTTGAGAAGGAAGAGAAGCCAGGCGCCAGGTGATACCTCGTTTGTGAAGGAGAAGTTGGCTAAGAAGTTCATATAAATAGAGCTACTTTGACCATCTATCTTTATGAATAGTCCTTCATTCTTTTCTTCCTAGTAGGGCTTATATCAGCAGTAAAAGACAAAACAAATACAATGGTCAAATTAACTTCAATTGCTGCCGGTGTTGCTGCTATCGCTGCCGGTGTTGCCGCTGCCCCAGCCACCACCACTTTATCTCCATCTGACGAAAGAGTGAATTTGGTCGAATTAGGTGTCTACGTCTCTGATATCAGAGCTCACTTGGCGCAATACTACTTGTTCCAAGCCGCCCACCCAACTGAAACATACCCAGTCGAAGTTGCTGAAGCTGTCTTCAACTACGGTGATTTCACCACCATGTTGACTGGTGTTGCTCCAGACCAAGTGACCAGAATGATCACCGGTGTCCCATGGTACTCTACCAGATTAAAGCCAGCTATCTCCAAGGCTCTATCCAAGGACGGTATCTACACTGCCATTCCAAAATAGAAACGGACGCCTTTTACGAACGAAATTATATAGGCATTGAAAAATAACGAAAATGGAAAGAAAATGCTTTTTTTTAATGATATAAATACAATTAACTACATGTTTATAGTAAAATTAAACTATTTGATCAGTGACGGCAGCTATGAGCCATTTTTTTCGAGAGGAATAAACTCAGAGCCAATCTCTCTTTTAAGGGCGTGTTGAGAGTATGAAAGAAGTATTTTCTATGAAGATAATGAACTCTAAAGCTTATAATTTCTTATTCTTTCCTCTTTCTCTTGTTGTTAAATTACCTCATTTTTTTTTTATGGCAAGTCGTTGCACAAGTGTCAATAAGTATAGTTTCAACATACATAGTCCTTCTTGGGATGAAATAATAAACAAATTCCGTTCAGCAATCTTTCTTCTTTGTTTAATTTTCTAATTTTTTTTCTCTTCGACATTTAAAGCTCTTATTGTTTTACTCATCTTCAGTCACATAAACCTATATCTTAACCAGCGAATTTCCACCGCACCCAGTGTACTAAAATAAGATAACAAGCCATTCACCTTTATTGGTTTCCTCTGTGTTGAAACTTTTGTATGAAACGTTAATATTCAAGCAATACAACATCCTAGAAAAGATATACAAAGTGGAAAAGAAGGAAGGTAGAAAAATGATGTGCTAGAATAGTAACCTTACAGTTGCTCTAAGAAAGGTTCACGGAATCGCCACTGATTAGAGACGTGTTCCTCCCATTAACAACTTCATTATATGAAGTAGCTACTAAGGTTGCTATTGATTGTGTTTTGGATTTTTATTACTATAGAAGCAATTGTATTGCCAAATACATGTTAAAGAGGCTAATGGTTTTAGGCCATAGGTTGTGGAAGTCTGTGACGGAGTGGCAGTAGAACCCGGAGTACCAAACACTTTTTAGACCAAATAAATAAAGAAAAATATAACTTGTGCCGTTACACAACCTTTGCTGCCACACCTCCCACCGACGGAACATCGGTGAGATATTACTTATCCTCTGAAGATTTTTCTATCAAGCTACTTCATAACGTAAGTCATGAGTAGTGTGATTGTGTAGAGCATTTGTCTATACGTGTATATTCAAAAAAATTGGCAGATGTACGTTTAGGAACCACTGTGGTCGTTCTTGGGACAGGTCCTGTGAGTTTATTGACAGTTGCTGTTGCACATACTTTTGGGGCAAAGGATATTGTTTTTCCGATGTACCTGATAACAAACATCAAAGAGCTAAAGAATTGTGCTATTGAAAAATAATTGGGTGGAAAGTTCGCAGATATTATCTTTAAATATTCTGGAGCAGGGTTGTGTAGAGATATCAGGCCTCAATAGCTTGAAAGCCGGTGGAATTTGGTTCAAATATGACTGGGAGATGACTATACCAACTTCTCAATCGCTAAAGTGAGTGGAAAGGACACGGGTCTGAGTAAATGTTTCTGTTGTTCTTTTGATGACTACAGTGATACTGTGCAATTGGTTGCTTCAGGAAAAATCAACATCCTACTTTTTATTAAACACAGATTCAAGTTTGAGGGTCCTACCAAAGCGTGCGATTATTAACACTGTTATCCAAGGTCCTTGATAGGGAGAGTGATGGAGTATATCTCATTGATATTCAATGCTTAGAATATGTTAAGCTGAATTTTGGTTTTCTGGAGATGAAACACCTTGTATAAAAAAGTAAAACAAAATCGAAGAAAATATTCTTTGGCAATTCCCTACCAATTTTAGTTGCTCTAAAGTTTTTCGCTGAATGATTGTTGAACTTAAATATGTTCTAAGGTCTATTAAGGTTATTGTTTCGACTCGACTCTTACAAGGAATAAGCGTGGGAATCGAAAACTAAGTAAAGCACCTAATTAAGAGTAAGCCAGTAAATACATTCATTTTTTTGCTTCATAAATATATTTATTTTGAAGGAAAACTAATAAAATAGTGCAGGGAAATTTAGGAGTAACTAGAGTATAAGTCATCTGTCACTGAAGGTATCCTGAAAATAATGGGAGCAATAGTATAACCACTGTAGCTTGGAGAATGCTAAAAGTAGTTTATTCATATTTGAAAGTAGACAATTTGGTTTTCAATGGATTCTGGTCATTATTTTGAAAAAAAGACTAGAGAATTTTAGTGTGCGTTTGAATTAAGAAATTAGGGTTATACCTATAATCAAATTGCTATTTCGAGTTGAATAAAGTATAGACTATCTAGGACAGTCGGAGAAATGGAGTAACACTTGTCGGAGTAAGCAATTAGAAGCTACCTCGTTGCGAAACATGAACTTTCCAAATAGAATGTCTCTTAGGCTTAATGTTACTCCAAGATTTGTTCAGAACAAACAGCCCATGATGTACATTTTTGTACCCTATTAATTTTGACCAATTAACAATTGATATATATATTTATATATATAACTAAATCTATAAAATTGTAAACGAAAAGTCTAGCTCTTCGGAAGCTACTAATGAACCAAGTTCAAATGTACTTGTATGGATTCATGATTCCATTTGGATCGTAGTGACGTTTAATATCCTTCATAAATCTTATCTCAATATCACTTCTGGTGTAGTGTAGTTTACCTCTCTTATGGAAACCAATTCCATGTTCGGCACTGATGGAACCTTTCTTTGATGCGATATATTCATAAACGAATGGTTCCAGTAAGTCTTCAATCTGTTTTGTAAATTCTCTTACCGCAATATTCAAATGAATGTTTCCGTCACCGACATGTCCATAACCGCATGACTTAACAACTGGTTTTGGTGCATCACCAATTAAACCAGCTGCATTCAACCTCTCTGTCACAGCTGCAGATACGGAGTATAGATCTTTTAATTTAAGTGACATGTCATACTTGTACATACCACCGTAAGAATTACAAGCAGTTGGAACAGATTTCCTCCAAGTCCAAAGTCTATCATAATCAGCTTTGTCCTTGGCCATCATACCCTCTGAAATCAACTTGGAGTCTACTGTATCTTTGAGGAAAGCGGTCAGCTTTTCGTCATCATGTCTTTTGTTAGAGCCTGAAGTTTCAATAAGAACATAAAAGTTGTGTTGGTTCTTCAAAGGGAAAGGCAAATCTTTCAAATATTCTATCGTACATTCAATGGAACCACGGTCCATGAATTCAAAGGCAGACAAAACCTCCGATAGTTCACTTTTAGCCTTGACAAATAGTTTCTGAACAGTATCAAAATCCTCAATACCAAAAAAAACGGCATTCAAAGCCTTTGGTTTTGCTGCTGCAACTATAGATACACCAGTAATGACACCGATAGTACCTTCTGCTCCGATGAATAACTGTTTCAAGTCATAACCAGTATTGTCCTTCCTTAAGGCATCGATATTGCTAATAATCTCACCGTTGGGTAGCACTACCTCCAAACCCAAAACATTACCGTGTAGCGAGCCATATCTTAAGAAGTTCAAACCACCTGCATTTGTTGAGACCACGCCGCCCACTTGACAGTTGTTTCTCGAGGGAAGGTCCAATGGGAAGATGTGGTCATGGTCGTGTAAAAATTGATGCGCATCACGCATAATGACTCCCGCGTCACATTTGAAAGTCCCGCTAACTGGATCAAAGTCTCTGACTTTGTTCATATTTCTCAAAGAAAGAACAATTTCATCAAATACCGGAACAGACGCTCCAACTAAGTCAGTGTTACCACCTTGTGGTACCACCGCCAGTTTCTTATCGTTACAGTATTTCATAATTTTGGACACTTTGTCAGTGGACTTTGGCAAGAGAATTAAATTGGACTGGCCTCTATACTTTTTCATCCAATCTTGGTTGAAGGAAGCAAGCTCCTCAGGAGCCTGAGAGTTTAAGATTTCATCGTTGGACAAAATCGAACGAAAATACGCCAAGTCTGCTGAATCGGGCACTTTAAAATCAGTGTTTCTCTTGACTTTTGGGTATGCCTCAGCAGTTAACTGAGCAATAGGATTTGCAACCGTCATAATTCTTATATGTATGCTATGCTGTCTTTGGTTTCAAGGTAACAAAATTATCTACGAGCATTTTGGCACCCCGCTTCAAGCTTGTCTGTTATATATGCAGAAGATCACTTGTACACACACCTACAATCTTTCAGTTTCCTCTTTGATATTACGCGTGACTTAGATCTGGCGGTCACTAACTGTGGGAAACGGCGTCATCCGCTCGAAATAGTCATTCTTTTAGATAACTGTAGACAATATCCCACACTTGATGATCACGCAAAAAAATAGAAACGGAAAATAAATACCATAAAACGTGCTATTCATATAGACACTGCTGATGATTTTGGTTATTTTGGTGATTTTGATGCTTTCAGTAGTATATAAACCAAAGATCGTATCTCATATTACTTCGGGAGCTCTTTAGAAAGTACGAGGGATGTTAAAGTGGAAACGAACCATAGTAAATGAGTGAGGTGCTTGCAGACTTGACTTACTAAATAGTTCTTTTCCTCGGATTCCCGTGAGGAAATCCTTGTTTCTGTGTACTGGTCTTTCAACCACTTTTATTCGTTCAAATTTCCTCTATGCAAACAAACGATAAATTTAAAGGGTTGATAAAGTAATTAGTAATGACCAGTGATTGTGTTACTTCGAGACTCTTTCGTATAATGACGATGGTCCGTAATTTTCCTACCAATACGTTCTCTAATGATGCATTCATAAGCACACCACGCGTAGTCAAGAGTGGGTCAACGGTCTCTATGCGTTGAGCAGGGTTTACGAATGAAATAATGATGTGGTGCTTGAGGGTGGACACAGTTCTCATGTATCCGGGACCTTTTAGGAGAGTTTACAGTTGTTTTTACTTTTCATACGGAAAGGTACTCATAACGATCGAGTGGAACTCTATGAATGGATATAGTGAATCAAAGCTCACGAGGTTCTCGCTCAACTGTAAAAGATTTTTATTTTCATAAAAAAAAGAATGACATTATATTCACGCTTTAGTAATCGATAAATCTGCCTCTGAAAGCCGCCCATCCAAGAACCCTTAACTGTTCCCTTTAAGTACCAAAAAGATGGCTCTTGCTCGGTGAAATTAGAATATTGGGAACTTTGTTTATTGTAATTGGCCCTGGAATACGCTTTCCACCTCATATTCATGGTGTTTTGTTATATAAGTAGAGGAAATAAATCTCAAAAGAGTAGATATGAATGGTTGTTGGTCATTTCATTGTTGCTTTTTTTTTATAACTATGGTACTTGCTGCACCAACGACTTCCAGCTTTACTATTCTATTGTCGTTGTGTGGCTTTTTCTCTTTTATTTTTATTGCTGTTCTTTAACCATCATACCTTTGACTAGATCCTCCATATATGAGTTTTGAACACTTACTGTGGCATTTTTAAAAGAAAGTATTAATAGTGGATATAAGGAAAAATCGTTATGTTTCATGGTGACGGAAGGTTATTATTTTTACTGCATAAACCTGGTAATGTCAATTAAACATTCTAGAGTATTGAAAAGATTACGGATTAATTTTGAAAACTGGCTATTGATGGTTTTTAAATGCTCATCTTGCCGAAAATAGCTTTGATATTGTGAGTCCCAGCATATCCAAGGTCTGACAATACTATTATTTTTGATTTGAGAATTTCTCAGAAGATACCAATCATATAAACCCAAAATAATATTTGAAAAATAATATTTGAAAAATAATTTCAAAATTATAATTGATCAACTTGAAGAATGGGGAAATGAAATGTACAATCCATGAACTGTAGAGATCTTTTTTGCCTTGAGGAAGTGAAAAATCATCGATAAATTATATCTCACAAGCGCTCTTCTAACACTAATGATTCTGGTAATTGTAGTATATAGATGATTACCATTTTATTTGATGAACAATCCCAAAACCATTTGAAATGCACATAGAGGTCTTTATAACGCAGCTTTTATAGATGCTATTATTATTGATACATCAATTCTAATGGGTCCGCTTTTGATAGGACTATGTAATAAATTATATAATAATTTGGGAGAACCAACGGTTTAAATTTTATTATCAATATTGTTTGAAGAAAATAACGGTACATACTGTTTTATATGTAAGTTCTCAATTTTATCTTAATTTCAAACTTTTGACATTGTAACTAAGACCCCATTTCTCTTTACTGAATAACGTTATTTACACTCTGTTCATCAGGTAACGTACAGTTTATTGTGCTTGAGTGTGAAAAAGAAACAATAGTGCATCGTTTATAATATATGACTTTTCAACTCTTTAATCATTTTGATCACATGGAAGTCTTTAGTACACTCTACTTGATCGTCAAATAATTTTGGTTGATTCTTCTCTTTGAGAACTTTGAATCTTTGCATCTCTACAAAGCCGAGCTTCTTTTCATAATAACCTAATAGGTCATGCTCCATGATTATGTCTGCAACCAATCTCTTGCATTTATGGAATCGCATCATATGAACTACACTGTAATTAAATAGTTTGATGTCACAGCCATTGCCCATGGACGTAAATCCTGTGATCTCATAACTCTCCTTATTGTTTGGTTTGTAGCCAATGGTTGCTAGGACATGCTCTGAATCGAATGCATAAGCCAAAAACTGGAACTTCGGAATATAATATGTCCGCAGAGGTAAATCTTCATTTGCTTCACATCTAAACTGTTCAAAATTTTCATAGAAATTAGGGTACGCCAAGACAGGATCATTTAATAATAAGTAAAACAAGGATCTTTCTATATTCTTGTCAAAACCCAAATCATTGAATAAAGTTTCAAGGCTGTGCACTCGAGGGCTAACTATTATGCCATATTTAAACCTTGGAACATCATATCCTCGATTAATTGTTGTATACAAGCTATACTTTGTATTTCTAGATGAATTCTTCAAAACCTTGACTGGAAGTATAACAATGTTGCAAGGACAAGCTGACATCAGTTTTATTGTGCACGATGGACGGAAGATTCTAGATGTCTTTAAATAAGTCTCCGTAAGCAATCCATGTAAAACTTTACATATTTGGTTATCTGATGACTTGGGATTTAGGTGTATTTCACAATGCTGCCTCACCCGTATATTGATATTCGTGATATCTTATTAGGAGGAAAACAAGATTTTCAAAAGTAAGTTATCGTTCCACCATATTTATGACTGGATAAAAAAAAGAGCAATATCACGTGCTTTGTGCAAATACATTATTCTAGTTAACTTCCTACTGTCTCCTCAAAGAGAGGTGTGGGTGATGCATTGATATTCAGCTCAACATACAACAGAGTTCTACATGCAGCAGAGTAGCCTTGTGTAATACAGTAAACTATGAGTGAGAGTATTGTCGACTATCAAAGATGGTGTGCGAGTAATTTTCTTAGCTTCCCCATACTGGTTTATAATATACCTTCGGACGTAAATAGCCTTGCGGTGGCGTCATTTTCGTTGATGTATTTCACAACAAGCTACAAAATTACTACTTAACTTCGAAGACTGGACAACTGAAAATGCTCTTCTCCAAGCGTTGCTACTCTATTGATGTAAGGAATTAAGATCTAATTTATACTCATAATGTAATAAGATTATTGGACTGTTGATAATTAAGAATAAATCGTTCTTTCTTAAATTATATCATATTAAATTAAATAAAGGTGTTCATTGATCTTTATATCCCTGATTTTGTTGTCTCCTCCCGGATCCGAAACCTAAACATAAAAAAAAATACAAAGTTGCGTTGCGCTATAGAACTTTTTGATACGTAGTGACACACCTTGAATTTAGATGTCAAGGTCACAGTGCAGGGCCTGATATAGCAAAAGTACCTTTTCCCTCCACCAGAGCTTTTTACAAGAGGAAATAAGATAAGAAAGAAGCCAAAGAAAAAGGAAAAGATGATTGGTAGAGCCTATCGCCGGCGTTATGCTTTTCTGTAGTTGTTTCAGCTGAGCGGCTGCTGCTGCTGCTGCTGCTGCTGCTGCTACTGTCACTACCACCGCTACTGTCACTACTACTAACAACCGCAGTGGCAACTAACGATTGATACTCTGAATACCCTGAATAGGAGGTCCAACTGACGTTGTAGAAATCTCCTGTTCCGATGGGGCTGCCTGGTGTATACACCCACGTACTAGAGTATCCGGGAGCTCGGATGGCACCCGGAACTCTGTCAGAGATAACCTCAATCTCTTCTTTTTTATCGTCAAAACTAGCCTGCGCAATAGAAACCTCGTGACTTTCCAAGTCAAAGACAACATATGCGTCAACAAGAAATGCGTCTCCCAACACGAATCCTGAGTCAGCGGCTTCAATGTTCAGAAGACAGTGGTCCTTCGTCCGTGTCACAAAATTGGATATGTTTGCCGATATATTGAATCCTCCAAAATCAATAGACAGTAGAGTATCCTTTACTTTTGAACAATCAAAGGTGTAGCCTTGATCGCCAGAACTGTACTTTCCGTCAAAACTTTTACCGATTGCATGTGCAACTTCAGTAGGCAGACTAGAATAGGTGGTACCAGAATCAAACAACACCGGGAATCGGACCTTCGACACAGTTTTGTTTCCAGAGTCGCCATTCAAAACCGCGACGCTCTGCGCTGTAACAAACATTCCTGGACTCACTGAATCGAGGGTATCGTAAGCCTGCAGCATAGGCAGGGTGTAAAGCTGCCCCGAGTATTTGCTTTTGTCGACTGCTCCGAACAGGATGCTTCCGAAATGTGCTTTAGGTTCATTCAGAAACAAGGAATATGCTATCTTCTCAATCTTTCCGTGGCTTTTCAGTGCCATTGGAAAGTTTTCATATTCAAAGGGGGTCGTGTTATAGGCTCCTCCAAGCGAATGTGTATTTTCTCCAGCAGGAAGTGATATGCCCAGAATACCACCTTGGTTTTCTGTGTTGTTGGCCACTCCAAACGAAAAACTTTCTAGCGTAATATTACCTAAAGAAACAACGTCTGTTCCATACGTGCCTCTGTAATACGTACCATCGCCGTAAGTCTCATCGAACTGAGTGTCATTGTACTTGAAAGTAGAGGAGTTGCCGACACTGAATGTGCCCCAGTAGGCACAAAGAGTACTGTAACTCTCCGACGATATAGTGGAAGAAGGAAGCTCGGTGGCAGTTGCTGTGAGCTCGTAATTGTCGGTCGAAGCGTAGCCTGACCCGTAAGACATCAATACGCAATATGGACTATCAGCATCATTTACATACATATCAGAAGAGCCAGTGTCTAACTGAAGGTACGCGGTTTGGGGAGGGGTTCCGATTTCCACCTTGACGACGTACATTCCTACGGCATTAATCAAAGTCGAATTCAGGACGTCATCTCTTTTGAAAACGTTAGATACATCTTGCGAGCCCATTCCTGGGACATTTGCTAGCTTTTGAACGGGAAACCTGACGTAAGAGTCTGAGGAAGAACCCAAAACAGCCTGAGAATAGGCCAAAGATAACGCTAACGATAGAAGAGGGAACAGCTGCATACTGGTAATATTGCGTCGCCCTTCGAATACTTTTGGATGTGCGGATACAAGTTTAGAAACTTTTCAACCACGGAAAGAAGAAGTGAGCGAATAATACGCTCGAGCACTGTCAGACATGGCAACATTTAGGACCCTTATATAGTCTTAACTTTGAAAGCAGATCCAAAAGCTTAAGTCCTCAAAGGGCGGTGGTTGCATGGGGCTAGCGCAACTAATTTAGACAAAGTTTGGCTTCCTTGGCAGTTGCACAAGACATTTTGCAGCAGTGAGCGACAGGGTCGTCGACTTGGATCCTTAACCCCCTAGATAGGGTATTATTGCCTTTCATTTTTTCTTTGTAGCGGAAACTTTCGGAGTTTTTTCGAGGATAACTTGTAAGGAAGGAGGACAGCTTGCAGCGAATAACTGATGGATAGGCTTTCGCTTTCGCTTGAGTTTTGCGTTTGGTCTAAGCTGCCTAATCTATACTGTAAGATGAATGCATTGAGCCAACAAAGTGCGAGAAAAAAGTTGCTTTTTGGCATGCAATCTTTATCATCTCGAGGTTTTTCACAAGGCAGACGGTTATAGCTTCCCCACCAAATATGACCACCTAACCGCCTCGAAAAAAACCTTGGCGACTCCGCTGGCCCTCCTAGCAACCTTCACCGGATTCGGGTTCTGTTTCAGAAGGAAGTAGGCTCAAAGTTGACGAATGCAGCATCTAAATGAGCAACAGTAACTTGCAATGCTTTGACTCTTTGGAGGCTGCTGCTCTACCGTTGAAATAGCAACTTGTCTCGTTCAATCCGCTCATTTATTCAGCAGGTGATTTGATAGTGTAGTAGTTTTCTTGGATGGAACAGAGTTAGGTACTCAAGGGTTAGCAAGATTGATGTTGGCTTGAACATACACGTTTCCATTTATGGGTCAAGTGCCTATATATGGCGCACTATTCAGATCAGATGCAAGATCGTGTTACTGTTTCGTGTGGCCAAATGGCGAGTACTTCTGCCCAATCGTTCTCTTTTCATGCGCGTGGCCTCTTGAGCAGGTATATGTTTGTGATAGGAAGACGTATAGACTTGTTGAGTTATGATTAGAGTATGAAGGATTCCAGCATTGGCATACTGAAGTACATGCCAATACGCCGAGCCGTAGACCCTAGAAATATACGAGATCAACAGATGATTCCTATTTCATTTTAGCTGGGGAAAAGGAACAGTATGGGACCTATTTTCCGTGGAATCGTTTAGTGCAAACATACGGAGCCTGGCTTAGACAATAAGCTTCTGAACGAGGGTCCAACCAAGTTCAGATATTCTCTAACCTGGGCACCCCTATAGCGTCGATCTCGGATTGCGCGCATACGAATACACACACAGGCACCGTAAATAGACATTGATATACGAGTTTATGAAGAATGCGTGAGTCGTTCAAGAAGAAATGCATTTCTATAGTTACGGCGGATAAGGTGCTCTAGATGAGATATGTAGGATCTTGGGGTGAGAAAAGAGTGTCAGTCAGTGGTTCGTTTGGGCAGCACCAGCTGGTGAAGGAATTTGTATAAATAGGGCTGCTATGGTCACCTATCTGTGAATATTCCGTCCTTACCTTACTCATATGTAAGTCCATATCACCACTAAGAAACAAAACAAACACAATGGTCAAATTAACTTCAATTGCCGCTGGTGTCGCTGCCATTGCTGCCGGTGCCTCCGCCACCACCACTCTAGCTCAATCCGACGAAAGAGTCAACCTGGTTGAGTTGGGTGTCTACGTCTCCGATATCAGAGCTCATTTGGCCCAATATTACTTGTTCCAAGCCGCCCACCCAACTGAAACATACCCAGTCGAAGTTGCTGAAGCTGTCTTCAACTACGGTGATTTCACCACCATGTTGACCGGTATTGCCCCAGACCAAGTGACCAGAATGATCACTGGTGTGCCATGGTACTCCACCAGATTAAAGCCAGCTATCTCCAAGGCTCTATCTAAGGATGGTATCTACACTGTCGCCAAATAGAGACAGACGCCTTTACGAACGAAATTCTATAGACATTGAGTAACGAAAAAACAAAAAAAGCTTTTTTTTTCTGCCATGAAAACAGTTTATTATATGTAAATGTATATTAATATTATAAACCTGCCTGACAAATGCTGTGCATATACCATTAGCCGGAGTACAATGAGCCTCGAGACGACATTCTTTTCTGCTGCAGTGTAATATTCTGTTGTGCGCTCCACTTCTAAGCAGAGTGAGACTGTGCATATATATATACGTATAGAAGGACTGGCATCCAAATCGAAGAATATTGAAGCTGGTAATGAATGTATATTTCCACATGAAAGGGCTTGTTCTTTTTTCAAAGTCTCGGCGCGGAGTCATTCGCAGTTTATGTGTCACTCACAATTAAGGTTGGTAGGTAGATCAGGGTCTGTGCGAGTCAGTCATAGCAATGCAACATTCATATCTGGTTCTTTGAGAATGATCGCGGTGCCCCGTCAGATATCGTATGTATCCACTAGGTAGAAGATGGAAGAAGAGGGAAGAAGAGGTACGAATAGCACTCTGAATGACAGGTAATGCAGGCGCTACGTTCCATGATGTGTATTAAAATGTTGGGAGCCAAAAACAATGTCAGTATCAACTTTGGAGTTGGTGTGGCATGTTCGAAGGAGGGTTTTTGTCCTCTACTGTCATTCCGGTTTAAACGAGAGCATGATTGCAACTTGGTTCCTCGTTGTGGAAGAGGAAGTCGCGGATACACATGCCTGTGAAATACATTGTAATCTATAAATTTGATAACCGAATAGTGCTATCTATATATCCCTTGCATATAATCGATCAGTCTTTTTACAAGCCTTCTCTTATTGTAGCCAATCCTCTCTTCTGTCTACCATCCTCAAAGTTTTCCCCGTCTAACCATTGCTCGAATGCTTTACGGATGTTCATCCATTCTTTGTCGATTATTGAGAACCACTGGGTGTCTCGAGTCCGACCCTTGTACACGACCACTTGCCGAAAGGTTCCCTCGTGCTTGAACCCCAGGCGCATCGCCGCCCTCCTGGATGGCCCATTTAGACTATCGCACTTCCACTCGTATCTCCTGTACTGTAAAACGTCAAACACATATTTCATCAAAAGGAATTGGGCCTCAGTAGCGATTACTGTCTTCTGTAACTCCGGTGAAAAAACTACATATCCAACTTCAAGCGAACCATTGGCTTCATCGATCCTTATGAGGCAAAGTGTACCAACGGCACAGCCAGTCCTTTCATGAATAATTGCGTAAGGCACGGTGTCTTCAGTTTCATTAAGTTCATCGATGAACTGTAGGTATTCGTCGACGTTGTTGAACGGACCGACAGGCAAATATGTCCACAAGCGTTGACCCGCTTTAGCATACGCACTAAAGAGCTGCAATCCGTGCTTTTCCTTGTCAAGCGGTTCCAGTCTACAGTGGTTGCCTTTCAAGACGACTTCTTGTGGGAAGACCCTGGTTGTCCAGCCATCGACGTCTGCACCGACTTCTTGCCCAAACTCATTTATATTCGCCATACTTTTTCTTATTGAAGGGCTCTACATCCACTTTCGAGACCGAGAAGCTGTTGGATACGCTGACCCAGGAATATGGCTCGAGCAATGCATTAATCACGAAAAGCGTGTTACACTAGCGCCAAATCTACGGATACACAAGAGGCACTAACCCTCGCGAACAGATGCAATTAAGTCTATTTAACGAAGGCCGTAGCAACGTTACAACAGGGTGTAATAATAGCTTGATCGAGATAATGTAATATTTGCTGTTACAATAGTTCCAAGCTCAGCGAACGTGAGAGAAGCCAAAGAGAATTAAACCTAACTCACATGCACATCACAGCCTGAAATGTATGTATCTCGGCCGCTCATACCAAGACCGCGTCTGATCGAGAGAGCAAAGAGTCATGTCCTACTGCAAGCGATGGATCGGACACCTTCTGTGACACTATTATGACCATAGCTGGTCTATAGGTGCAGTCACGAATCCGGCCTATTTCTTCAATAACTGTCTGTCTACTAGTGATTAATCTCCGTTTCCTTATTGAAATTTGCGTTTGTTTTCAGCGATGGATTGTGAGTCGCGCGGGCGGGCCGGGCCGTTTTCTTTTCCTGAAAAATAACGAGAAAGAGCAAGAGAAAAAAAGTACAAATAGTGCACTGTTTTCCCATTTGACGTTTAGTGAAAAACTTTTTCTGAAAACTTTTTGCTGAGCATTTAGGCGGAGAATCTTGGTGGACTTTCTCAGTTTTATGGGCCTGTGTATTTTAGCTGGCGTACTGGGAACTTTTTTCTTCTCTTATTATTTATGTACGTAAACTCTAAAAGACTCTTTTACTGTCATCAACGCATTAAGTATCATTGCTGCAATTGATAACTCTGAAAACACGTAAAAATCAATGGCTGCTATTAGAGAGTACACGACTGCTTCGGAAGTTGCCAAGAGGATGCCTCGACTGGATGGTTTGTCAGTCCAGGAACTGATGGACTCCAAGACCAGAGGTGGGTTGACTTATAACGATTTTTTGGTCTTGCCAGGCTTGGTCGACTTCCCGTCCTCTGAGGTTAGCCTGGAGACTAAGTTGACCAGGAATATCAATTTGAAGACCCCTTTCGTTTCCTCTCCAATGGACACTGTTACCGAATCAGAGATGGCCATCTTCATGGCTCTGTCGGGTGGTATTGGTTTCATTCACCATAACTGCGCTCCCGAGGAGCAAGCTGCCATGGTCAGAAGAGTCAAGAACTATGAAAATGGGTTTATTGACAACCCTGTAGTGATTTCTCCAACGACCACGGTTGGTGAAGCTAAGAGCATGAAGGAGAAGTATGGGTTTGCAGGCTTCCCTGTGACGGAAGATGGCAAGAGAAATGCGAAGTTGGTGGGTGTCATCACTTCTCGTGATATACAATTCGTTGAGGACGACTCTTTACTCGTTCAGGATGTCATGACCAAGAACCCTGTTACCGGTTTACAGGGTATTACCTTGTCTGAGGGTAATGAAGTTTTAAAGAAAACCAAAAAGGGTAAGCTGTTGATTGTTGACGACAGGGGTCATTTGGTGTCCATGCTTTCCAGGACTGACTTGAAGAAGAACGAAAACTTCCCGTTAGCTTCCAAGTCTGGCAGCAGCAAGCAATTGCTATGCGGTGCTTCTGTAGGCACTATGGACTCTGATAGGGAGAGACTAGGCCTGTTGGTGGAAGCTGGCTTGGACGTGGTTATCTTAGATTCATCGCAAGGCAACTCGATTTTCCAGTTGAACATGCTCGAATGGGTGAAAGAGAGTTTCCCAGGGTTGGAAGTCATCGCTGGTAACGTTGTCACCAGGGAACAAGCTGCCAATTTGGTTGCTGCCGGTGCGGATGGTCTGAGAATCGGTATGGGAACTGGCTCTATTTGTATCACTCAAGAAGTTATGGCTTGTGGTAGGCCACAAGGTACAGCCGTCTACAACGTGTGTGAATTTGCCAACCAGTTCGGTGTTCCATGTATGGCTGACGGTGGTGTTCAAAACATCGGCCATATCATGAAGGCCTTGGCGCTTGGGTCGTCTACTGTTATGATGGGTGGTATGTTGGCGGGTGCTACCGAATCGCCCGGTGATTATTTCTATCAAGATGGTGAACGATTAAAGGTGTATCGTGGGATGGGTTCCATTGATGCGATGCAAAAGACCGGTAGCAAGGGCAATGCCTCGACCTCTCGTTACTTTTCTGAAAGCGACAGCGTTTTGGTTGCGCAAGGTGTGGCGGGTGCAGTGGTTGACAAAGGATCCATTAAGAAGTTTATTCCGTATTTGTACAACGGGCTGCAACATTCGTGTCAGGACATTGGTTGCAAGACGCTAACTCTATTGAAGGAGAATGTGCAAAGAGGCAAAGTCAGATTTGAATTCAGAACGGCATCTGCTCAAGTGGAAGGTGGTGTGAATAACTTATACTCTTATGAAAAACGTCTACATAACTAAATGGTGGCTTTGAATATTGAAGTGGTAGTAGTACGTGTATTTGTTAACATAAGATTATTGGACACATTATTATTTCTTATTATAAATTAGTCGTACTTCTTAGGTAAGAACAATATAGCAGAAGAATTATATGTGCATATGAATCGATGTAAATCATGAGAAAATATTTATGTTTGGGTGATTTAATGGGTGATTTTTTGAGATTGTGATAAATATATGTATATAATGAGTAGACAGAATTTGGCAAAATACGTTATATTAGATGCAAGTAAGTGCATATATATGATATTTGGGTCCGTAGAATACATAATAAACACAAAAATGGAAATAAAAGTGGGTTTTATGGGTAAATGGCACAGGGTGTGAAGTGCTGAGGTAAGTGCCGTGTATGGTGATGTATGGTGATGTATAGTGGTAACCATGGCAACTGAGTGAAAGGTGAAGATGAGGAGCAGTGTGGCAGTATGGCAGTAGGGTAGAATGAGAGTAGTGTATTCTTAGCATCCGCAGGCGTATGGGGAGCTATCATGGAAAAGAAGAAGGCATGGCAGGTGTTGATATTGTGGTGAGGTAGCTAGGTGTGGTTAGAGGTGGGATGGGGAGTGGTGGTAGGGTATGATGTTAGGTGTAAATGTTTACATATGATTGTTTACATTTGATTGTTTACGTTTGGATGTTTACATTTGATTGTTTACATATTATGTTAGGTATGTTGTAGAGGTAGATGGTAGATGGTAGGATAAGTGGAAGTGGTGGTTGGTGGTAGATATGGAGTAGTGATGAGATGTGAAGGATGGCAGATGGAGAGCGTAGGCAGTGGAGGAGCAAGTAGGGTAAGCTAGGGCAATGGGGTTAGAGTTGGAGAGGTAGGGTTAGACAGCGACGTAGGGCTGATAGTAGGGTTAGAGATAGGGTAAGTAAGTGTGTACTTCTCGTGATGGTGATGGTGATGGTGATGGTAGTGATGGTGATGGTAGTAGTGATGGTGGTAGTGATGGTGGTAGTGATGGTGATAGTGATAGTGATTGTGATGGTGATGGTGATGATGGTAGTGATGATGGTAGTGATGGTGGTAGGGTTAGTGATGGTATTGATAGTGATGGTGATGGTGATAGTGATGGTGGTAGTGATGGTGGTAGTGATGGTGATGGTGATGGTGATGATGGTAGTGATGATGGTAGTGATGGTGGTGATGTGTGGGTGTGGGTGTGGGTGTGGGTGGGTGGTGTGGTGTGGGGTGTGGGTG